>NW_005871104.1:1004647-1360021 GCF_000147115.1 Myotis lucifugus | reverse complement strand
CAAAAGGCTGCTCATCTGGCAGTTAAAATGAATACAGTTCATTTCACAAGTTTCCCATATGGACCCTTAGTGTATGGTAATGAGGAGACCATATGGTGAGAGAAACTGCACTGAGAACAATCGGGCTCCCCCGGCTGAGTGGGAAGTTGGGAGAGAAAGCCTGGCTGAGGGACCCACTCTGGTGTGTGCGCTCTCTGGGCTCCAGGTTTGGCTGAGGTTTGTTTGGGGTTTTGTTTGGGATGGTTGATTTCCATGGGGCGTTTCGCATTTCTTAATCTGTTCCTTAATATTTCGGCTGTGCGAAATGACAAACATCTTGCAGATTTTGCAATATCATTCATCACGAACTGTCAGCAGTGTTTGCAAATCTGACTTGCAAGATCTTTGAAACGTGTTGTTCTTAAAAGGCAACAGTACTAAGTTTTGAGACAAAGTGCAAGAGAATTTAAGCACTTCTGACAAGCGGAAACATTAACAGTAATCATTTTTAAAACACTCACATCTTTTGCCTGCATGTTTAGCTGTAAATAATGCTAGAATGTATAAAAGCTTTAAAGTAAAAATGTAATAAATACTTTTTATTATGTTTCATAAAGGATAAAAAATGCTGTGAGTAGCCGGGTACACATGTTACCTATACAAGCGCATGTATAGAGACAGATAGCTCCTCCTCCTCACTGCTAACCAGATTGGAGACCTGGGCGGACAGCTTGAAAAAGGCTCTGAAGTCAATCCTGAACATACATGCTTCATAAAAGATGAATATAAATGCGTTAGTTAGACACGGTGAGCTAAATTAGAAGGTCAGGCAGGGCTGGAAGGGCTGAAAAATCACACAACCAGTGAGTGTAATTACTCTTTTTTAAGTCTATTAAGTGGTGTTGTTCTATCAGGGCTCAGGGGTATAGCACATGAAGAACAAGATAAAGTAATGTGTATTTATTACTCCCACTGGATCAATTTACCAGATATTTTCAGCTCCATAAAGCAAAATACACAAATGCCGCCTTTGTTACTTTTCTCAAACTGCTTCATTTTCTCCAAAAGAGGGACTGGCTCTTGGAGAAAAAACATGTTGGCCCCCTGGAGGTCCCCAGGCCAACCCCTCTGGGTGGGGAAGTGGGAGAAAGCTGGTGGGAGCTGGAGTAGGATGGGGGTGAGGTGTAGGTGAGGGACAGGAGAGGGAAGAGAATCGCCTCAAGGCCGAATTACCTTGGTTTCCAGATCTGAGGGGGAAGCAGGAACTCTATGCAGTGGCAATAATGAGCCTGAAGACCTGGGCTCGAACCTGTTCTCTAGCTGCTGGCTGAGACTTTGTAGGAGTCACTGGCCCCCTGGGGGCTCTGGTTCCTATGATATGGGGAGCACCCATCTCGCAGACATGTGTAGCCTCCATTTTCTGAAGTCTTGTTAAATGCCAGAGAGATCTCTCTGCATGAATTATCTCATTAACGCCCAACAGCAACACTGCGGGCAGCTGATTTAGGGAGAGAACCTAGCCCGGGAAGGTTGAGTCAAGTGGATCTGGCTTTCAAAACTCACATCTCTCTGGCCTGACAGCCCTCTCTCTTGACCTCTCTGCCCATCAACAACCTTGACAAAGCCGTGCTTTGCACACAGTAGGCATCAATTAAATGTTACCTACTCCCTGGGATCCCCTGCTAACTGGAGTCTACTGTCACTCACTGCCTTTGCACTAATGCTCGCGGACCACTCAGAAGACAACCAGCAATTTGAAAGGGGACAGAGACACCTCTGGCCTTTAGAACAGAGAGCTCCTTGCTCAATGTTTCTGGGTTGCATCATGCCTTTCGGCACCTCAGAGCTTCTGACTGACCACAGTCCCCTTCCCCCTCACCTCGACCTTGTAAGAAAAGTCAACCTTCACCCCAAACTTGGTCACATGCTCTCTCCCTCCTGCCAGGATCTGGGAGGAAGGCAAGTCTGTGTGAAACAGAACAGAACGCTGCGATTTAAAAAAACCTTCGCCCGCCCTTCCCCACGTGCACATGGAAAAGGAAACCAGAAAACATCTGGGGTTAGCATAATCGTAGTATTTTAAAAATGTGTGTCCAGCAACTATCACCAACGGAGACTTTCAGAGACGAAATAATCTACAGAGAAGGATCGGCTGGCCCCCGCGCTCTTGTTTGGGAAATGGGAGGGATGTCTGCGTCGCTGACTTCTCTCATGAGAGGGGCTCCCATAAAACAAAGCATGTATAAGTTCTTTGAAAAAGCACACGCCACCATACAAAGGCATATTATTATGGAACGCTGTCTGCTTGGTCTTGGGAGCAGTTTCATTTGACAGAATATGTGGGTGGTTGTATGAATCTAGCTTTGTCTATTCACAAACACATGGGTTTAATAAAGTGCCGTTTGTTTTGTGAGGTGTGTGGTCCGCGGCTCACTGAAACACTCTGGTTTGACAAACACTGACCATGACTCTAAGAAAGGCGGAGCCCATTTTGATCCCGAACAATGGACAGCAAGAGGATAAGCCTCCCCAGCGCACAGGAATACCTCGTGCTGGCTCCATCCGCCACTTCCTGACCCTGCTCTTGAACTCTCACTCCACCTTAAGGCTCAGAGCCAAGAGGACAGCCACTCCGCTCTGAGTCACACAGAGAGCTTCCTGGGGTGGGCTCCTGCCAGAGTCCTCGCACGGGCAAGTGGTAGATGCAAGCTGCAGAGTGCTTCCTTAACACACAAGCCCATTGTGTCCTTGATTACTCGTCCCAATCCCAGGAAAAGGAGCTGGGAGTTTCACCATCAGGCCACGGGGGACGAAGGGACACGTGCCTGGGCTATTTGTTCAACATTTCTGAACGTGATATTCGGCCGGAAAAAAAAAAGTGTTTAAAAGTAAGCACACAAAACTCAATCCTGTATTCCTACTTGCCTTCTTTCTTTCTAGATAAGAAAAGGACTGCCTCATCCAGATGAAACCAAATTAGTTTTCTCTATTTTTCAATAAATACTTAGAGAGTGGTGATAGCCAGCCAGATATGGTGCCAAGGGCACCCACAGGATTACCTCTTTTTATCCTTATGTGAGCCCCATGAAGTCGGCACCATTATATCCCTATTTTATAGATGAAGAAACTGAGGCACAGAAGATACATCACAGACCCAGCTGCTCACCAGGACTGGGATTTCCCGCTCTGCCGAGATTGGAGGGAAGAGCTTTGAGAAGCAAGGGTCCCACTCTAACTCACTGGCAAATAAGCATAGTTACCTTTTGTCGAGTGCAAAGCAAGTGATTAAAGTGGCAACCCCCAAAAGTAGTAAATATTATCATCTCTATTTGACCAAGAAGTGAATTGAGGCTCAGAGAGTTAAAGAAATTTGTTTTAAATTTTTTTTAAATAAAAGGATTTTGACCCAGATTGCATAGTCATTGCCCTTACTTAAAGTTCCACCCCACCCCCAGCCCGATCTGCCCTTCCAGTCCCTTCCGCAGACTCTGCCATCCAATGTCAAAAGTAAAGTGAAGACGATCCCCAAATGGGAAGAATCTGGTATTGCACCCATGCCTTCTTTCTACTGCAGAGACACCTAAAGCACTGACCTTTGGGTAGATAAACATTATTTATATCATCGTGCTATAAAATTACCAATAAAATTTCCAATTATTGCCCCTCAGGAAATGCATGGGAGTTAGGTTCTTGCTAGACAGAGGAAACTGAAGGTAAATCTTTCCACTGCACATCTATGCTATGGAAGTGGACTGTCATTCACTGTTATCATTAGATTATTTAATTGCTCACCAAGAATGAGTCAAGGTGAAAGGGAATGATGTGTGTAAGAGGGCAGTCCCTTTCAAAGACAAGGATATGGACAGACTGACACATCCTAGGACGTCTTCCTCAGGTGAAATGCTTTCAAGAAGCTTTTACCAATAGCACTCGGTGGAAGAAGGCTGCTCTAGGAAGCCAAGGGTTGAGGCTGAGGTTGTGTGGTTCTTTCTCTGCGGTCTAGGTGGAGGACAGGCGCATTTGCCTGTCCCAGTTCTTCCTCTCTCTGGGAAGCAGCGCCCCCTTCTCCACCCTCCCGGCCCCTCGCGTTGCACATCCGTTCCTGGGCCGCTTTCTCCTGGACCAGGCCTGTTCAGACAGGTAGGTGGCTCTGCCTCCCCAGGCAGCAGGTGCACAGGTAGAATTTGATGATGAACGGCTCTCCCAAAGAGGTTAACTGAGCTAGGAAGGATGCCAACTTCATTTTTCTAAGTGCTTTATGAGGAGAAACAGACCTATCTGTAGACGTACTGTAGCAAAGAGAAGACCTCTCATCTGCTCATTTAATTTATAATAGTTTTCACTGGTGCCGTGAATGAGATTCCATTTTGCTGTCAGTAAACAGTGAATGGTAGCTCAATTCATTCTGTCCTTCAAACTTCCTTAGCATTTAACTGTTCTCTCCTCTGAGTCCTCAGAGAACTTTGGCTGCACTTTTGTTAAGCGTACCCGTTCTTCCTGTCACGTATGGTGTTGGGTAGAGTGATTTCTCCCACACAGGTTCTGAGTTCCTTGGGTACAGAGATGGGGATATTCCCAACACAGACAACAGGTTCAGAACAGGAGTCAGTAAATGTGAATTTTCTTTTTTCATCATTGGGGATTAATGACGTATTGCTGTATGCCATGTGTTACTCTGCCTTGAATTCTTGTTTAATTTCTCACCTTATCTCTCAGTTAAGTTGAATGCCTCTAGAGCAGCCGTGGGCAAACTACGGCCCATGGGCCGTATCCGCCCGTTTGAAATGAATAAAACTAAAAAAAAAAAAAGACCGTACCCTTTTATGTAATGATGTTTACTTTGAATTTATATGAGTTCACACAAACACTCCATCCATGCTTTTGTTCCGGCCCTCCGGTCCAGTTTAAGAACCCATTGTGGCCCTCGAGTCAAAAAGTTTGCCCACCCCTGCTCTAGAGGAAAGAGGTCCTGTCTTATTTGTCTAATTGCAAGATCTACCAATACGTTTCCCTTTGTTCTCCCCTCAACAGGGATGAGTATGAATTTCCATGCAGGTAGGAAAGCAGTGTTTTTTTTCCTCTTAAGAGCTGGAGTGATGAAGTGATTAACAACAACTTGAACTTTGGACCCAGATAGTATTGATTTGAATCTCAGTTTAGCAATTTACATACTTTGTGACCTTGGGCAAATGATTTAACCTCTCTTAGCTTGATCATTTTCTTCCCCAAAATGGAGATGGTAGCAGGACCAATCTCAGAGGGTTTTGAGAGGAAGAAATGACATAGCATATGTAAAAAGAAGTGCTGTATTACCTGGCACATAAGTGCTTACTTACCTATAGCACCGAACACACAAAGCCAAAAAAATACTGAGTTGCTTATCTACGAACTGATTTTTATCAATGGCAAAGTTTCCTGCCAATCACCCAAGTCCAAGTTTCCAGAGACCGTAACTCAAAGAAGGAGAGTACTGACCTTTGGCAAACGCTCAGGATCTCCAGGGTGCCGGGGAATGACCTTCTGTAACCTCTGGAAACCATAATCGATGGTGGGTTCGTTGAGCGCTACAATGAAGAAGTCACACAATTAGAACCATTTCAGGAACAAGAACATGATTTGCAATACTGATGATGTGAAAATAACCAGAAATAACCCGGAAGTCTAAAGCTTCATTGATAACCTTTGAATTAGATTATGAAACGACTAGATGAATGTTTCCTCTACTGAACATTACCACCATCTCCTTCTGCTATTGACCATGGTCGGGCGGGACTCCCTCAAAAGACCCCTTCGTAGCATAGGGAACAACTCTGTTCTTCCGGCCAAATTTCATATTCCTTACATTATTGAAAATAGAAAGTCAAATGGTATTGAATGTGAAGTTTTAGGGTTCATTTTAGTCAGAAGCTGAGGTCAAAATGCTCAAGGGCCTGTCCTAGGATGTCTACAGATTCTAAAAAGCAGGAGAGTTCAAAGTACTTGCTTCATTGCAAAATCTCTAGTGGACCTCAGCTGACACAGCGTCTCAGTGCCTTCTGTGGCAATGAAGCCTGCAAGAGTGCAGGGAGGGGCAAAGAGCAAGGCATTGCAATGACCTTGATACTACACCCTCCCATCTACAATGCCAGACTATTCACCAACATCAATATTATCTCAGGAAAAAGCCAGCCTCTGCGACCACTGGCTTAGAGCAGCCAGGTCTCCATGATGGTTTAATAGACTGAAGAGCAAAAAACTGTAACAATATCTGGAGACAATGGGCCTTGCTATGCTCATATTGACTACACCCTCTTCAATGGACCCTGAAATTAAACACAATACAAAGTGAACTCTGAAATTTCCTCCCCAGGATGTGAAATATCTTCAGCCTTCTTCTTGGGACAAGGGAGAGATGGCAGCTCCATCCTCTACCCGTAGCCCTCAGATCTTCTAAGTAAGGGGCGGGTGGGGAGGTCCTTTCCTTCTTCTCCTTTTTCGTGTAACCCAAATATTCAACCACATAGTTTCTCCCATACTGAATAAAAAGACAGTCTTTGCACTTCTGCGGTTTAGCTATACATTAAAAAACAAGTTGCCACATGCTTTACTTAAAATGAATTTCCATTAACCTAAATTTTAAAAGTAAGATTCATACTACTACTAACTTTAAAAAACTGTATTAAATTCAAATAGGTCCCAAGGCTAATGGAAGCAATTTGTATACCAACCCAAACTGACTGGCCCACTTTTCAAAATACAGGTATGATAATCTTGTGGTTTTAAAAGGACATTTAAATTGAAAGACTGTGAATTTAGTACATAATTATACCAATAGAACCCTTTAACTTGTCAACTGGTAAATCTAAAAGGCTATCAATCATTTCTAAAGAGGAAATAAACCTTAAAATTCCTTGATTGACAGTGCTTACTTTTTATGTAACAAAAAAAAAAAAATACGGGGGAAAAAAAAGGCTGCATAAAGTGGCCAGAAATCCATTTACAAAAGTACATTGTTTTCCATAGGTGAGTAAAAAGCCAATAATTACACCTCCAAAAGACACATAAATCAGAGTAAGTACTTTTTCCTCACTTGTATATTTTAAGTTAAAGTGAACTCAGGTAACTTTTTATTTAAAAGATTTTTTTTCCCAAATGCAATGCTTATTGAAGTTTGTTAATAGAGTAGCATTTTCATTTCAGATAATGTAATCATTTTTGCAAATATGAGATTTAGCTATGCCTCCCTCCCCTTCCAAACAGTAAACTTTCAACCTGTCTCTTGTGGAAATTAACTGAAATTACACCCAGGTGTACCACGTCTCTCTCTCTATGCTAGCATATGAGTTAAGGCACAATATTTATTATTCCTCTCATTTTTTATGATTACTTTCTAAACCCTTGAGAAGAATTTCTGCTTCTTCTTTTTTTTTCAAATTAGACTTGTAGAGAAAAAGCCATAGGGCTCTTTATGCAGGGAAGCTGTTACTCGTAAAATACATGGGATTTAATCAAGAAATGCATGAGGGCGACAGGAATGAGCACCTAGGTTTAAGTTATAGATCACATCCCTCCCCCACCCATCATGCTAATTACCCGCAAAGAAGTTTGACCATAAAAAGAGCTTTAGACAATTAAATGCATCATTTTAATATCTGAAGACATAATTTAGCATCCTGAACATTCCAATTTTTGGTTTTATTTTTCAGACCAAACCAACAATAAAATTAGAAGTGTTGACCCACCCCTTCAGTTGTCTGAAAAATTAATTAATTCCTACTGTGTCAAGGAACTGTGGTTGCTAATTGAATGACTGCCTGACGTGTGGGAGGGGAGTCCGGCTGTGTTTCTCTGGCCATATGGCCAACACACAGCAGAAAGACGGACACTTAATATCTGCAATTAAAAGAACTGATTCAAATATCAGAACGAATAGCTAAAGAGCTGAGGAGAAGTCATTCGGCTGACACAAAGAGTAATTGAATTAGATATATTAAACTCATTATTCAAAGAAAAGTAAGCATCTATTCTATGGAAGTATACTATGTTGGAGGAGATGTTTCAGCCGGTAAGACAAAGGCTTTTATTTCTCATGCCTTTATGACTTGCTCTGTGCTCATATCTTTAAATATGTTAATCCGCCCTCAATTTAGGAATTGAACATTACAGTGCAATTGTCCCGGTGCTGAGCACAAAGATAACACTACAGATATGCAAGACAAAGCTTGTCTTAAATGCAAAGGTGTCTGATGATTTCTCTGATTGCACTGACTAGAGAAAAAATTTAAACCAATTACTGAGTGAGAGCAAACATCTGATAAAGGTTTTTAAAACAAAACAAACACACACACAAAGAAAACACCAGAAAAACAGATTCAATGTCTCTGGAATATGATGCAGTTCTCAAAAGCAATGCCATAAGTGGGGGAAATATTTACTGGCATAATATATGGCTAGGCTAAAAGGCAGCTTATAGGAGCATATGTCTAAAAGGTTCCTTTTTTTAAAAAACAAACACACAGAGAATGAAGAAAATGCGTCTGTGGTCTGTGTATAAACCGCCCAAAAGAGGGTCTTAAAATGCTTCTCTTCTCTTTCTGCTGTGCATTCTCTACATTTTCCACAATGAACATATATTACTTTTATAATCAAAGAAAAAGGTTAAGAGCAAGAGATTATTGCCGAGATGGAATTTGACCTGCTTGTATAAAGTAATGACATAAGAAACTATGCCTTAAAAGGGGTCTGTAGACCCTTTAATAACCTTGCATAGGTTATTACAGACCATAAGAAAAATAAGTAGTATACTTTTGGCCAGTTGTATAAATATGTGACTATTCATAAACTCTCTGAAAATCAACAGAGAAGGTAACGGGGAGGAATCATAAAGAATGGTATATTTATTTCATCCGTGGGGGTAGTTGTACCTTAGGGACATACATCTACCCTGCAAGAATGTAATATAAAGTTAATCCTTCAACAAAGTGACCTCATTGTATTCAAGCACAGGGCTCAGGGGACACCAGCAGAAAGGGGGCTAGTCAATTTTTTCCCCTAAAACTTGGGGCAAATCTGAGAATCCAGTAGAGAAAGAAAAAAAACTTAATCTGGCATAATTAACCTCAAATAAAGAAGCAGGAGCATTTTAGGTTAAAAAAACAACAACCCAACAACACATGGATGAAGCTGTGAATTGCAAAAGGAATGCAATGCTCAGGGCAGTGTATGCGGTCCTGCTTCACAACACAGAGGCCACACTCCCTGAATAGCATTTGAGAGGGTATCACCCTAAACCAGGAAGGGATAGTAACAGAATAAGGGAGGTTTCAGAGGTTTAGAAAAATTCCCTAATCCCAAACAAGAAAGACCTCCATTTTTAAATGATCAGAATAAAATGGGACCAAGGTGGGCATTTAAAAAATTCTTCAAGATAATAAATTTTCTACTGATTCAATCATCATGTCTGGTGCCTACCAAGTGTTCAGACGGCATTTGTAGGAATGGACTGTTTTGTGTCACAATACCATATGCCCTTAGAAGTAAATGTTCCGAGAGGTATATTTAATCTGACAAAAAAAAGAAAAAAAAGACAGGCGAACAAGTTTGATGGCAGAGCTGGGATGCAGCACCAGCTCTCAAGGAGGTTGCCCTCCCCATCCAGAATCCATTCTCCTGCCTCCCTGAGGGTCTGACGGGGGTTCCCACCTCTGCTTCTGGATCTGGCATAGCCTTCACTAGGGCCACACTTCACAGGGACACGTGGATTTAAAGAGTGATCAGGCTATTGGGGAGTCACAGACACCTGTGTTTTTTGGTTTGGTTTAGTTTGTGTGTGTTTTTTTCAACATATCATCTGTACATGGTAGTGTGTGTTCACCACCCCAAGCCAATTCTCCTTCCATCACCATTTTCCTTCCTTGACCCTCCTCCACCTCCCCTACCCCCATGTCTTCCACTGTCCTGTTCAAAGTTAGAGGAAGAGAGGAATTAACTGAATAAGCTGAGGAGGACCTCATGGAGCTGTGTACATAGGCTACAGTATCTCTCCCTATCAACGCATGAGAGAAAGATCAACTGTCTCTACACCAGAGAGCGAGTTTTCAGGGCAGATACCTCAGTGGAGATTATAGAAGGGTCCTCCCACTCACAGCTATGACATGATATTGGGACCCGATATTCATTGGAAGCACTGGATATATGCATGGGGCTGGCATTTCAGCTTCATCGAAGTCATTTGTTTTCAAAAAGTAAAAGTTAATGACATGGTAAAAAAAAAAAAAAAGAAAGAAAGAAAAAGGAATCAAACCACTTCACCTGGCCATGTGTTGGGACTGCTTATAAATGGCTTTGGGTTCCTTCCCAGTCTCACCATCTCAGACTCCCTGAAAGGAAGCCAGTAACTATGCAGAACCAGTCTACACAGAGCCCTTCCCCGAGCTTCCCCGAGGTCCTGGTCAAACCAGAACAGCCCTGGTCCCACAAAACTACTATTCACAGTGTCTAAGCATTCACACAGCATGACACGCTCTAGGCAAATAAAATTCACAATCCTGTGTCTAGGTTTTATGCACTAATGCTAATGACAAGATTACCAAATCCATTCACAACTGATAATGAGCAAATCCTAACTAAATATATGTGCGGATTGGGGCCTTTTCATGCCTTGAATCTTTTTTTTTTTCAAATCCACTTCACAAACACATCAAATAAAGAACATTCTCTTTAAGGGGATTTATTTGCAAATTAAAATCACGTTGTCAAGACGGATACATTCTCAGCTATGAAAGCTGATTTGTCTCTTGTTGGAGGTTTGGAGAAACTCCTGCTCTGTTCTCCCTAACTTCTTGACCACTTATTCCTGGAAACAATGGGAGGCGGGTTAGGGCTGTGTTCCCAGCACAAGGGCAAGGGGGGGGAGGGGGGTGCCGGTCCAGCGTCAGAGATTTCCCTGCTTTTATAGCTCAGCAGCTCACTGCCGTGTTTAAACATATTTCTGGGGGTTTAATTTCCTTTTTTTAATGGTTGTGTGACATGATGTCATTTTGACTGGAAATAAAAAGAAATGCAGATATTATTAGGAAGGTCATATTTATATTCTATTGCCATTTAATGCCCAAGCAAATATCTAAGACTCTATGCCAAATAATAAATAAAACCTCAGAGCAGAGGCAATGATAAAACCAGCACCTGGGTCCCCAACCTTCCCTGGTGACTGGCTTCTCTCTATTTGCACAGGAGGGGTTAACAGTAGAGTGGTCCCCTTCAAGGCAGATCCTTTCTGGGCATGAGAGTTATTGCATACGAGTTAGGCTGAGCTTTTTTGTTCCATAATGGCCCCAATCCCCCCTCCCCCATCACTAAATTAACAACCAGAGGTAAACAATAAAACAGCAAGTTATTGTCCTGAACCTGTCTTGAAGACTGACTATAATATAGACACCGAAAAAAACACCAACCAGAAACCTAAACAAGAGCCAGAAATCTGGTTCCTGAAGAGATCGGCTACATTACAGCCATTTGAACATGTCATTGCCTAGAGGTTTAGGGCAGGAACGGTTCTCAGCGTTGTCTCTCCCATGGAGGGGATGCACTCCCTAAGAAACCTAAACCAGATCCCTTTTGAGTGAAGCCCCCGTTTTCGGTGGGACACGCTTTTCCAGCCTGGCGCCCTGCCTCAGGAGCGGCGCAACCCAGGAGAGCTTTGGGAAGAGGCTCCCAGAAAGCTGTAAGGGAAGCAGAAGGTTGTCAGGATGGAGCCAACGTGGGCAGAATTTACCGATGTAGGAGCCAAAGGAACATTTCCAAACTGGCTTTGAAATTGCTCTGATTTCGGATTTATAGTCGTCTTCAAAACCCTTGATGTGTGGCAACAACTATGAGATTCAAAATTCAAGCGAAGGAAGGAATACCTCTCTCGGCCGAAGGTACAAGCAGTTGGCTTGTGTGGCTGCATCCTCTTGACAAAGCGTGGAGCCAGAGCAGGAAAAGTAAAGAATGAAGAGAGAGAGGGATCTGGGAAGTGGATGAGAGCCTGAGAGGACAAACTGGGGAGACATTTGGAGAAAGAAATGCTAGACCCCAAGGACTGTCACTTGGAAGGCAAAGAGCTTGCGAATGCTTGGAAATGAATAACTCTTCCAGGAGCAAAAGCAATCAAGAGCAGGAAGGAAGAATTAAGAGGGACTTTCTTTTGTTTTTTCAAAATGGAAATAGCTTTACTGCTTTTCTAAATTTAAAAGAAATACATTTTTAGAGTATAAAAATACAAAAGAAACATGAAAAAGGGGAAAGAGCCCCCTAATAGTCCCACTCATATATAATCTCTACTTAGATTAGTATGAATGTTTGCAGACATTTTCACAATACTGTTTTATATCTGGATTATATACATATTTATATCCACCTCATTCTTTTTAATGGTTGTAGCATATTGTATTATATGGATGACCATAATTTATGTAACAAATCCTGTGTTAAAGGGATTTGTATTTTCCCAAAAAATTTTTCATTGATGAAAGAGTACTAGTTTTTAAGATTTCTGTAACCTGAACTCAAGTCTCTAAGTTATAAGGACCTCGGAAGATTTTTAACGGATGTTAAGGATGAATGACTACTTCTAGAGTTGTCATTTTCAACACACTATGAGGTCATCTAAGACCCTTTTCCCAGGGATAGCAAAGTGCTCTATTAGACACTCTCTCATTGATTCCTTCAATATTCTCTTCATATGAATGTCAAAAATTAGTATCTCTAGTTGGAAGGTGAGAAACTGAGGCACAGAAAGGTCTGGCTGCATAAATCAGAACAGATGTGTTTTATTTACTATTCCAAGATGACTACATTTAAAAAATATATTGATGAATCTCCATTTGCAGCATATTGATAAGACCTGCTACCAAATTGATTAAACTGCTCCCTTTTTACTAAATAGCTGCGAAACAGAAATCCAGCACGAGGAGGAATTCTGTTCCCAGACACCTGACTCCATACAGGTCGCTTGGCCTGATTTCTTTACTTAAAGCTCGGCATGTCAACTAACAAAACCTTTTGGGGAGGCCGTTTTGCTATTTTGAACTTGCCCCACAAATGATGGAGAAACTGTGTTTGCTGTCTCAAGTTCTCCTAGGTCTAAGTTGAACTCTCAAAAGTCGATTAGTCTTCCGGGAAAGAGAGGCACAAAATGCTCTCGATATACATTAAATCAACTTATTTCATGCCACACCCAGTTGGTATTTTCTAAAAGATTCTTGTTGAGAAGTCATGGGCAGACAGAGAGCACCTCTTGGTAAAGAGACCCCTTCCTTGCCCTGGAGGGTCCCACTCCATCTAAAACGGGAATCAGGGGAAGTACCATAATTAGGGAAAAGTTACTGCTCTCTAACTGTAATCAAGTCGATGAGAAAGTGGCCCCTGTTACTGAGTATGATGTGCTCTGAACGGTATGGCCTTCCAGGAGCCTTGAGTTAGATTTTCAAATCTGATGCAAGTTTAAAATTAAAATTAAATCCCTCATGCAAACTGAAGCTTGAAGGTCTTTATGAGGTCTTCTCTTTTTTTGCTTTCAATCTTTTACATTTTGGATTATTTAAAAAAATTTGGATCCACCCTAGCCAGTTTGGCTCAGTAGATAGAGCATCAGCCTGCGGACCAAAGGGTCCCAGGTTCAATTCCGGTCAAGGGCACATACCTCAGTTGCAGGCTCCTCCCAGCCTGGGCCCTGGTCCCGGCTCCTGCAGGAGGCAACCAATGTATTTCTCTCACATCGATGTTTATCTCTGGCTTTCCCTCTCTCTCCCACTCTCCCTAAAAATCAATGGAAAAATATCCTTGGGTGAGGATTAACAAAAATTAAAATTAAAAAATTAAAATTTTGGATCATATTTGAACAAGAAGAGGATGACTTTTGCTGTGTAGTGGATGATGGTGTTTGAATATTCACAACCTCCACACTCTGTTTTTTCTTTCTTAACGTGTAAGGATAAATCCATAATTTTCTTCCCTACTGGCATATCTTCTGCTATAACAAGAGTAATATTCCTTCTATAATTGTTCTTCAGATTTCTACCCAAAGAGTTTTTGACAATAACTGTTGTCAAGGGGGTAAAATCACCCAGCCTGTCTGATAAACATGTTTTCTTGTGTTCCCACCCCAGCGAGTGCTTGACACCGTACTTTTATCATCCCGTGTGTGTTCAGAATGAGCTTAGAACAGCAATTGCCGGGAATAGGCAGGCGATAAACCGCATTGATTTAACACATCTTGTTTTCAATCATGCTTGGATTTTCTGAGCACGCATTTTTCCTGTACTCGGCTTGTAGCTTTTATCTGACGAGCTGATCCCTTTTCACTGGAAAATGAAAAGGTCGCACAATAAGACACGGTTTACTGGAACTTGAACACGCACCAGGGAAAGTATTTTAGATAAATACTGTCAGACATAGTGGAGCTGAATTTCAACAACACAATTGCTAAACAACAATACTTATTACTCTCCTGGAGCAAGCTACCCAGCAACTCACGGCTCTCAGCGGGGAACGGCACCGAGTCGGGCTCGGAAGCGAAGAAACCCTGCTCCAAGCCTCGTGCTAACCAGGCGCAGAGTTCTGGGCTGAGGTCCTACTTGTGATTGTTAATATCACAGTTTATGAGACACCTTGAAACACTTCTCCCACTGTTCAGAGTCATGCTGTCGAAGCCAGTGGACCAGTTTCAGAAGAGTTGGATAATGAAGTTATATACAGCAGCTCCACAGACCACCAGGTGGGGAGGAGGGACAACTTCCAAGAAAAGATAAACAAAAGGGACTCCAAATAACCCATTATTAATTCTACTAGTAAGACAGTAAAGTGCTTATAACTTGCAGATAATTGGGGGATGAAGTGATTATTTAGTAATATGTTAGTGGAGCCAAGGAGAACTTATAACAAGTAGGCGGTGGAGAGAGCTACAATGGCTTGCAGATAAGCCTCGGCATTTTTATCAGCCTGAACTCCAACCTAAATAGCATCTTGATATAAAATAAATGAAGTCAGCCTTCTTCAGTATTGACCCTAAGTGATTATTATCGCTATGTATCATTAACCTTAGACTCAGCCAGAAAGCCTCCTCTACCTGAACATTAGAGTGTGGGACCTTCTCCTTTTAGCTTTAACACACATGTTGATTATAATTTAATTCATTGTCTACTCCAGGGCTTCTCAAACTTTCTCTGTCCACAGTGCCTTGAGCATCTCAGCAATCTATTAGCAGTGCCTCTAAGCCAAAAGAAATACCAAGAGGTTCTGTTTTGCTAATTACTTATGTTCCAAACAGCTTGGAATTGGAATATATATGTATATATATTCCAATGAATTGGAATATATATATATAATTTTTGTTTCATTCTTAAATAAAAACAACTTACTAATGGAGTGTGCACTCCTGTTGGGCACTGCCCAACTTCCCAAACCTTGGAATAAGATTGAACATCGCCACCCTCTTTTCTGTTATACCGCATTGGTTTTCACAAGATACTTCCTTTTGATAGCAGTAACAGCTGAAAATTCAGCTTTGCTAAGCTATGACAGCATCAGTATACAGTAAAATCTAGTGTGGAGCTAGGAACTAGTTTAAACTAGTAGTCTTGTGGTATCTGACAGACTTAAAGTATCACTCATTTCCCTCGAATTTAAAACATCTCATGGCTCCACTGTAGGTTGGCAGGGACACCTTGATCTGTAAATTTAGGAAACATGGGTCCACTCAGAGGCACAGAATTAGTTAAATGCTAAGATGCTACAGGATCCATTGTATTTATTCATTGTGTCTTTTCTTCTATTAATAATTATTATAACAGCAGCAGCTAGCACTTCCTAACAACTTACTATGTGCAAAGAACTTTACATGGATTAACCCATCTAACCTTTATCACAACCCTAAAAGGAAGTACTACTGACATTCCCATTATTCAGAGAAGGAAAAGTGCGACTCAGAGGAGTTAAATATCTTGCCTAAATCCACAGAGCTAATAAGTAAAAGGCCAAAGATTCAAAGTAGGCAGTATGCCTGCTCTTAACCTCTTTGCTAGAAAAACCAAGTTAGGACAATCAAGAAGCCTCCAGAGTAGGTCTCTAATAATTCCGGCTTACACAACTTTTCTAATGCTTTTCTAGATCCTCATATACTCCTCTATCTGCAATTTGGCCTTAATTTATGGGCCATGAAAACCTTGCTCTCCTACTCCAGTTCCTAATTTGACTTCCATTTCTCTAACAGACACTTTTCTTCCCTTTGTTCTAACCCTTTTAGAGTAAGAACAGCCCAGTTTGCATGTAGGCTACAATACTGATCAGCTATGTGCCTTTTGAAAAGTCACATTCTTTAATTCCTCCTTCTCTGTAAAGCAGATATGATGGGGTACTATTTGTACAGTGCTGAGCATACAACAAATACTCAACAGGCAGTTGTTATTATTAACAATACCTGCCATGTATTAGAGATAGGGGCTGATGTGGGGCATACAGGATTGATTATACATACTGTATAGTCCCTACTTTCAAGGAACTCCAGAGTCTAGAGGAGCAGAAAGCCATAAGCAGAATTCTAAAACACTGTGATAAATTCAATAGGAGCATTTAGGATTCTAGGAGAACACCAAGTACATTTCATTTGTCTTTGGGGCTCAGCCTTTCCTCCCCCACTTACACTAATTTGAAACTACTGTTCAAAGAATTCCACCACTTCTGGGTCTCACATATTACCTTGAAATAGAGCTCTATTTGTAATAGGACACAATTGTTTTAAAACAATACACATTTTGTTAAAACAATATAAAGCAATATAATTTTGTTAAAACAATATAAAATGGGAAGAAAAATAGAAAGGAGACACCTAGTTAATATGGGGTTACTTCTTTACATTGTTTAATTCAATAAAAGTGGATGCTTGCTGTATACAAGGCTGTGTCCTTAAGAAGATGAAAAAAGAAAAAGAAGTACAACACAGGTCTAGATTCCTGTGCATCCCCAGCTGGAGATGATTTCATTTGAAAAAACTCTCCTGTGATATACCCTTGAGAAGTGCATAATCCAGTGGGGAGACAGGCCTGTAAGCTAATCAAAAAGATACAAATAGCAGCATTACTGATGTCCTGATAGTATACTTCACAGAAGAAGGAAAAGATAATTCTTTATAGTAGAGTTAGGGAAACATTTACCAAAGAGGTCATATTTCAGCTGGACATGTGAGGATAAATAGGATTGTTCTCCTGAAAAGGGTGGGGAAAGCATTTCAGGCCAAAGGAGCAAGCAGCATGAGCGAAGGCCCAGACATAAAAGGACATGATGTGTTCAAATAATGTTGGATATTCCAATTTGGGGAGAGCATAGCTTATTGAGTGTAGAGTGTTGAAGAGTAACCCTGAGTGACAGTATTGGCCTTAGGTGCCTTGATAAGAACCCTATCTTGTTGGCAACAAGGAGCTTTTTAAGGTTTTCCATGTCATAGGAGAGGCATAATCAGATCTATGGTTCAAAGACATAACCATAAGAGTCCAATACAAGATGAAATTTAAAGCCAGTACTATTGCAATAATCCAAATGGAAAATGAAAGACTAACTGATGATAAGGTGCTCATAGAGGAAAAGGGAGATTTTAGAAATATTTTAGAATAGAACATACATGACTTCAATGGCATGTTAGATGTGAGGGGTTAGAAAGAATAAAGAAAGATTCCGATACTTCTAATTTACCTGACTGAATGGACAGGCCATTTAGCAGGATAAAGGATACAAGTAGAAAACTATATATAGAAGGGAAAAGTCATGAGTTCAATTTCAGACATACCGAATTTTAAATGCAATAGTACATCCATGTAAAAATGTTTGGAGATAAAGAACTGAAACTGAGGAAAAGGACCAAGGATGAAGTTAGCGATATGGGCAATGCCAAGATACCACTGGTGTAAGAAGAGAACCCAGGACAGACAGTACTATGGGGAACACTGATAGTTAAGGAATAGAGAAAGATTTGGAGACCAAAAGGACAAAGGCAGGTCAAAAAACTAGAAAGAATACCAGGAGAGAATAAGGTCACTGAAATTAAATGGGGAGCTTAAAACAAGAGGGGCTGTCCACACCACCTAGTGTAGCTAGGTAACCAACCAGCAGAGGTCTGAAGAGAAGCTTCCAAAGTAGACCATTCCAAGAGCATTAATGTAGGTGTCAGCAATTGTAGAAGACTCATGAATGCTTTAACCCCTAGAATCCGGTTGTCTTGTCTCACTCAGTAACCCCCATACAGAGATCTGAACACACCAAGTGAGTAAGGGTTGTTGGCAAACCGGTTTGCCCAACTGAAGCTTAGCTAATAACAAGAAGTATATGAAACACTCAGTCCTAAATCAGACTCAGCTTAGTCCCAAGGAAAAGTGTAGAACTCTAGGAGCCCTGAGACAAAAGCTGATGCCAAGTTCACCTTTAGATTTGATCAATTCCTGTTCGAGTTGGAAGGGTGAGGAGGAGGGGATTTTCCATGGCTCTTGGTTCTTTCTGTGCCCAGTCTTGACACCTCTCTTTCAAGAAGTGTATGGAACTTTGTTGAACACTTGAGGCACCCCAATGAGGTCCTATTGCTTCTAACCCACTCTAGATTTGGACTTGTGAGCCATGCAAGACTGGGCCTCCTTGTCACACAATATTGACAAAATACATTCGTATATATAATCAGAATGTAATTGTCTCCTTTGGATGTTGGTGGTCTTATGATTGGTCCCTGATGACTTGCAATCAATAGCTGTTTAGTTAAGCAATTCACTTGTTTTGGAGTAACAGTCATTGTGTGGGCAATGGGTATGTGGCCACTTCCGCAATAACCCCATATCTCCTGACAGAGTGAACATTACAATCGCACATTTGTTGCTATTAGCTCATGAGATTCTGGAAACCAATTTTGAAAAGCAAGTAATAAAGCACCACATAAAAAATAATGGTGTAATTACTTCTTGGTCAGGTTAAACCTACTGTGACGATAAAAACCAAAGGGATCAGCAAGCATCATAAGTGGGTTTGCTGTAAATTTGACACTGGTTCTGACCTTCAGCGAGGAAAAGGCTTGCACCTACCCACCTAAGCCAGGTGCACAGAGAGTCTTTATGTCACATAAAAAGGATCATGTATTGAGAAGTGGTACCCAGCATTTTACTTTACTTTTAACTTATTTTACCAAATCTCTGTTTAAAAGTGCTGTAGTAAATTTATTCCAGTAATGCCTATGTCAACTCTCAAGAGCTAAAGGGAATGGATCTGTCACTAAATTATCAACCCAAAGACTTTCAGATTCCTGTTTGAATTGAGCACCCCCCCCTTAACCCCTTCAAACAATAAAGAAGGATTTAGAAACTGTATCAGAGAACAACCACCATGCTGGTATAATATGTTCTCTAAATGTAGAGGACAAAGAAGGAAGTAGGGAACACGAGCCACACTGTCGAGGAGGTGAAGGGAAATGCTGGCTATTCCCGTTGATCTCTGAGCAAACACTCTGTTAATCCACCAATGTAACCCAAAGAAATAAACCAGCCTCCACTTTCATGCTGTGATCTTTCACTTCTCATCCCTAGTGCCTGAAAGGCTACCCATGTCTATATGAAATACACGGCATGTGGGTATAGGGGGTAAGAGAAAGGCTTAGCCAAAGTTATGCCAGCCACTTTTAAGAATGGCATGGCATGTTCCATATTTGAAGATGACTAACTTCTCATTAGTGCTACTTTGGGTTCTTTTCAGTTTGGAAGAGATGTCGTTGATACCTCTGTTTCGCCTTCCTAAGACTGACAGATGGTTCTCCTAAGGTACATGCATCATGGACAGACTTTCTGACTGGACACTACTAAAGAATAGCATTAGTCTCCTAACAGCGCAACAACAGACTAATTTTTACTAAAAAAAAAATGACCTGTATGGTTAAATTCTCAATGACAGCAACTCTCATGGGTGGAGAGGATGAAAGACTAAGTTTAGAGGCTAAATCACCAAGTTCTGAGGCCTCCCCAAAGCAGGTCCCGTGGCCACACAAACCACTTCTGGGAATTCTATTTTCCAAGTGGACTCAGGCCTATAGGAGCCTCGTCAAACTTCAGAAAGACTGTCTTGTATTTCCTACTCTAACTCCTCCAGGCTCTCTTCTTCCTCCAAACTAGAACTAGAGACTGAAATTTTCCCAACCGAATCTTCCAATTTCCTCTAAATTAATGGGTGCGATGGAGCAGCTTAAACTGAATAATAAATGGGAACAAGGTAAAAGAAGCGACCTTCCTTCCATACTCTGTCTCTACAATCTGCTGGCTCCGCTTGAAGGCTGGTGAATTTTAGAGGAAATGAAAAATACATATTTAACTCCATCTGTGGAATTCACTTTGCCTGAGGCCATGGTGTCAGATATTGTTTCTGGGCTTTTCAGAGGCTGGGACGTATCTGTGGGGGCAGAGAGACCAGGCTTGATAAACTGCTGACCTAGTCCCAGATGGAAAAATTCTATGATTATATCGGGACAATAGGTACTGTGACCCTTTAAGAGCAAAATCAAACATAAAGGATTGCATTCTTCAAAGGCTACCAACACAACTTTGAGGCAATAATACATTCGTCTAAGTCTCCTTTCTAACTCTGGAATTAACAACTTGATCTTGATGTGGTCCAAGAGAGGGGCAAAAACACAGCCACTCAATCAACTTTAGAACTTTAAGGCTGTAAAGACCCTTCCTTTAAAAAACAAAACACAAGACCCTAAGTGATCAGTGCAAGATCAAAATTAGTAAACAGCTGACTCGGAACAAAAGCGCAGATGTTGGACCTAGTCCACCCCAGGTCCCCTGCACCAGTCCTCCACAGAAGCCTGATTTAAAATAATAAGGATCATGCACTGAGAAGTGGTACCCAACATTTTACTTTTGTTAACTTCGTTTTTTTATTCAACACCCCAAGGAGTAGGTATTCCTATTTCAGAGGTGAGAAAAGTGAGGCTGTTAGTGTGGGAATAAGGGGTAGGTAGGCAATGAAAAGAAGTGTGAGTAAATTGCACCTATGGAAAAGGACATCCAACCTACCCTTCAGATGGCAACATCTTCGTTACAAGACCCGCCTCTTATATAACTGCTGGTCATTTCAAAGCCCAAAGGCCCTACCATTTTATAAAATTAACACAAAATGCAGCGAAGGCCAATGAAGGCTCCCAGGATCCTGAAAGTGTCAAGGAGCAGGTCGACGACGGTCTTCGTTTGTTTGCCAATCTCTCTTAAATTCTGTTTGGCAAAAACCCCTGGGATTAAAAACAATGTGCTCTGACTTTACCTCTACTTGTGATAAGAATTCTAATTGATGCACAGTTAGAATGTTCCAGAGACTGTGCTCAGCACTGTTATATGCCATTAACTTTTAGCTGTCCCTGAGAAGTCTACTGTTATCATCACCCTTTTTACAGACAAGGGGAGATCCTGAGGATGACAGAGAGGTGGTGGATCCTGCTTGAGTGTTACAGCAGTAAGAGCAGAACCAGGATTTGAACTTGGGCAATCAGTCTCTGGCACCCACCCACGGACTTACTCACCCTTTGCCTGGACAGCCCCTGGGGAAGTAAGTAGCTAATACATTGGAAGAGTGGTGTTATCGTTCCCTTCAGGGCAACACAGAATTAAAACAGAGGATAAAAGATGCCTCAAGCAAAACTACCTGGCTTCGATTTGAAAGTATAAGCGCATATCTGCATATGTTATATAAAGACTGGATTCCAGTAGGATGTACGTTTAAAAAGGGACACTTTCCAAAATAGATCACACTTAAGCCCCAAAACCATTTCTGTGAGGTGTATGGTGGTGATGTCACCCATGAAAAGATGAGACGTGACATACACTGCTCCGTTATCGCCTCCCGGCTTGTTTAATCTTGCCGGGCAAGTCTTCCTTAATCAAGGAACTTGAAAATGGTACTGAATCTTGAGGCAGATCCGGTACGCAGTGAGATTCTGGTATGTTTTCTTCATTAGCTGCTCATAGCCAAGAAATGAGAAGAAGGCCACTTCTCCTGGGGAGTCTTATAACCGAAAACTCATCTTAATTGAATGCACACATCAGTTAAGTATCTTTGGATTCACCAACCATGAATGCCCCATTTCAGACAGTCTTCTCTCCTTCCCAGCTTGTCGGGAGGCTGGCACTCTCAGGGCCCTGCTCAGAGGAATGTGAGATTCAGCAGGAATGAGGAGGAGACAGCAGAGGGACGAGAGAGTGCATTAAGCACTCATCTTCCCAAGCAAACGAGCATTCTGGGGCTGAGCTGCGAGAATAGCAAATAATGCTGCCCTTGCAAAACTGACATCCTCCCATCACTGCTCTGAGCCAACTGCAAGGGATTCACAAATAATGCCATGCAGCCCTCTGAGTACCAGTTAAGCAGGCTTCAAATGTGCCTGCGGAGAGTAGAGAAGGCTTGCAAATAGTCTCCTGCATGTAAAGGGATGGCATAATGATAAAAGAGGATGGGGGAGAAAAAACGAATTGCACTTTTCTCTCCTGAAATATTTGGCCAGTTTCAAAGTTTCACTTTTCTTTCTCTCTCCAGGAAAAAAAAAAAAAGGTCTTCACAGGGGCTTGAGCTACGTCCCCAAAAGAGTCTTGTCAGGTTGCTTCCCATAGCATGTCAAGTCCCCGTAGAAGAGATCTGAGATTGAGTGCCCTGTTGTGCCCGGGGCAGCAAGCCTCTTGAGGGAGAACTATGCTAGCTGAACCTCTCACCGAACCTGCAGCCTCTTGAAGTCAGGAGGGTGTGAGATTATGTCTCTGATGAGGAAGACTTTTATAATTAGACTTTGTAAAAAGATATGAGCATATTTAAGTTCTTACTGCATGGGGAACTCTTTGGGCTCTAGTGAGATTTTTTTTTAATGTCATGAAAATATTAGAAACCATCAGGAAGATCCACTTAAGCAGCCTAATTTTGCTTTTGAAATAAACTCTGAATTCTAACCGTGTTCCCTTTGGCCAAGATTCTAAAATCACTGATGGCTTATAATTCCATAAACACAGAAAAGAGATTCCTGACTCACTCCAGCCCTGACCTTGGGTTTGGGTGTTGAAGGTACCAAATCAGGTCACTTGCATCCCAGACCAGCCACTCTACAATGTCGGTAGGAAACTGTGGGAAAGGAGGGTTCAACCCAGTACACCTGCTAGTAATGCCATTAGATGTGACATAAGCCAATAAGCTCCCATCGAGTTTAGGATTTGGAGGAAACAAAATAACCGTATTACATGAGGGAGATAAACACACACTGAATAACAGCAGTTATGAGTTTCCTCTACGTGGCAGGAATATTTTCTTGGCTGTGGGATTCAGAATGTCAACAAGGGAGGCCGGGCATGCCAATTCTGAGTCTCGTTAGCCTGCCAGAATATTCAGAGGTCTGGGCAAGGTAAACTAACTTTCCCACGTTCGTGCTGAAGGAGAGGTGCCACTGACTTGTCCCAGTCTGAGTATTAAATTATCTTTCCTCATGACCACACCATCACTGAAACTGTAGAGAGAGCCTCATTTATAGTCAGCAATATGGGGCACTGGGTTTTATTTCCCTTTGGACCACGAGACTGTGGTGTATGTAACACCAGTGAATCCAACGTCAATCCTCTATCAAAAATAGTTTCATAAAAAACAGAGAGAGGTTGAGCATGAAGGAGGCACACCCCAGTTGTCGATATATATACACTGAGAGAGCAACTAAAATCTATCCTGTAAACAAGTCAAATATTTTTTTGGGGGGTCACTAAAGACCTACATTTTAATATTTAAACAATAGAATATTTACTGAAATATCAGATCAATTCTTAAAGGGAAGCTGGCCCCACTGGAGTTTATTTGTGGTCTTCTGTCCAACGTCCATTAGACAGGGTCCCTGTCATTAGTAGAGTGGATTCAAATAAATTCTAAGAGCGGAAATAGATTCCATTCTCTCTGTTTACTTTATTACTATTGATTTCTGAATTCCCTCCAATCTCTTTCCCAACTGAGCAGATAATATACATTTAGTACCAAAGGTAATTATCCAAAATGAATCCAGTTTGCAGCTGGGTGATAAAGAGAGAAAGGACACTGATAGATTAAACACTTATACATTAAAAAGTATGGCTGATTGTATTAATATATACTAAAGCTTTAATATGCTCACTTTATGGCTAGATAGAATTTCCTAGGCTAATCGTGAGTTCGTTCGTATACTTGGACATATTTTATTTCCACTATTCTCTATTTTACAGCATTATTTTATAGTGCAAACACTAAAATAATAAAAACAAAATCATTTCAAAGAATGGCTCTTTAAAAAGTTTATCTCCTACAAAACGGGACTTATTGAGAAATTTAAATATATATATATTTAAGAAGGATTAGAACATTTAATTGCCAGAAATGACAATGATTGTTTAAAAGCATCAAAGTTAGAAAAAAATAACAAGTTGTGTATCATTTTAAGAGTATATAAAACAACTTAAATATCCAGCAGTGGAGGAATGGGTAAGTAAATTTAGTAAATCCACACTGTAGGAGATTATGCAGCCTTTAACATTATGTTTATGAAGAAGGTTTAATGCATGGGAAATGCTCAGTAGGCTGTGTGAAAAAAGCAGAATATAAAACTGTGTGAGTATACACACACACAGTATAACCCAAATATGAAAGATGTTTATATGTATTTGTTATACAAGAAAAGTATGAAAGAAATATATGAAAATGTTAGCAGCAGTTATCCATGGATGATCTTTTATTCCAATCTGTTTTTCTCCAGATTTTCTTTAATGAGCATACATTATTTTTATATAATCTATATAATAAAAGCCTAAGTGACCGTTATGGTGGAACAACCAGAACGACCAGTTGCTATGATGCTCACTGACCACCAGGGGACAGACACTCAAGGCAGGAGCTGCCCCCTGGTGGTCATTGAGCTCCCACAGGGGGAGCGCCACTCAGCCAGAAGTCGGACTCATGGCTGGCGAGCACAGTGGTAGTGGCAGGAGCTTCTCCCACCTACGCAGCAGCACTAAGGAGCAGTGAGCCGAACGGTAAGGAGCAGCGAGCAGGTGGGCGGTAAGGAGCAAGGGGTCCCAGATTGCGAGAAGGACGTCTGACTGCCGGCTTAGGCCTGCTCCCCACAATAGGACATCCCCCAAGGGCTCCTGGACTACGAGAGGGCGCAAGCCGGGCTGAGGGGACCCCCACTCCAGGGCACAAATTTCATGCACCAGGCCTCTAATGTATACTATAATGTAATCACCATAATGACATAAACCTATAAGGCAATAACTAAACAAGTGACAGATGGACAGATGGACACCTTGGATTGGATGGAAGGTCTGACACACCTGTCCTTTGTTCCTGGTTCAAAGTGATCTGAGAGCAGTTACATGCCAGGGGTTTCTGGTGGCTCCTCTTTGCAAACCTACCTGTCAGCAAGTAGGCTGAGTTCTCTGCAGAGTCTGATCAGACATGTCCATGTGTTGGACACCCAGGGATCAGCACACGTTTAAGTACATGGCATAGAGGGCATACGGTTGTATACATATTGAAATATTTGTCCCTAGCCAGTTTGGCTCAGTGGATAGAGTGTCGGCCCGAGGACTGAAGAGTCCTGGATTCGAGAAGGTCAAGGGTCTTGATTGCAGGTTTCCTGGCCCCGATCAGGGTGTGAACAGGATGCAACTAATTGATGTGTCTCTATCACATCGATGTTTCTCTCTGTCTATCCTTCTCCCTTCCACTCTTTCTAAAAATTAATGGGGGCGGGGCGGAGGGAATACCCCTGGGTGAGGATTAGCAAAAAAATATATTGAAATACTCATGAAAGCCAGCACAGAGGAGCAGTTGTGAGAGGAATGGATTCTGGAGCTGGGCAGCCTGGGTCTAACTATGACTTTTCTACTTACCCCTTGACTAACTCTGGCTAATGACTTCATAGCTCTGTGCCTCAGTTTCTTTATCTGTAATATCAGCACAAGAAAGTACCTACTTCATAGAGATGTTAGGAGGTTCAATGAGTCAATACAGGGGTGGGCAACAGTAGGTTTACAGTTGTAAGTACATGAAACACAGAGTTTATTCTTGTATTATTTATCTATTAACTATTATAATATTTATTGTTAACCTACTTTTGCCCACCCTGTATTTGTAAAACACTTAGAACAGTGCAGCACATTTACATACTTAAATATTTGTTAAACAAAATAAAGTGTTGACTTATCCTAATCAGAATAAAGTTACAAATTAAGAAATGAACAAGGTCAAAATACTTGCAAAACATCTGAGTGTGTATAAGATTTTGTATAAGCTCATCTAGGGCAGGAGTGTAATTTTCTATTGAATTTAAGCCAATACTCAGAACTGTGATTGTTTTAAATGGTTTTTCTGTAATTGTCAAAGCTCTGTCTCTCCATGCATCTAGAACACTGACGATGGGCCGAGGTTCACTGGAATCCTTACTATGTGCCAGTTCTGTTTGTCCTATTTTGTCTGCTACCCTATACTTATACTCTAGCCTAAGACTTGGAACTAAGTAAATGTTCAATAAATGTTTACTGAATAAAAAGATGAGTGAATGAAGTACTTCACCATGTCTACATCAAGTTGTCCAGACATAGGCATATTTCTTCAAAGGGAAATATTAAGAACTAGAGTTGAATCATTAAAACTTTTTACTGCTATAATATGGAGATGATGAGTTGGCAATATCAAAAGAGCAGAGGAATGAAAACACTAGTTAATCTAAGAAAAGTGCCACTCAGCACTTCAAGGATCCTTTTCCTAAGGATCCGTAATGATGAAGGGAACACTGGAGGCTGAGATACCAAGGCAGCAATGGCGGTGCCAACAAATAAAAATAGTGTGTCTCACTGGTTCTCTGTGGTTTTTGGTTGTTTTTTTTTCCCCTACCAGATAGAGCATGACAGAGAATGTCAAAGCAACTGAAATCAAAGACAATACTTGAAATAACAGAATATAATGGTAAGTTCTACTGTAATAAATTTCAGTATTGAGAGAGAAAAACAACTATTTTTAGATGCTGTCCATGGTTTTCTGTGCAGTTAAGAGTTACTCTTCACGCATCTGATCTCTAAATTCATAGCGTAACTTTCAGCATTTTGAGGAGTTCTTGGCTCCAAAGCAACAAAAGAGAAGTGAAATGTCCCATGGTTGTAAAATCTTGATACGTTCTCAGTGTCACTTTTTTCAAATGTGGAACTGCTCAAACCACACAGATAATTATAGATAACCAGATTGTAACTGTTTTATTGCTTCTTTTCCCCATAAATTTTAATTTTGGAAAGTTAAGTGAAAAATGTGGTTTCAATTTACTACAAATTGCACACAATTTGGTTTTAACAAGAAAATAGAAAGAAAGGGTATGTTCTTTAAAGTGAATTATGAACTAGAGTTTGTTTTCGCTCGCTCCACACTGCAAGAATAATAAAGCACAAAATTTAGAAACGATGCTTTGCAAAATGCATATCATGAACTGTAGTAAGAAAAGCATAAAGTAATTTTTTTGTATCTAAACACGGTTTAAGCAATCACACAGGATAATATAATTGAGTTAGTCTTTCTCCCTCTGGTGAAACACTCTATGGTTAAAAAGGAAAGAAAGGAAGAATGAAGGGAAGCGGGAGTAGAAGCTGACAACCTTAGTGCATTGTACAACAGGAAATCTCTGAATAAGAAAAGGCTGTGCACGTCCCCATCCCGCTCTCTGCCACTGACTACCAAAGAACTAAACATTAAAACAATTAACACTGAAATCACTGACATGCACACCTAGAAACAGAACAAAAGACAAGAGATTTTGAATGGAAAGAAATGACAGCCATCTGCTGGATTCTGTCTATAATCTTAGAGTCTGACCAGCATGCTTTCTCTTTTTCAAGGTAGTGGTCAACAACTAGCATGTTAGAGACAGGAAATGCATGATGTGTGCTTGCCACACCAAAACCACCAGCTGGAGTGCAAACAATGAAATCAATCACCCAGCTGTTTTTGCCTCCTTTGCACCAAACTTTGGGTTAAATTTCCTCTTTTTAGTCCTTAAATTAACCACTGCTTTCAACTTATTAGCAATGTAGACTAGTTCTATGCGTTGGGCAAAATAAAATGTTCAGAAAATAAACCATTGCATTAAAATTGTACATCGCCATTGAGTGAATTCTCCAAGGCCCATGTGACTTAATAGAACCACCACGGCTTCCTCAAATTCCTCCTTCCAATAATGCTTACTTCCAGACATACCGTGGCAACCACAAAGATTACCTGTACTTTGTTAGACCAAATAGTAACCTGAGTACCCGATAGAATGTCGTACCCCGAGGTTTTCTTCTTTGGCCAAAATGTAGTATTTGCTCATATTTTTCTATCTGGGGTTGCAGTCCCAAGCAAAGTGTGCCTCTGACTATGAGAACACTAAGTTCTGACTTATGAAAGTCCAGCAATAAACTGGGACTTGGCAAACTTGAAGTATTACTCATTGGCTAATAATCCTATTAGTCAAAACTGCAAACTTCTGGTCAACTGCATTTTTTTAAAACATGTTACTGCACGAAGCTCTCAGTGAGGTTCACCATCCAAGATGTCTTTTGAGGGCATCCCCATCAACAAGAGGTGATTTACTCTCTTGAAATATAAAAGCCAACTTTTCCTGTCCAAAAGTCAGTAAATCTCTGGTGTTGGTGAAAGGCCCTTCCCTACCTGTAACACTCGAGTTACGCAACCCTCAGGCGATGACTTTTCATTGAGTACAGACCTGGCTGAGCACAGCTTTTCCATGTATCTCAGCCCCAAATGATGTGTAGTCAGAACAAAAAGATGCTATAGCAAAATGGGAAGATTTCATAGGAAAACGCTAAAAAACAACAACCCTGCAGTAATCTAACTAGGGGATCCGCAGAAGGGCATCTCAAGAGGGAAGCAAATGAGAAAGTGTATTCATAAATAAAGGCTGAGGTGTGCTTCCTTCATTCATTTATTCTTTTTAAAGTTACCCATAAAAGCCCCTCACCTATGCCTCCCACTCTCAGCCTTTTTTCCAAATCTCTGTCATCAGATCAAAAACACCATCCTTACCTGACAAGGACCCCAAATAGTTGACTCATTGTTACAAGCACCTATTGCTTTCTGAGAAAAGTGTCTTGGTAACACTGGGAAAAGGTGCGAAACTCTCCCCACTTCAATGCAAGTAACGTGTTTTACTCAAAACTGAATTCAGGTGAATGTGCAGGATTTTCCATAGCAAGGTGAATAACGTAAAAATACCCTCAGATCTCTCGGGGGAGGGGGAAGAAACAAGAGGGCAGAGAGGGACAATGCAAATAATAAGCTTGGGAAATTATTTGTACATAGATTCTGGAAAACTGTAGAACATATCTTAACTAAGAGATAAAAACAAAGGGAGATAATGGATGGGTCAGAGTTCTTCTTATACTTTCTTATATCATGTTCACGTATGACATCAGCCCATTTTTAAGAGGACGGCACTCAATAACAACAAGAGAAAACAGAAGAGTGAAATTCATAGGAATCTTATACCCTTGGTCCCCGAGGCAAAACCCCTCCCTGGTCCCAGTTCCCTGGACTCCCAGGCTGGGCTGCCCTCCCACAGCCATTTACTTAGATTCCTTAGAGCTTTTTATCTCATTTGCCAACACAGCCTGCCCTCTATTTGTGGTTTCTCTGCACCCAATTAGCATTTGTACCCTGGGTATTTGCATCACAGTTGAGTTTAAAAGTCAGACAATGAAACTCAAGAACACAACAGACTTCCTTCTGCTTTAGGAAGTTCATTTTCTTTTTAAACCCTTCCAGTGGTTCTCAACCTTCCTAATGCCGCGACCCTTTAATACAGTTCCTCCTGTTGTGGTGACCCCCAACCATAAAATTATTTTCGTTGCTACTTCATAACTGTAATTTTGTTACTGTTATGAATCGTAATGTAAATATCTGATATGCAGGATGTATTTTCATTGCTCGCGACCCACAGGTTGAGAACCGCTGCTTAAACCCTTTGGGGGCTTAGTTAGTTAAAGGTCTAAAGATAATAGAAAGCACAGGGATGTGAGGGCATTTTAAGATGTTTGATGGACTGGGAATTCTCACAGAATTTTTTTTAATGGCTGAGACTTGTAAGTATAATGCCCGCCAGAAAGCAGGGCCCATTTATCAGCTGAGCACACACACATCCTTAAGGAAAGCAAGAGGGAGTGGGAAGGACTTTATGGAAAATGGTTTCCCTGGGAGGATGTTGGGAGAATCTGTGTGAAGACCAATGAGGGAGTTGGGACAGGGTCTACCCGTACAAGCGAACACAAATACCTAAACATGCAGATCATAGTTTGGTGAAAGGCCACCTACCAATCCCCTAAGATTCTAAATAAAAGGGCTGTAGATCAAGAAAGCTGGTGACTTTCCTACGGAAAAAAGCAAAATGCGAAATCAGTGGGGCTTTTCTAAGGCTCTCATCCCGAAATTTCTAAGCTGGCCAACATGGCTGTGGTACTTAAACAGCTTAGACAACTTAGTAGCAACCCTTAGTAAGTTTTGGAATTGACTCAGAGTCCTAACTTACTGAGTGCGCTGTGCCCTCCATGTGGGCTCCCACCTTCCCGTCCTGGTTGGGCCTCTGAGACCCACGCTCTCACCCTGGCAGTCTCTTTCCCTTCGGCCAAATCTCAACCACAGCTACACTTTCCCAGCCTCTGCAGGCAAAGTGCCTGGCCTGCCTTCTGACCAAGGGTGAGATAGTTACTTTCTGAGGTAGACTCTAGAGCAGAGGTCGCCGACCTTTTGGACCTCACGGACCACTAGTTGGCGACCGCTGCTCTTGAGCCTTTCCCAGGCCAATCAGTCATCTTGGCTGGTGACCTCAGGCAGAGGCAGAGGAAACTGGGAGAGTCCAGATCAATGGATTTGTTTTGTAAAAATCACCGAACCCTACTGCGACAAATTTGAATTTTTGGGGCCCTTTTTTATTGAATGATTTACTACTTCTTCACATTACTTTGGCTATTTTGCTTGAACTCATTCCTTATTAAAAATAATTTCCTGAAATATAAACATAGTAGTTTTCTAATTCTCTTTGTAGTCATCCATCATCAGTCAGTTGAATCAGCATTACTGAACATTTTATTTTCTGCCAGGCATTGTGCTTAAGGTGATCAAAATGTAAACTCTTTTCATTCCTCAATAAATATAAAGAGAATAAGGAATGAATGGACTGAGTAATGAAGAGGACAAGTCCAAACAGGAAAAGCAAGCAGAGAAGAATAAAATTTATGCAAGGGACACAGTTTGAATGCTTAGACCAATTATTAGGAAATTCTGCCACAGATCTAAAATGCAGGCACTTATTGGCCACTAATCCCTGTGTCCTTGAGGTTAATGGTGGAGACAGACTTATGGATAGAGAACAAACTGACAGCTGTCAGAGGGGAGGGGACTGGGGGCTGGGGGCTGGGTGAGAAGGATGAAGGGATTAAGCAAAGGAAAAAAAAGACTCATGGACACAGACAACAGTATGGTGATTGCCAGAGGGAAGAGGTGCGTGGGAGGTAGAAGAAGGGAAAGGGGATAAATAATGATGAAAGGAGACTTGACTTGGGGTGGTAAACACACAAAACAATATACAGATGATGTATTGTATCAGTGAACACCTGGAACCTGTATAATTTTATTACCCAATGTTGCCCCAATAAATTCAACTTAAAAAAAATAAACAGTTGGTGGGACTTTTCTGTAAAAAGCATGACTTCTGACACAGATGCTCAGAAAAGAAGATGAAGTGGGCTCTTCCCAGATACCCTGTCACCCTTCACAGGCTGACCTAGAGGCATGCCCCCAGGGCTGACTGCAGCAATGCTCTGCTCAGCCCCACCCAGAGGCTGGCATGGGACAGGTGGTAAGGCCACAAACCTGCTCACAGCATTGGAAAGCAGGAAGGGGCTTCCATGGCAATTCAGCCTTTAGAAGGCATGCGTCCTGTATTCTCTAAAGCAGCAGTTCTCAACCTGTGGGTCTCGACCCCTTTGGGGGTCGAACGACCCTTTCACAGGGGTCGCCTAAGACCATCGGAAAACACATATATAATTACATATTGTTTTTGTGATTAATCACTATGCTTTAATTATGTTCAATTTGTAACAATGAAATTGGGGGTCACCACAACATGAGGAACTGTATTAAAGGGTCGCGGCATTAGGAAGGTTGAGAACCACTGCAAAGAGAAAGTAGGATGTATGCTGGATAAGCCATAATGATCGTTACAATGCCACCTTAATTGTCTCCCTTTCAGACTTACCCTGTACTCTCATTTCTGAATACATATATAGCCTTCCTTCTACTGCATCAAATAAGACTTCTAAATGCCTCTCATTCAAATAGTCACTGAGTAAAGTATGGGATGGAATGAAATTTGAGGAAACCAGACCCATTAGATGATCATCTCCATGAGGGCAGGACTGTGCCCATCTTATACATGGCATCTGCGGTAACTAACATATGGAGGATGATTAATAAGTATCTGGGGAATGAATGAATGATGAGGGCACAGTGCACCTTGCCTCTGTGCCTAAATGCTAAAGGTAAGCTATAAGCTCAAGAGCCTGGTGTCTGAAGCCGGTCTGCCTGTACGCACGTCTGGTTCATGACCTCGAGCAAGTTCTTAACTCCTCTTTGACTCAGTTTCTTCATGTGTAAAGTGGGGGTAATAATAGTGCTTATTTCTTCATTTTTTAAAGATTAAGTGTCTAAGAATATGTCCTATACTTAAAACAGTGTGTGGAACATAGTAAGTGCCTTTTAAGTGTCAGCAGCAATAGCCATTGTTATTAATTAATAAGAATCAGAAGATTCATTCTGTCAACAACATTTGTTGAGCCTATACTCTGGTCCAGGCATAGTACTAGGCACTAGAAATAGACTGTCAGGTAATCCATTTTCTTTCATTCCTTAATGGGCACCACTTACAATGTGGTGAGTGCTTTACTCATATTATCTATTTTAATCATTACAACAAACTAGTGAAGAATATATGTTTAGTTCCCCCATCATTCAGATATGAACAGTGAGGTCTAAGTGGTAAAGTAATCTGTTGAAGGCCAGAGAATGCCGGGCTCTCCTGCACTCATTCATTCTGTATCCACTCACTCCTTCAACATCTACTGCAGCGACCGCTCTCAAGGCCCTGGGCTGATGAAAGAGAATTAGTCCACACGTGGAAATCACACTGACAGCCACAAGTTTGTTTTTCAATAATGGGCCCGTCTCGAATTAAAAGAAGCACACACAGAGAAGGATTATAATAGATTAGCTAGGATATGACATTTATCTTCATGAATTCGGGACAATACAAAACCACCACACAGCTCATTTTGACAATCTGTTTGCCAACAAGGCAGGGAGGGGAGGGAAGCAGTATTTTAAAACAATTCAAATGCACCTGCTATTTAAAAGCATCAACGATTTAAAAAAAAAGAACTATTAGAAAAGTAATCTTAATGTGTGTTTTTTTTAATTCAGGCATTACAGAAGCTAAGTAATCACTGTTGCAATTAATTGCTTTCTTGTTGCTTGCCACTTTCCTTTCCTTGCAAGAAATTAAAGTGCAAAAGCAAATTATACAATATATATTTATTCAAGCTGAGATGACTTGACATCATTTATTGTAATTGTGCTTCCCAGACCCTGCCTGGTTATTCTTTTAAAACTAAAACTCCTTTAGCTCCAAACTGACTTAGCATACTCCCGGCAGTGGTACACGGGATCATCATGATTCAAAAATGTGGAGCTAGAAAGGGCTGAGATAATATGTTGTCACTCCCATATTTATCACTCTGTTTCCTGAGTCATCCAGCTTCGTAATGATGACTTCTTTCCATTCTTCGCACTGTTTGGCAACCATATGTTTTGTGAACACCAAAGAACGCTTATAAACATTTTCTTTCCTTACAGCGGATAAATCTTGAAAATTAAAAGACAAAGTTAAAGTGACTCCTGCACTTCACCACCGTCTGCACTAAATGCATCATACATCTTGCAATTTCAATATTTGCAGTTTAAGACGCCGGGATGACTTTCAATCTTACTTTGTGGATAGAGAAGGAGGGGGTGTGCTTTGCAGTTTATTGAAAGCTATTTTGGGAGTTAGTTTTGATGTTTAAGATGTTTTATTCTTTCTGCTTCTCCATCCTTGTCTCTCTATCTCCCTTTATTGACACCAGGCATCGGCCTCCTGTTCCATGGAACTTTTTGTGTGTGTTCCTTTTAGAGTCAGAAATGGAGAGACAAATATTATAGAAACAACAATTTCAAGGATCTGGCGCAATGACATGGATCAATGCTTATTGAAATTTCAGGAAGCTTGATCTGCTGAGAACATAGTCAGCCGGTATGGCTCATATTTCTAGATAATGATCACAGAGTGGCTGGGGGTGGGGAGGGAAAGTGAAGCTCTGGGCAAATGACAGCATGTCTCCAGCCCTGGGGAAAATGCACAGATGCTTAGAAACAAAAACGTGTTTGCCTGGGTGATGCTGCACAGGCTCGAAGTGCTCTTCATTATGTACTTTCCTAATCCTATTTCTTTTTAATATATTTTTATTGATTTCAGAGAGAAAGGGAGAAGGGGAGAGAGAGAGAAACATCAATGATGAGAGAGAATCATTGACCGGTGCCTCCTGCCCACTCCCTACTGGGGATGGAGCCTGCAACCCCGGGCATGTGCCCTGACTGGGAATAGTGACCTCCTGGTTCATAGGTCAATGCTCAACCACTGAGTCACACCGGCCTGGCACACTAATTATATTTAAAGAAGCCGTCCTTGCCCCCATTATGCTCTACCAGATCACCCCTCTGATTTCTTCCATAACATGTTTACCAATCTGATAATTTTATTATTCACTTCTCAACTTTGGTATTGCTCTCCTTCCCTCACTAGAATATAAGTGTCTTGAGGGCAAGAACCTTACTTTTCTGGATCACAGAGTCTAGCAAGTGCCTGGAACATAACAGGCATCAGACTTTTTTTTAATATAATTTTTTATTGATTTCAGAGAGGAAGGGAGAGGGAGAGAGAGATAGAAACATCAATGATGAGAGAGAATCATTGATTGGCTGCCTCCTGCATGCCTCCCACTAGGGATTGAGCCCGAAACCTGGGCAGGTGCCCTTGACTGGAATCGAACCTGGGACCCTTCAGTCCGCAGGCCTGCACTCTATCTACTGAGCCAAACCAGTATAGGGCTAAAGAAATTTATTAAAATGGAATTTTAAGATTATTTCACCTTCTCCTCCAAGGGGAAAAAAAAGAAAAAGAATAGCATGACAGCAAAATATTTATGAATATTTGAAAATATTAAGAATATTCACTCCTTATAGGATCATCTTAAAGTCTACAAAGAACCTGGAATTTCTCAGCAATTAAATATAGTCTGCCATTGTAAGAAGTTACTGCGATGATGGCCCAGGGCTGAGTTAATGTGTCATTTAACATCTTGGAAATTATAAAGTTATACATTCATGATTTGTGAACATGAATCATTTCAAAGTTCTGGGCCATATTAAAAGATTCTGCTCAGGAATAATAACACCACTGCCTCATCAAAAAAAATTGTCTAAAAATATCAAACAAACCCAACATTTTTCATAGTCCAAAGTGGCATAAAGGGATTGTTTCTAATTTAGGGACTTAGGAAGAAATACCACAGACACAAGCTTCTTCGGCCAAGACAAGACTCCCCGCCACACAGAGAACCCATTATATGAGATGAAGATTTGCCTGGTCCCTCAGCGAACCACACAGCATCGGACTTGTCATTAGCTGCTATACAGCAACGGAGGACTTAGAAAATCAGAGCCAATGTGTTATTAAGACCACGCACAGTGGCTTTAAGGCAATATAGATTTCTGAGCTATTTATTTATTTATTATTATTATTGCGTGTCCCACTCTCCCAGCTGCAACAAGCCCAGCTCTGCAGGGCCCGTGTAACAAGGCGATCGTATCTGAGAAATAATGAGCGCAGGAATGCTGTTCTTTCTTTCAGAGCAATCTCAGGTGCGATCTTATACCGTAAAGGACTGGATCAATACTCCCAGCAGCAAACCGCTCGATACCCCCTGAATTATTGCTTCATTTTTCTTCTTATTATAGATGAGTTGTGTTATTATTTTCCCCCAATCGATATTTTACAACCTTTTTTATCCGTTTCTCCATAAATTTTGTGATTACTTTAAACTGGGAATTCCGGTACACTAAATAAGATGCAGTGTCTGAAAGGGACGGGGTGTTCTGACATGTTTTTTGTTTTTGTTTTTGTTTTACTCTAAGCGAGGCACACCGTAATCAATAGCCAAAGGAACACTTCGTGGAGAAAAAGTTGAACAGAACCCTGGGCTTGCAAAATAAAAGTGCAAATCCTTTCAAATAGCAGCACCAAGCTGAAAAACGCGAAAGGAGGCACGATTGATCAGCACTTTGCATCTGAAATTTCATTCCTAATGCTGCTTCTCTCCTCCAGTTAAAGAGCCAATGCAATCCCCTTAAATTGTTTCTCACAAAGGAGATAACTCTATGCACCTTGGAGAGATTTAATTGGCTTCTCTCTAGCTCTCTCCTGCTAAGTGTTTAAAACATCCGCAAATCAAATCATGTAAACTCATACCCTGTTCGGTTGTCGCTTTGCTCCGAGCCTGATTATTTAGATGTTAACATTAGCAGCGCCAACACTTAAGGAAAGAGATCGGGAATATGCTCCCTCCGTGAGTTCCGGGATGACTTGAGTTAATTCTATGCTTCCTATGAAATAATGTGTGTTACTTGGCAGAGAATGCTCAGTGGTAACTAAATAATCATTACAGTGCAGCCAGTGGTAATTACATGGTAATTCACATTAACTTCATAATAAGCACTGTATTTTTCACTATATCCATCTGAGAATGAGGCAGAATCATAGTCTTTCATTTCTTTTTAATGCCACCCCAAATAAAAATAAAGTAAAATCACTTTAAGGACAGGGGCACAAGGAATATAACCCCGGGTGAGTTAAGCTACAGATTTCATTAGAGAAATGCTTAAATCCATTAAGTCTAATTAGACAGGACATCCCAGAATTCACAAACAGTGGTTCTAATAAACTCATTAAAATTTTTTTTGATGGCTTCTTTAGAAAATGGGAGAATATTATATTATAGGCTGTTATATTGCATTAAGATTTTATAATTTTATATGGGCTCTTCTCTTTTTATGTAAAAGCCTACGAAACTTTATAAGAATAGTTCTGCTTAAATCAATGAGTCTTAAACAACAATGTGCTTCTTGTAACTTGTACTTAATATTGCAATAAACTATGCTAAGTGGTATAGAATAAAATGGGGAGCATTTCATTCTGATTGGCCAGTAGGTATCAGAATATAGGGACTCAATTCCTTATAGCATTGCAGGGTACAATTTAAACTCAAACCTCCATTTACGTCCATATTATTTAATTTGGGCAATTATGAAGCCCTAAAACCTCTTTTCCATTATAACCTGGGCCCTTAGAAGGATTCACACTATGACTGCATCAGATGTAAGTATATGAAAAAGATTCTGAGGAGAAGAAAGCAGTGGGAACAACTCTAATTGAATACTTATATTAGTGGTTAAATTAGGTCTGTTTTTAAATGAGCTACCCTTAATTAGCTACAGTTAGAAAAGTGGAATTAATATATTTTACTTTTACTCCACTCATTACATTTAGATGTAGTAACAATGGACAACTGGCCTTTTATTATTATTATTATTATTATTATTATTATTATTATTATTATTGCTTTTCACCAACAATTGAGAGCCCTTTTAGGAAGGTCTGAAAAAAAATCTCTTTTATTTGAATTCTAACACAAGCACCAAGTAAGGTTTAAAGCAGAACCCACTTACAAGATATGCTTTTTTTATGAATTGGGATATGCCATTGATACAGTGATACCTTCCACACAGGTAGCTGCAGGGCAGGCCTGACAACACTTCATGCATTCATTCACTGCCAGCCAGTGGGCAGCAGACACCTCACTGTGCCAGGCACACAGCAGAGACCTCTCCCCGGACACGTCTTAATCTTGTTCCTGGTCACCATCATCTTGCAATTATCTCTCTCTCTCACTGCCCCTGAGGATGATGATTTTGCTTCCAAATTCACTAAGAGGAAGGTCACTACTGTAAGTGCAGCCATGCCTATCACACTGCAGGGCACTGAGGCTCAAAGGCAGAATGTAGAGTCCCCAGAGCCCTGCGGCCAAGAGGAAATATCCAACTCGCCCCCACAGGTGCTAGACTGGAGAGTGTGGCTGGGGACACTGTGTTAAGGGGGATCCCACCAAGTCCTTCTCTTTCCTGGACCTTGGGAGGAGGTCTCCCAGCAGCTTGCTGGGGTCTGACTGATGTCCTGCTCTTATACTGGACTTTGACAAAAAGATAGGATGAAGGAAATGTCCTTAAATCCATGACTCCACTTCCCTGTTAGTGAAAATGGCACCTGACTCTTCTGTTGAACTTTGATGTACTCAGAAGTGAAGAAAAGCTCCTCTTTTTGTCAACAGGAAAACACGAGAAGTAGACAGATCAGAACAAGAAGATAGGTGACACTTTATTTTTAACAGGTCACATACTGGAGGGCCAAGGAATTAAGCCTTCTCTACTGTCTCACTCTTTCCTTGAGAGTCTACTCAAATTAATGACCTGAAATAATTCAAGAGGAGCCTCCCAAATAACCATGGTGATGTTGGTTAGATGATTTCCGTATACATGCAAAAATCCGATGTCTTCATATATTTGTGTATTTCGAAGTCCATTGACAAGATAATTAGCAAATCCATTTATATATGATTTTTTCTGGTTCTGGATATAAATCAATCATGTGTTGGTGTGAGAAAGCTTCAGTTACCTCCTCTACAGAATGGTATGATTGGTCCAGGCTACCTCTGAGGGCCTTTTCATCTCTAAAATTCAGACTTTCAGGAGTCTGTTCTCTCGAATCCTTTTTAAATAAGACTCACCACTAACTGAGCTCTTACTATATGCCATGCATTGAGCTAAGCTTTTCACATGCATTATCTAATGGAATCCTCTCAGCAAGCCTATGAGAGAGTATCATCCCCATTATACAGATGAGGAAACAGAGTCCCCAGTGGGTTACGACACAAGCTAGAAATGGACTGAGCCAGGATTCAAATTGGGGGTCTGTCTTGACTCCAGAATCTATAGCTATACAGTTCCTCTACAACTAAGGGAGCCCACAGGGAATATACACAGTGTGGAGATAAGCCTTCTGCTGATCAGTCAAAGAAAAAGACTCAGGTATAAAGATCTACCACCAGCCAAATGGCGTCAGCCAAGTTTTTAAACTTTGGAAGCCTAGTTTTTATCATCTGTAAAGGCATCAGCTACCTGGGTAATTAGGTTATCTTTAAGGCTCACATCCCATAAATTTGTGGCCAAATTTTTCAATAATACCTTCAGACTTTCTTCCATTCATTGATTTGATTGATCAGTATTGAGTGTTCCCTCTTTTCAGTAAGCACTGTACTGGCCCTGAGAATACAGTGGTGAACAGACTGGACTCACCATGGAGCTTATATTCTAGTGAGAGACAGACTATACACACAAGGGAACACAGAAATAATTTAGATCATATCAACTAGTGGTAAGTGCTAAAAATAACAGTGTTACATGTAACCCAGGCATCAATGCCAAGGAGGCAGCCAAAGACTCTAGAAACCCCCAATCTAATGAATGTCCATAAAAAAATTTAAAAAAGAGTAAAAGTAGGGTAAGTCCATTTTGTAGATTAAAAATATGAGATGCCATTAAGTATAATCAATTATTCGGTATAATAGAGATCTGATGTCAGACCCATCACCATGTGATGACCTAAATGACTTGAAATGAACCACCTCACTACTTTTCTCTAAAACTCATTTTTCACACTTGAAAATGGGGCTAAAAATGCTTGTCCTTCCTACCTCACAGGTAAACAAACACACACAAAAAAATTGGATAGAAAAGACTTGGTCAACTGTAAAGACTTCATTAAAGTATTTTTACTTAACTGCATAGGCACGGCACAAAGACAAGGCACACAGAGGCTGAACAGCCAGGCCTGTACTGTGGCTCTTCACATATAACGTTCTGACAAGTCACAGTAATGTTTTCGATTTGATGCTAATAATTTTATTAAGTGAAATTTCCAAGCCTTTAGAAGATCTTCCTCCACCTTCCGAGCTAAACAGTGCACATGTTTCATTTTTCTAGACTTGAAGAAACGGAAGTACAAGACCTACAAGCTCGCTCACAGCAAATTCTCCAGAGACACGTTCCTCCACCCAAACCTCCCAATAGCCTCACACAGTCAGCCTGGACTCAGTGAATATTTTTTTTAAAAATCAGTTAACACTAAAAGGAAACAATACACATGTGTATAATGACTAGGAAGCCTTTATTCTGTGCAGATATTTAAATGTGAATACATTGTGACATTAAACAAAGGCCTAAATTAACTCCATAGTAACCAGGGGTTGGGACTTCCTGAAGCTAACCACAGGCGGATCCCAGGTGGCTCTGCCCAGCCGGTCAGGCCTTCCACCCATGATGTAAGAAGTGAACCACAGTTTATGTTCACAGGAAAAAGATGAACAATTACATTTCAGGCTGAAGAGCAGTGGGTACAAGGGGAAGTCTGCTCTTCTGTTGTTTCTGCCACAATGTAGGGAGCCCCAGCTTCTCTCCACACCCTAACCACCATAGAGAGGTCTGGCTGCAATTCTCCAATCGGACATTAACGAGATGTTTCCACCTGTACTTTCAGTGCCCTGAATTATATGAGGCCCGCTTAAGAAAATGAGCATACTTTTATTCAAGTCAAAAATACCATGTGGTATTGTATTCAATTTGTACTCATGATTGCATATGGCGTATGACCCACTGGCCAGAAAGAAACATCAATGTCCTGAAATATATAGAAAAAGAATATCCATCTCACAAAAATAGTTCCCTTGTTATATGTTTGAACAATTTTAAAGTATCTCCTATGACAATGTGCTTTCCCAATTATCTTTTTAAAACTAAGTACTGTTTGGAGCATAAAACAATCATGATGGATGGTGGTTTGGGGATGCTTACAGAGGTCAGCTGAAGAAGTTAGTCAAAACAAAAAGGAAGAATAGAAAATTGACATAAAGAGAGTAATTTTTACTAGGACATTGGCTTCTCACCAGTACAAACGTTCCTCAAAATAAGCCTTTCCAAGATCAGTTTTTAAAACATTGCTGAAAATGGTTGTGTTTGGAGATTTAAATAAAGCAAATGGTTACTTATGGCTTAGGATGAAATTTCCAGGGAAAGCATGATGCATACTCAGTAAGAGCAACATCACAAACAATCTCAAAGATAATATGAAGGGGTTAAAAATTGCTCTGGTTCTGATTTTTTTCAAAAAAATGAGGATGGCTATAAAGTGTAAAGCCTAAAAGTGGAAAAAGTTATCTGGTTGACACTTGAACAACGTGGTTGCTAGGGGTGCCAATTCCCCGCACACTCTAAATCTGAGTGTAACTTAAGTGGGCCCTCCACATATGTGAGTTCCCAACTGTGGATCTTGAACCCTTGAACAACATGAATTTGAACTGCACAAGTCTACTTATACCAGGAATCCCCATATAAGTGAATCCTCAAAGCTCAAACCTGTGTTGTTCCAGGGCCAACTGCACTTGTAAATATTGTAAATTATGTGATGATTTTAAATGTGTAACTAAAATAATATGTAAAATATTAAAGTAGACATTTGACAATTCAGTACTCTCTATAAATATGTATATGGTTACCTTGGCCTTAAAACATAAAAACTTTTCATTAGGAAAATGGAGAACACATATGCAAAATCATGCCCTATGCTGGCATATATGATGTGAAAAGTTCTATGAGAGGAAAGATGTTGCTATCCAATGATCGGTGAATGAGTAAGTAAATTATGATGCAGCCATAAGATGAACTATAATATACCTACTAAAATGTATTTAGGAAGAATTTGAACTAACAGATGAAATGTTTATTTTATCATTTAAATTGCAAAACAGGACACAAACTTACATAAACACACTGTGATTCACTCTGATAAAAGGACATGAGAGCACACAAAGAAAATATTTAAAGAAGTACTAAAAATACTAACAGTGATTTTCTCACAGGGTAGAATAACGGATCTGTTCACACTTTTCTGTATTTTTAACATTTTCTACACAAATATGCATTATGTTCACAAGGATAGGATTTGGTAAAAATATGTAGCCCCTGTTCTGTCAGACCTGACATATCCTAAAAATACCCACACTCTACCATCACCAACACTCTAATTCGAGGGAGTCACCTAATTCCAAAAATTGAATGAGCTAAAGTAGCATCCCAAGAGGTTTACCACAGTGTGGACTCCGGTCTCCTTCAGCCAGCGTCCAAATCCTGGCTCCTCCACTTATAACTACGTAACCGTGAAGGAGTCACTCACCTTTCTAAGTTTTCCTGTCTTTACATGATGCCAACGTAATGCAATAATAAAGCCCGCAGTACAAAGATTCTCAGGGGAAACATGTTTTACATCTCAGTGATGCAAAGAGGAAGAAGACTGAGAGGAGACAGTGTAAATAAAAAGTGTGGAATAGGAGGAAACAGGATAAAAGTCAGGGAAGACAGTTGAAAGGCCACTGGAGTGGAAAACCGATCAACAAAGGAGAGAGAAGACAGGAGCTCAGAATGCTAGTGGGACATGCTCATCTCCTGGGGAGGGTGGTTCAGGGAGTATCCTAAATTTACCTGCCCACTGCTGTAATTTTTGACCTGATTAAGTTGCATATACGTTAAGCATATTAGATGAGTTCCCATTTTTGTTATGGAAAGAACAGTACTGCTTCACGGAGCAAGGGGGCAACTTATGGATGTCATTGACCCTCCAGAGGTGGTTCAGGATGAAAACAAATGGCTCCACGCTGTAGGTGCATGAAGGCTTAGGAGCTGGTCCCAACCTCTGAGACATCAGCCCTCAGAGCTACCTAGGCTCACTCAGTTGGGCATGGCTGATGAATTCTGACCAATGTGGCCCCCAAAGAATGTGAGTAAAGGATTAATGACCCTGTGTTGTAAGTTCCCAGGAATAAAAAGAGACAAGAACCCCAATTCAAGGTATTTACGCTTTAACAAGAAAATAAGGATATATCTCATTATAAGATTATGCTGAGATGTAAAATGATTATTCAAGACCAAAATTGTTTTAAATTCATAATGTCCTGGTGCTTATGATACATTGTTAAGTGGAAAAAAACCCCAAATTAGTATTATGTAATAAATCACCCTATTTTAGTAATGAGGCAGATACATGCATAGAAAAAAAGACAAGATATGTGCCATTAAAATTCATATTAATAATGTAATATTTATTGAGTGTTTATGTTTAAAGAATTGGTAGAAATGTGGGCACTTTTACTATTTCAATTACTTTCTATTGATGCTTTCTAATTTATCTGAAATCAGTATGGACTATTTTGCCATAAAGAAAGAAAAGCGAGTTGTAATACTCTAGTGGGCGCCACATCACTTAGTTAACAATGAACAGAAAGACCAGCATCCATACCTCTGCAAACATGAACAAATAAGACAGAAAACAATCCTCCATCAAACATTTGGAATACATCTCAGGAAAGGAGGGGGGAAAAAGAAAAGAAATTTAGTTTAGGCTCCCTCCCCACCCCCACCTGTCATCCCTAGGATCTTAGAGAAAGTTTCAACATATATAATTTAAAAACTGAAGGGTTAATTTATCATGATACTGGATAAAAAAAATAAAAACAAAAGCTTTGAAAATCCCCAAATAGTTTATTGGCTTAGAAAACCAAATCATGTTATATCATGCTAAAGAGATTAGAGGTTCAAGACTTTATAGTATTGCATTACGTTGGCAAGAATACATATAAAGCTCAGTTTCTACCTTTATTGTTAATAGCTTTCTAATCCCTGACCAGAAATTTATAGTTTAGAAATGGCAACACATCTTAAAGATTAAAGCCATGTGACAAATAGTTCATGTCCCTTAATAACCAAATCACATGTCTTAGATTGGGGAAGCTTATCTGCCTTTCCTTCTATACGGTTTCATTGGTAGGAAATACTTTATATCCCTATTACATGAATGATGAATGGGACCGTTGGTTATGGTCTGTTATTTGCTTGGCTGTAGTCAATATGTTTTCTTTGGACAGGGATTTCTGTGATTTATCTCTCTCCCAGCCTTATCACTTATTAACTCCGGGTAGACAGGAAAAAGCCAAGGTTGTATATAAGGCCTAGTGGCCATTTAGACCTCTAATGTCAGTGAAAATATCCCTTTTAATGATCCTGTTACACTAGCTACTCAAGTTCTGATTACACTCCACTCCAAATAGGAAATAAAGGTCATATTTCTTGGAAAGTATGTACATAAAATATGCAAAATAATGTGCCTCCTTCAGACCAGCCTTATTCTTTGCAGGAACGGCTTTCATTTTACAGATGTCATAGAAGTACAATGGACTTTTAGAGATTCTTGTTGCTGTTGTACCCATTGTGGCACCAACAGTGCTTAATTTTACAAATGCCAGGGGGTTCAGGGTCACCCATCATACTGACATACATCAGATCAGAAGCAATCATATTTTGTGAAAAAAAAGAACTCCCTTCAGCAGAGAAGAGGCTTGGGACCTACCCTTTGAATCACAAAAGCACAGAGAATAAACATTCCCTCTGCCTTGAATTCTTTTCTTTGTGTGTAAATGGCTCATTTGGAGTAATATTCAAGACATGTGGACAGGAGCAGCCTGTTAATTTTTCTTTCTTCCTGGGTCTCTTCCAATTAGGACACCACTAAGGCAGAACTGCTTGCTAGTCAAGTGTTCATTGCACAGCCTTCATTCAGCTGAATCCCAAATGAAAATGATCTGATAGAAAAGAAAACAATGCTTGCCTTCTTTCCCCCAATTCTCCCTATGTGCTTAGTTATGTCTTTACAACAATTAACATATGTGTTAAAACGTGTTCATGCCCATTCTTTCATTGATACAAGACCCTTGGGACACCCAGAGGAGGAACGTCCCCACCATCTATTAAGCAGAGGAAGCCAAAACTCTGGTAGCCTAAGCTTGCTGTCTTCCTTACCTCCTCATCCAACCCATCTCCACGTCCTGTGCATTTTTCCTCTTAAATACCTCCTGAATCTTCTCACTTTATGCCATCTCCAGCCATTATCATCCAAATTAAAGTCACCAAGTCCCTTTCTCAGACAACTGCAATGGCCTCCCAACAAATCTACCAACATCCATTCTGGTTTCCTATGCTCCATTCAGCCAGTTTTTTCTCCCCCACGTGAAAATAGGGTCATGTCCACCTGTCATTTATGACACTTCAAGGACTGCCCACTGCTCCTAAGATGACAACTTAACTCCTCCCCATGGCTTACAAGGCTTTGCATTGGCTTGTCCCCAACTACTTCTCCAGGCTTCTCGCTTGCTATTCTCTCTTTTGATGTTTCAGCCTCCCTGGAATTCTTACAGCCTTCCAAGATGTCACATTTACTGCCATTCAATGCTTCCTTACATGCTCCTTTCTGCTAGAACACTTATTCTCTTTTCCCAACCCTACCCTTTCTACCCAACCCTTCTCTGATGGCCAGGTTAATTCTTAGTCATCCTTCAAACTGGAGCTCATGCATCTTTACCTGAAAGAAAATCTCTAACTGATCAGTTGGAGTTCCTTTGTTTTATGCTTGTCTGAAACTCTTTACCTATTTTTCTGGGCACTCACCAGATTTGAAATAGTAAACTTATGAATGTCCGTGTTCCCTCATAGACTATAAGATCAATAAAAACAGGGACTATGTCTGGTTTTGCTCGATACAGTTCTAAAAAATTGCCTAGAACTGGTTTAAATCATTGCCTAGAATAGAACAGGCAATCCACAAATATTTGTGAGAAGTAACAAAAGAAAGTAGTAAAACAGAATTAGAACCCAGGTCTTTTGATTCCTACTCTAATACCTAGAAAGAAACAATTTCTTTAATCACATGAAAGTTGGGACATATTTAATACCAATAAAAATGTGCTGTAATTACCAAATCTTTGGATTTTCAAAAAAGACATTCCATTGTCTGCTTCCTTCTTTTTGAGTGTCTTTAAGGGAGCTCTGTCCCACACACTGTCAGGAGTGTATTTACATTGATGAATCTTTTCCTTAGATGCAGGTGCTGTTATAATATCCTCATTTTGGAAGACATAAACAAATGGAAGAATATACCATGTTCATGAAATGATAGAATCAACATCATTAAAATGTCCATACTACCCAAAGCAATCTATGGATTCAATGCAATCCCCATTAAAATACCAACAGCACATACTTCAAGACCTAGAATAAACTCTCCAAAATTCATCTGGAATTTAAAAAAAAAAGACCCAAATAGCTGCAGCAATCTTGAGAAAGAAGGACAAAGTTGGAGAGATTACAATACCAGATATCAAGCTATACTACAAAGCCACTGCTCTCAAAACTGTCTGGTTCTGGCACAAGAACAGACATGAAACCAATGGAACAGAACAGAGAACCCAGAAATCAACCCAAGCCATTATGTTCAATTAATATTTGACAAAGGAGGCAAGAACATAAAATGGAGTCAAGACAATCTCTTCAATAAATGGTGTTGGGAAAATTGGACAGATACATGCAAAAAGATGAAACTGGACCACCAACTTACACCATACACAAAAATAAACTCTAAATGGATTAAAGACTTAAACATAAGATGGGAAACCATAAAAATCTTAGAAGAAGCCATGGGCAGCAAAATGGCAGACATTTGCTGCAGACATTTACTGATACAGCTCCTAGGTCAATAGAAACTAAGGAGAAAATAAACAAATGGGACTATATCAAAATAAAAAGCTCCTGCACAGCAAAAGAAGCCATCAACAAAGCAATAAGAAAGCCCACTGCATGGGAGAACGTATTTGCCAATGTTATCACTGATAAGGGTTTAATCTTCAAAATTTATAGGGAACTCATACAACCTAACAAAAGGAAGATAAACAATCCAATCAAAAAATGGGCAAGGGGCCTAAATAGACACTTTCAAAAGAGTACATACAGAAGGCCAAGAGACCTATGAAAACATGCTCAAAGTCACTAATCATCTGAGAGATGCAAATCAAAATGACAATGAGGTACCATCTCACACCTGTCAGAATGACTATCATCAACAAATCAACAAAGGACAAGTGCTGGCGAGGATACGAGGATACGAGGATACGGAGAAAAGGGAACCCTCTTATACTGCTGGTGGAACCACTGTGGAAAACAGTATGGCGTTTCCTCAAAAACTTAAACACCTTTGAAGGGGTCTGGGGATCGACTATATCCATGTTGCTGTGACCTCCAGAGGAGGGGTAGGAGTTTAGGGGTAGGAAACAAGAGAACAGGTGTGTGTTGTTCCTGAAAAACAAACATCAGAAAACTTGACGAATCAGGGCTGCCTTATTATAACATGTCTTTCTTGAGGCCATTCCTGAGAAAATGGTTGGTCTATCAAAATTCTTGTATTCACATTTATAAATCTTTTTCTTGTTACCTTATGTATAGTTTGCTCTTTTTGTTTGTGGTTGATTGGCATTACTTGTTTCTTTAATTTCCTGATGCCTACAGTATTGTTACTACAAGTCCTCAAGGACATTTCTTAGACCTCTAGGGAAATGCTGGAGAAGATAAACAATACATGAAAAACATTTACGCCATGGTAGGGACTCGGCAAGGAATGAATGAATAATAATGATGGCCATCAGTCATTAAAGCAAACACCCAACATCTGGCTAGGTGCTCATGCTAGCTCATGCTGGGTACTTTACATACATTCCTCTGATACTAAACAACCCCAGTAAAGTATGATTCCCTTGTAAAGATGAGGTGATTGTGGTGCAGAGCCATCAATGTCCCCAACATAACCTCTCTAGTAAGTGGTAGAGTTTGAGAGTTGAATCTACACCTATGATCTCTTGAACCCTAGAATCAATCACTATGTTGTAACATATCCTTGGAAGTGAGGGAGGAAAGAATGGGGGGAATAAAATGAAAAGGGGGGAGAGAGGGAGGGGGAAGAGGGAGAACACAAGAGGAATGGAGAGAAAAAAGGAAAACTTGAAAGACACGCAAGCATGTCATTGAGTTTCACAGCAGATTCAGCTACAATACAATGGCCCTTCTATATGCAGTTATTTTGGGCATGAGGTACAAACAGGAAACATTTCCAGGAAGAATTTTTTTCAAAGTTAATTCTGAGACTAATATATAGGGATTTGGTTCAGTCCTTCCACAGGGACAGGAAGTTTGGTGAACAATGTTAAGAATGGGAGAACCTGGAGGTTGAAATAGTCTGAGTGATCTAACCAAACATCTGAGCGGTTAGATTATTATCCTTGGGGCTTTCTCCAACGTTGCGGGGAGCAGGCAGTATTCAGCTCTTCGTGCACACCTAAGCCGGTCGAACCTTGTCCCAGTGGCCCATTTGTCCAGCTACATTTTCCCTAAAGGTAGCAGCCTCTCCAATAGAGAAATAACTGGATGAAGTAAAAACTGCCTTTGGATTTGGCCACTTCTTAACAGGAAAACCAATTCTAAGAACTTTGAAGAAGCAGCTAAAGGCTCCTAAGAGTCTTTTGTCAGCTCCAAAGATTACTTAAAGTTTAGCCAGAGAGATTACAATCCTACAAGATCCAAGTCTCTTAAAGATGTCACAATTGTAGGAAAACAAGCTGGGAGAATAACAAAGGCTCTGGGAAGACCCCCTTCCATGGCACTGGGGGTTTATGGGAGGTTTGCTTCCTCTTGGACCGACTGACCAGAAACCCGATTAGAGGGAGGGCTTTGAAAACAGTCCTGTGGTTGGAAAGGGTGTTTGCTTCCTTCTATTAGAAAACATTGAGCATTTAAAGTCAGCCTTGCCCTGGGTTTCCGTAAGAATAACTGGCCACAACAAAGAAGACTGGGAAAGTGCTGTTGAGCTTCTCTGGTCTAATAAAGTTGGGATTCACTTTGCCCTGCGCTCTGATTGGGCAACCACAGGAGACCCACACATCTGGCAGCTAAGCATCCCTCACATGTCCCTGGGCTGAAGAACGAGGATGGAGGGTGCGCTCACAGTCCTTACAAGTGGAGCCAGCTTGCAGGCAATCTGTGTTTAGTCAAATCCTTCCCTCCCTCCTCAAAAAGTCTGCCTCTATTTGCATAGATTAGGCCATGCTGTTCCTCCCTCTCTCTCTCTCTCTCTCAACGATTATGAATTTTCAGAGACTTCCACATCTATACACCCAAACCCTCTCACACACGCTCAGAAAACAGCAACTGTGCCTCAGTTTGGGTTGTTATTTTTAAGTCTTAGGATTTTTTTCTTTTTTAAGGAAAAAATTCCAAGTGACATTCCATTATGAAACAGGAGGGCTGGCTCCCCATGCAGAAAACCAACTCTCACATCTTGAAACACTGTGGATGTTCAAGAAAATGAAGTGTGAGCTTCTGTGGGTGGAGGGAAGAAGAGGGCTAACATTTGCAATGACCTGTGCTCTCATACAATGAACAGAGGAGGGGTTTTCCCACCCTCCTCTATGCCTTCACTAGTGAGCGGTGGCAAGCAGAGAGGTAAACTGAGAGAGTCACAGGAGCTGGGAGCACCACCATGAACAAGTGACCCTGGGTACAGGCATTTCATGCTAATGATCAAGAGGCCCATGTATAGCTCAGCCTTTAACAGAGATTCCCTTTTGTTAGAAAGGATAATATCACCGTGACTGTTAACAGCCAACTACATCAGTGGGGACGTTTTCATGCCAATTTCTTCAAATTTTTCTTTTTGCCACATGGGGAGAGGTTAGACTCTCTCCTAGAATGCTGATAAAACGAAGTCTTCTTGTCTATTGCCCACAGTCTGAGGCCAGCAGAAGTATTTTTTATACTTTACATTTCTTGTACATTTACAAGTGTACACACACACCCAGGATTTCTCCCTCTTATCCTTAACTTTGTTAGACTGGCAAATATGCCACTTTTACCTTTGATCTTAATTCCCCTCTGATACGGGTTTTCCAAGATGTGATTTCTTAAATTGATGGCAATTTTTTTAAATGGTTAAAAAAAAATTCCAAATAATGATGGGTCCCTAGCTATTTTCTTTTGAGAAGTTAAGTAATTTAATGGGGATGATTAAAAAAAAAAAACTTTATGGCCAGGTGGCTCAAGGGGATATTTTGTTGAACACTGATTAAAAATAATTTCTTCTAAATGAGACCTGACCACAAAATGGAACCATTAATGGGCAGGGACGTTGTCACCAAGGCGGAATCATGCCTGATTGCCTCTCGTACCTCCCACCACACGACATTTTCTTCTCCTTTTCTTGTTCTTAATAGCAGAGTAAATAAGCAGCCAGCGAGGCCTAAATGTTTTCGGCCAAAAGCAGAGTCCAAACTCCTCAGAGAAAACATTTGGCCTCTGTGGTTTTGTAATATGTTCCAGAACACCGAGTTCAGCGAGGAACATTGTGAAAAACTCCCACCCATCGGAATGATGGTGGGGAATGTTACAGTATCAGAAGTTGCAATTGGTCCTTTTCCTGCAGGCCCATAATGAGGCTTGTAAAAAAAAAAAAAAGTAGTGCTATGTGGAAGTTCTCATGGGAAAAATGAATGGCAAGAAATCCTAGCTTTAAAAGAAACAGCTAATCTGCTAGTTTGATTGTTCTTCAAAACTTACGCTGAACCAATGAGCCTAATTAAAAACACTTGGCCTACTTCTATAAAGCATCGTCGCTTTCTCTATGCTTCGTTTGTATACACCACAAAACTCCAGATAGACTATTATTTTTTCAAGTGCTCACTAACAAAGTGCTGACTTTGTTGGGATGGCTGAGCTAATTTCTTGAACTCAGTGTGAAACCTTAGCTAAACAAAATTGTGGTAATTTTCCTTAATTTGTAAAAGTGATTGGAGTGCAAACAAAATTTTCCTCTTGGGTCAATCCTATAATTTTCAATTAACTAAAACTAATCGTCAAGCAGGCACCAAACCTGCATTTTGTTTAAAGGGCTGGGAGGCATTTCCAAGGGTCAGGATACATTAATTGTTTTTATAATTTTGAGGGGGTTGGGGAAAGAAAGAGAAAGAGAGACAGACACTAAGAAGCATGGTTGATTTTGTTCCTGGTATTTAAATACAAAAGGTAAGATGCTTTGAGGTAAAATGCCACAGCAAAATAAAATGTGTCTATTGAATTGTATGGTTATAATTAGGATGTGTTAACAGACTGCACTGGTCCTTTATTGAATGAAGGCAGAAACATGGGACCACTTCCTGGAGACAGCTATGCAGGGATGACTACTACGAATCAGGGGGTACATGAGTCCCACTGTAGTCTTTGGACCAGCAGCAGCAGCCACACCCAGGAGCTTGTCAGAATGCAGACTCTCAGGTCCCCCACCCAGAGCTACTGAATCAAAATCTGAGTTGCAAACAGATCCCTGCGTGTCCAGTTTGCACAGCACAATCCGAAGATCTCTGAAAGTGCACAGTGGGCACTCAGACCATGCACTCAGTGTATTTCCATAGAGAACCTGCCTGCTTCTCTCCACCGATGGGAGGGAACTCACCTCCCACCTGTAACCCTAGCTTCTTACCACTAGGCAGATCCGCATGCCAACTGCAGCTTACAGGGAAACAAAGCACCAACACAGAAGTTAATGTGCAAACTACCAACTGTCTACAGTACAAAAGCTGTGCCCAGATTGGAAGAAAGTCGCACTGTTCTTTAAAGCACATCCGTACTCCATAAAGCAAGCCAACCCCAGCACGGATGGTGTATCATCCAGAGAGGGCCTTTCCCCCTTCCTTTATTTCTCATTCTGCTTCTTAAGGAATCCAACCCATTATTTTGACGGATCCTGTCATTCAACATGGCCACCCAGGTGAATTCATAATAATTAATAATAATAACAATAATAATAATAGCAGCAACTCATTTGGTCATGCATATGGTGAAATAGAGAAAGAAAACAGTTCTTAACAGAAACTAGAGTTCAAAAAAATACACACTTATACATACAAGATCAAGTGAAAGACCCACGAGGCCAAGGCAGCCCGGTGCTCACCCCTGCAGTGGTTCTTACCTGTGTAAATGAACCTTCCCGGAGTCCCTTTGCAGAACTGTTTGGATTTGTAGGACAGTGTGACTTCTACAACGCCAGGGATGTGCCGAGGAGGGGTCTGCACGCGGATGGCATGGGGAGTGATCAACTAGGGGAGACATTTGGAAGAAAAAAAATGTCATTGCAATATGGAAAGGACTCATATTTGCAACTCTGCTATCAGCTCTCAATAAACAAAGCTTTAAAACACATAATGAACCTGTCAGTGTTTAAATACAATCTCGAAGGAGCCTATATAAAAGACACGGACAACAATATTTACAAGTGCTCAGAGGACAGCCATAACAAGTTTATCGGAGTTTTCCTACACGGCAGGCACTCTGCTTCCTGGTTTGCAGAGTGAACCTGGCCTAATGAAATGATTTATCTACACCAGGATATCCTTTGGAAAATCTCTGTTTAAAGCAGACACCCCACTCAGAGCTGGGCTCTGTCGTGTCTCTCCAGAAGTCGGCGGGCCTGGTATTTGAACTGAGCCCTTAAACATGTGGAAAGCACAGAGGTAGGAAATCACTGGGCCAAGGCACTCTGATTAGCTGCAGAGCACACTATGAAATGCCCCTAAAGACCATTTGGTGCATTAACTACCAGAGGCACAATCAAAGGGCTTTAACCTGCCTCCCTGGAATAGTTTATGGATCTGGCAGAACTAAGGACTGTCCATAAAAGGGAAATGGAAGGTTGGGGAGGGGCCTGCAGAATGATCACTGGTCCATTATACAACGCCACGTGCACAACGAGAAAGCTTGTTTCTGAACCCTGTTGGCAATCAGATTACACCGCGAAGCAGAATTTATTTTTTATTACTCTTTATCTTTGTTTATATAACTGAAATGTTATTAGTGGCCATAAAACTGGCATTATCTGGTTCTTTGAAAAATCCAGCCCTGGTATTTGACGGGTTGACGTCTGATGGTGCTGGATTCTATATATTCTCTCTCTGTGGTAGCTGCCATTGCCCACTTCTTCACTTCTCTCACATTCATTTAGCTCAAATATTTGTGGAATATTGAGTCAGTCTACTATGGGTTAGTACTTCAGTTTGTACCAACGTATGTGTGTGCTGTCCTTATGGGTATAACTTAGAAAGGGCTTTTGTTTTAATGTGTAAGCCAGGCCCAATCCAAATGTTTGCCCCGAGAATCACAGGTGACACCATGAGAATCAAGGTGACACCCATGAATACCAGCCAGTGGGTCCTGCCTGAGTCCACCGTCCTAACACAGAGTCCTGGGGGAGAGAATGGGGGAAGTGGATATTGCTGACGTCCACAGTAACTTCTGTCAAATGCTCTTTCTTGAAAAATAAAGAAAAGGCTATCGGCACAAAAATCATAAAATGATTAGAAAGGCCTATCTTCGTCCACAGATGGTGTGGAGCTTTAGCTTAGTTGCTGGAGTCACACAAGATACTTCAGTAAACCCCCTGGATGCTGAGTCCATTGCCATGGCCCAGTGTTTGGATGGCTAAGGGTTTACCCGGAAAAGGCACAAAACACTATTGACTTCAAGTTTCATTCCTTTCATATTGAAATTCTTCCCAAATGCACATTATGTTTTATAAAATAAGCAGCAACTAGAGTTGCTATCATATTAAAAGTATGTATCATTTAACTCAGCCCTGAGAAATCAAGGTCTTCATTCAGAATACCCCTTTTTACTAGTATATCTTTCTGTGATATAGAAAATCCTTCAGTGACTTCTGAGGTTATAAGAGGCTGTTTCCCCATACCAAATGGTACCAGGTAGCTTTGGTTTTAAAATTAGTTCTATTTTATTCAGTCTCTTTGTCTGTTTCCTCCTGGTGTCCTTTGTACCTTCTAATCTGCTGTTCTTATTTATAAGCATTGAAATCAGGAAATCAAGTTTATTATTATACAGAGAATATGAGAAAGAAAGAGGCTCTAAAGGGCGGTAAAAGATGATCTTCCAAAATCAAGTGCACGTTTAATCTGTTGTTCAGACAGTGTCTTTGCAGTGTTAGGAATTAATACTCATTGAGGGTCCTAGGAGGTATCTATTACACTCCTGAGGATTTTACATCTAAACATTAATTTGGCCAGAGCAATGGCTTTTATTATTATCCTTTTTTTTCAGATGTGAAAACAGAATCTTAAAATGGTTAAGTTGCTTGTATAAGATCATCCTCATTAGGGCAAAAAGTGACAATGATATAGTTCAAAAACCACAGTGGTAAATACTATTACCCATACAGAAGAAATTGTCCATATGGAAACTTTTAAAAAGCAGTAACAAACTCAAATTTTTCAGATCCAAAGACTGTATGTGTGTGTATTTCTATCCTTATGCTATATCTATTTTTCAATTACTCCCTGATCCTCGGCTGTGTTTTTGATGGTTAAAGTCGCCATATTGTTATATTCCAAATAGGTGGTATGCTTCTATTTTTAAGAATTACTTAGGATGTAGAGTAACGTTAAATCACAATAATACTTAGGAGGACTTCCAGCCAGTTAGAAAATCCTTCACCTCCCCTCTCTTTATTCCAGGAAAAGTTTTTTTTTAATATGGAAAGACATTAGTAAATAGATGAGTGAAGATGTCTTTTTTTAAGTATAGGGACTTACATTACCTACTAGAGGCCCAATGCATGAAATTCGTGCAAGGGGCTCGGCCCCCGCCACAGCGGAGGCTGCCTCTGCCTCAGCCCCACCAGCTGCCTGCCTGCCTCTGCCTCAGCCTCCACCCACCGCCTGCCTGCCTCTGCTTCGGCCCCTGCCTACCGCAGCTTTGTCCTGAAGGTCGTCCAGAAGGTCATCCAGAAGGATGTCCAGAAGGACATCTGGTCTAATTAGCATATTATGCTTTTATTATTATAGATGTGCTGCTACACTGAGGAATAAAATTTATGGGCTTTTTTTAATTGATTAGATATGACAGTGATGACTCTACTGATTTGAGAGTAGGGTGTTAGCATAAAACATTAGGCTCAGAGAACTGAACCACATTTTCACATGTAATTTCATTTTCAGTTCTAGTCAATTGCCCCAACTAAAGCAGAGATTTCTTCTAGAAATCACTAAGCTTCACAAATGAGGCAAAATATGAATCATCATTAGAAAATGAATTCACTGGTGTTTTTCTTTCTGTGGATGTTAGTCTGGGAACAGTCTCTGGCATTGACACATGATATTAATGGCTTACAGAGGGAAAATATTTTATCTGACTTTTATCCATTTGAAAACATAGGCTTATTTACTAATAACTCCAAAAATCATAGAATTTATTTCTCAAAGGAATGCTAGTAATCATTTAAAACTAACACTCTCATTGCAACACCTCAGGACACAAACATTCAAAAAAGTCCAGTGGCTTCAAAAAATTGAGCCAACAACATCTCAGGGGAAGGACGGGGTCTGGATCTGGAAGTCTAGACCCAAAGATCACACACACACACACACACACACACACACATGCACACACACACACAACACACACACACACACACACATATTCCGGAATAAATTTCCTACATCGTTCCAACCTGGTTGAACTAAGGTAGTCACTCTCAGCAAAAGAAGGAGGAAGGGCTCGAGTAAATCTAAATTTTCCAAACTTCCATCATTAAAATACCACTTTCTCGGTTTTGCCATATCTGTATGTCACCTATACAATTATGTACTTAAAAAATTAATTACCTTTTTGTTTAAAAATATTTTTTTTAAAAAAAGAAACTTTCTATCACTACTGTAACTAAAAAACTGGTATCCTCTGCCAAAATAAGGAGGTATTCTAGACGGTAATCTTAAAGTTAATTTGATGTTGTTAAATTCTAGCTGAATCATGTTGACAACCTGAAGGAGTTTACTGAAAACAGAAAGTAGTTAGTGTGAGGTGTGACAGACTTATATGCCCCAACTGAGACTTTCTCTATTAACATAAACCCAAAGGATTCGATGAGAAATGAAACGGAGAAGGGCTTTCTCACCAGGTGATTCAGTTCTACTTTATGTCTGTGTCAAATCCAAAACTGCCTCCTGTAATGCCTGGGACACATGATCCATACTTTGGGAAATACTGCTCTAAGTGATTAGAGAACAGAGTCACTCTTTTAACTCAACTTCCTTAAATTACAAATCAAATGAGTTGTGCTAAAAATAAGCATTTTCTTGAAACTCTGTAGCATCTGACACTACTTTCTCCCATCTTGGAAGTCTCCACTGTGACACTAATTATAAGATATACGACTTGCAGTGTGTCTAATGGTTACCAAAGCACTTGCACAGCCACTATCTCTGAAACCCGTCCTTGTGGGATATGTATTCCAGATGAGAAATTTGATGGCTGGGCAAGTTAACCAAAATTATTTAAAACACCAGGAAGGAAACCAATCTCTTATGCCTGCAAATAAGTGTTTTCCAGACCGCATCTCTTATTCATAGGCTCCTGTGTTCCTCATTTTCAAACTTTTCCTTTCTGCCAACTTCTTAATTGGAGAACTGTCACAATCTTTGTTCTATATTTTCCTCTGTTTTTAGTTGCCTAACATTTCTTGAGTTCACACACTGACTCAACCACCTCAGCTAAACTCACTTCTAAATCTCCACCTGTAGCTTTGACCTCTTTGGCTAAGCACCAAACCTTGATTAGCAACAGTAACAGAATCTCCCCAAACATGTCTAATTGCCACCTCAATTTCAAGGTGACCCAAGCTAAATTTATCATCTTACTACCTGTCAATGTATTTCTTGCCTCTGTGTTTGCTTTCACATGTAAGGGAATGCTATCCTTTGAAACACCCAAAATAGAAAACTTGAGATCATATTTATTTCTCCTCCCTTCAATTTTCCTTTTAGTCATGTTGATTCCCTCCTCCACCCTCCCCCTCTCCCCCCCACCCCGTCCCCACCACACACATATCTGAACACCACTGGCTCTGCTTCTTCACTTTCTCCTATTCAGTTTATTACCATTTCTCACTCAGACTATTTTCTAAATATCCTCCCTCTATTTCTATTTTCTCCTCCAGAATTATCTTCAAAGACAACCTCATCATGCCATTCCCTGACTCAAACTCTCAGCTGCCTCAACTGCCCCATTTACAAATTCCAAACTCCTTGGAATAATATTCAGAGTGCTCCTAGACCTGACGTCCATCTCCCTTTCTAGTCTTACTTCCCATGTTGCCTTTAGACATTCTGGAAAGTATGGCATGTGGATACATCAAAATATCAATCCTTGCCTGACATCTTTGTTTTGTCCATGCTATGCCTTGCCTGAAACATCCCCCTACTCATCAAAGTATCAAGAGAGGTACCACTAGATGGTAAAGTTATGGGTCATTTAATTTTCCTCTGCATACCTCTCTGAGTTCACTAACTTCTCAGCAATAAGAATTCATTAACATTGTAATCAGAAGAAATCATTTTAAAGTGTGACATTACAATGAAGGAAACACGCACGGTCTCTGCAAGGCCCCAGGAGAGGCTGCCTGGCCAAGCTCCTTGTCTGAGCATTTTCTTCTCCAGACTCAGAGCACAAGAGCAGAAGTTTCCCGTGGGGCTGGGCCAGGTGAGGCACATCGCTATGACCTCTGGGTGCAAAGTGAAGCTACTGTTGCTGTGAGAGAGATGGAACACGTGAGAGGGGGCGGTGGATAGCGCCTGTCCTCAACAGAAGTGCAAGAAACAGGAGAGAGGAACTTTTCTTTTTTCTATGAATGCACAGAAGATTGTGTGTGTGTGTGGCGGGGGTGGGGAGGGGGGGGAGGAAGGGGGGTGCATGGTGGATGCACAACTCCAAAAGAGACAGTCTGCAAAGTCTGGCAGCCCAGAGAGGAGCATGGGAGAGGACAAAAGCCTCTTGCAGAAGTGTGACCTGCATGGAGGTAAATGGGAGTACCTAGCATTTTTAAATACCTGTTAATGAACACATGTAGAATTCTGGGGGAAAGGGCAATTGGGAACTACTTCCTTCTCTGAGAGCCAGTGGCACGCACTATCTCTATCCCTCTAGCACACACTGAATGGGCGGTGGTGATGACCTCCACTGTGACTTCTGCAGCAATGGCCTTTTGCTGTCTTCTAATTATGTGCCAAGCACTGTGTGAAGCTGCTTCAGTGACTACTGTCCTCTAGTATGAGGGGCAGGTATGGGCATTAGCTAATGAGTTTCAGGCGAGTTAAGAAATATGCTCAGGGAACCAATCAGAAGTGGCAAGCCTGCCTGACCAATAACAGACCATACTTACACGACCAAGGCTGTCCCTCCCCAATATTGTCTGTTGCTTTTCCATAATTGCTGGTTTGCGTGCTTTCCCCGCTAGCTCTACCCCTGAGAGGACAGACTGGGTCCTCAGCTTCTCCTACATCTTCAAAGGTTCTGTCTGGGAACATAGTAGGTCCTCAAAAAAACCCTTCTCATGGGTGAGAGGCTAGCTGAGAATGAGTTCTTAGCAAAACAAAAGAGCCATTCCAAGATAAGCCTTTATGCATGTTTTCCAACCCGTGGGTCTATATGAAATAAATGCAAATTGAAGTTCCAAGCCACAAAGCCAAAAGAATAACTGGGATTACTAGAAAGCACACCAGTGATTTTTCATTACTGGCCTTAGGATTTAATATTTTAGCCTTAATCACTTTCAACACGAAAAAGTTATTTTTTTCAAAAAGTCCAAAACAAGCAAAGACTTACAGAGAAGAGGTAAAATGAAGGAAAAGTTTCTTCTCTGGGAAAATGGTTAACACTAATGACTAGAAAAAAGCCTAAAGTGGTCCCTGGTAGGGTGAGTTTTAGGTGTTACCCATCCAAAGGCCTGGGTTCTAGGGTGCGCTGGCCCACTCACCCACTGTCACCCTCGGTGCCTCAGTTTACTCATCTCATTACTGCCCCAGCCTATCTGCGCTGTGGGAATACTTACAATAATGTAAAAGATGCTTTGTGTTTGGGAAGAGCTCTTTGGGGATCCTAAAGCACTTTCCAGATTAATTTTTTAATTTATGTATTAATAATTCTCACAGCATTCTCCCTCCTCCTCAATTAGGATAATAATATCCATCTCTTTTGAGATAGGCAGGGGGTGCTGAGTGCTGGACATGAAGCAGACACTTAACTAAGGAAACCATAACATACCAGCATAATTAAAGCTTCAGAACCAAATCATCCAAGGATTTTTAAAGAGACAACACAGTGGTAGTGAGCGAACAAGAACACTGATTTTCTCTCCACTCTGGAACATTCATCTTTCTGTAGTTAAAGACGGCATTTAAAAAAAAAATTATCTTCAGGAGTTCCTGAAGGAAGCTGAAATATGAAAAGTATATATTCGTGGCGACTGTCCCGGCTGAACCTCCGTATTATATCTCTGTTTCCCCCGAAGTGGATATGACATAAATCAGGGGACATCAGCTTTTCTGAGGCCCTCGGTGTATTCTGGTTTGCTCCCTAATCAGACTTCTCTGGGTTTCATAACACAGATTTTTTTGTTCCCAAGAACTGCCTGTCTCAAAGGCAGTCTATGATTTCTCAGGGAACGTGAGAGAACGCCAGTGGAGGCAGTTACTGTTTCACAAACATTCTGGTTTCCCTTTGTCCTTTCAACAACATAAATTTAAACCAATGTTTAGCAAAATATGTTGGGTTACACGAATTCCCAGAGATAAACTCTATGGATGAATGTCAGAGGAGACTGTTGAACATAAAGTCTCAGGGACTGAGTTAAATGAGGAATTTGAAAGCTAGCTTTTGAATAGTTAGCAGAATTTCTTAAAACTGTCTGAAATCCCTCTCATATGGACATAGACACAGATACAGAGTACGGAGGTATAGATATATTTTCCTATCTTATTGTCTGTGTCCCACAACTAGAATATAAGCCCATTAGGATATAAACTTTGTCTTGATTTCACTATGGTGTTTCCAGCTTTACCAGTACCTGGAACTAGTAGACACTCAATAAACACAGGGTGGGGCAAAAGTAGGTTTACAGTTGTGAGTATGCAAAGCACAGGGTTCATTCTTGTATTATTATTTATTAATCATACTTTCCATACAAACAACCGTAAACCCCTTTTGCCTCATCCTGTACTTGTTGAATGCTGAATGAATAAATTCCATGATGCCATTAACCACCCCTAATAATTAGGATAAAGATTCAATGAAGTCCCTTATCAACCTACAAAAAGAAATAATCAATACCACCCCATTCAAAAATCTTGGTACTAAAGAAAAAAAAATCATTTTTACTTCATCTCCACAAACTTCCTGGCAGCCTCCATAAGCATTTGCAAAAACATACCACCCAATTCTTCTTACCAAATAAACTACCCAGGCCCCTAAGTCAATGCAGTTAACTGTATAAAACAAAACAGCAACAAGATCATCTTTCAAAATAACAGCTTTGGGGGCTGGGGGGGGCGGGGCAGGGAGGGAAGCTAAACTGAATACATTATACTTCAACTACCTTTGGTTTTGTGGGTTGATTTATTTATTTATTTTTTTGGTAATTTATTTTTTAAATAAACTTTCTCCAGCTCTCTTCCCAGGACGTAAATCTCGAGCCAATTGGGCCCATTAAAGACTGGAACCCATCCTGACCATCTGGGGGCTGGAGAAGCGCCGTGAGTTCCTGAGGTCCGCAGTATTCCAGGAGGAGGGACTGGACCCGGCAACGCCAGGCCCTGTGGTTTGAAACAGCACAATGAGCTCTTTCTCAAGGCTTGTTTTTCTAAGTCCAGTCAAGAAGGGACATCGTTCCTTAATCAGGCCTGGCTTAGGGTCCTGGGCTCCTACTTGTTTGTTTGGAAATTAAAATATAAAAGAAAGAAAAAACAAAGCCGGATACATTTATGGAAGAGGCTGAATGTTTGTTAACAATGTTGGCGGTTTGTGGGCCGGATCTTTGCCTATGGAATTAGGAAAGAAAACTCTAAGAACCAAAAGGCTGACAGATGGGGAAGCAGGGAATTAATTCACCTTTCAGCAAGACTTGTAGGGTCTCTCAAAGCTCTAAGAGAAGGACATCAAAATACTAAACAGAGACTCATTCTAACTTGTTTTGTGTGTGTGGTTTAGTTCATATGTGCATACTGCGTACATTATACTTGCATATATATTCAGTAATTCCTCGTCTAACACGCCCCTTCAGGAAGTGAGCAGCACAGGAAACCAAAGCCAAACCCCTCTGAATACTGTGCCATCCCAACTGCTCTCGCTGGAAGCCGTACAGGGATGCATCACACACGTCACTGTTAGAGAGAACACAGTGATGACTCGGGGCCCCTGTCCTTGTGAGCCGTCATTAATGTGCTCCACAATAATCAAGTTCTTCATCTGCTTTTTAGGTTGCTCCATTTCTGCCCTTGACACTAAGCTGTCACTTCTGCTGTCCCTGAACCTGCTTCTAACCACCTGCCTCTAGCTCTTTCCTATGAGCTGGGGAAAAAGATAACATCGTTTGTTAGAAATTACTCTTCTGGTTACCCTAAAGTCTTTTATTTTATGTGTTTACTTTTTTTGCTGATTTCTGATGTCATGCTGAATTTGGGAGGGTTAAGGTCATTGTCACACTCTTCTCTGGATAAATGAGGTTTCACTACATTCTCTCTCTCTCTCTCTCTCTCTCTCTCTCTCTATATATATATATATATATATATATATATATATATATATATATATATATAATTGATTTTTTACAGAGAGGAAGGGAGAGAGATAGAGAGTTAGAAAGACCGATGAGAGAGAAACATCGATTTAGCTGCCTCCTGCACACTCCCCACTGGGGATGTGCCCGCAACCAAAGTACATGCCCTTGACCGGAATCGAACCTGGGACCCTTCAGTCTGCAGGTTGACGCTCTATCCGCTGAGCCAAACTTGTTAGGGCCACTACATTCTTATTAAATGGTAGGAGTTGGCTCTGGAGTCAGATGGATTTGGGTTCAAGTTGAGGCTTTGCAAATTATCAGCTGTGGCCCTTGGAAAGTCACTCAACCCCTACCTCTCTAACCTTTAGTTTCATTATCTGGGAAGGGAGGTGGGATAGGGAAAAGGGGCCAGCTATATAATTAGTGTTATTTTAAGGATTAATTGATATAATGCCTGCAGTGAGTTAGGAGGAGGCCTCACTGGCATCAATCATTACAAAGTGTTAGTTTTATTACTACTTAATCCTCACCATAACCAACAGATTTACATGGAGTTATTTATGTGCAGCCTTATTGTACAACAAATATATCTAAATATAAACTACCTAACCACAAATGCATTTACAAAAACTAAACTGCAATCTGTCTGTCTGGTACTGACACTTTAGGGCATCATTGAGTACAACAGTTGCTAGTGAGGAGCATTTGTTTGAATTAATTAATTGATTAATTAATATCATTCAACAATGTTTCATATAAATTTGTATAAATTAATGTCTTTGGTGTGCAAGGCTCTGTGCTAGACACTGTAGGAGACTAAGCTGAATGCAGCATGGACCCTGCCTCTGAAGGAGAGAGCAGCCCTTAAATAACATTAAAGATAGAAAGTATAAGGAACCTTATATGGTCATATAGGAATTTAGAAAGAAGAGAAAACAAAACCTGGAGCTGTGCGGGAAGACCACGGTCAAAAGTGATATTTTATTGAATCTTAAAGAACAGAAGACTGGGCACAGAAAGAAGGGGAAAGCATTGTGGATGGAGAAATGGCATAAGCAAGACAAGCATACAGAGGCGAAAACTCACTATGGGTAAAAGGAGCGCCAACACCTCAATGTGCCTGGAGCATAAGTTAAGATGCCTAGGGGGCAAGGATGTTGAAAAGAAAGGGCAGAGCCTTGAGGGGAGTGCCGGAATCCCAAACCAAGGAGCTTTAAGAAAAAGGAAGACAGTAAGGTTAGTTCCGACCACCAGGAGCCATTCCAGCAATCAGCACTGAGCACACATCTATATATATAAAAGCCTAAACAACCATTAGGACCAAACAACTGGAACATCCGGTCAACCAGTCACTATAATGTGCACTGACCACCAGGAGGCAGATGCTCAACACAAGAGCTGCCCCCTGGTGGCCAGTGAGCTCCCACTGTGGGAGCGCCACTCAGCCAGAAGCCAGGCTAACAGCTGGCAAGTGCGGCTGCAGTGGCGGGTGCCTCTCCTGCCTCCACAGCAGCACTACTGGGCAGTGGTGGTGGTGGTGGGCACAGCAGCAGCAGGGCCGGATGAGCAGCAGTGGAGCTGCGCCCGGCACCGGCTGGGGCTTCTCCCTGGCCACCTGCCACTTCAGCACTGCTACATCCCTCGGGGGGATGTCATACTGCCTGGCCTGCAGGAATCAGGCCAAAACTGGCAGTCTGACATCCCCCGAGGAGTCCCGGATTGCAAGAGGGCGCAGGCCAGGCTGAGGGACTCCACCCATTCATGAATCCGTGCACCGGGCCTCTAGTATGAAATAAACACAACACTATACTGGTAACTATTTTCTTCACAGGAGTTACATGACTGCAGTGAGGTGTAAACTCTGTCTTTGATTCATGTTCAAATTAGAACCCATTACACTTCCATGGTTTCCATTTTCAAGTTATAGGCACATGCATGTACTTCCTGAATGTGCCGTAAACAACGAGCTGAAAATGTCATCTTAAAGTCGTTTTTAAGTATCCCATAATTATGAATGTAGAGGATAAATTTCAAGCACCTTAGCCATTAAAAATAAAAAAATATAGACTAAAGCATTTTTAGGAATAAGGTGAGCATGGTTGTAACTGTAACCATATTAAAAAGGCCATTAGACTATTTTTAATCTGTTTTTTAATATGCTGGCTCATTCTGAAATGATTTCCCATAAAAATAAGTTGGGCTTGAAAGGTGTTTTTCAAAGTCATATTCCAAATTTAACGTAACTGATTCAGACTGCTCCTTTTAGTCTTTAAAAATAAAGTTTATAATTTTGCATTAAGAATCTTCCACTTAATAGGTAATCAGTAAGTATAGAATCAATATAGACTTGACAACTTACATATTTAGGAAAATGTAGGTGACAATGAATTATTGTAAACCTATGCCTTTAATCAACTTTGAATTAAACTTATACGTGTAAGCCTCAATATAGGTAAAATAAATGACATAGATATTTACATTATAACATTTTCAAAGAGATATTTGAGAGGGTGTCCTGCTCCACCCTTCGTAATTTTCTTGTTTATTTTAGTGGAATTGTTTCTCATATAAATGTGGTAGAGATAACGAGAGTTGGAGTGTCAATGCCATGTAAAATTTGGGAAGTATAAGGCAGTATGTTAAAAGGAAGTATATTAAAAGCCAATGGGATACCATGAAAAGACCAGGTGCGAGAGGAAGCTGAATGGGTGGGGGAGGTCGGTGCCGGGAGCACTGGGCTGTAATCCCAGCATTAAGTAGCTAATGCGTTCCCAGGGCAAGTCACTGTACGGCTCTGGAACCTCTTTTTCCTCACTTCCAAAATAAAGCAGCTGCCCTTGATGCCTGGAGAGGTTCCTCTAAGCCCTGAGTGTGTGACTCTCTACATGTGGTTCAGTAAAAATTGAGGGCAGATAAAAGGCCTGGGAAAGTTCCAGTGGGAACATATATGAGTTGTAGCCACTCATTCTTTAAGGTCACAGAGGAACAAATACTGGGGTTTTTTTTATTTACAATTCTTCCTCTGAGCTCTGTACACAAACAAGCATCAAAAGTGGAGATAGGAAAAAGGAAAGCAATCAAGAACTGCATTTAAAACCCCGTTATCCAACTTTTGGACCCAAGAAGCAAAATCGCTCCTCAGCCCCCAAATTGCCATTTACCCAACCACATTCACCCATTGGTTTTCCTCCACAGTGTCTCCTTGTGACTCCTCCCTACCTCTCTGGGAATGCAGTTGGAGAAAATGTTCAACTGATTTGTGCATACGGGGATGAAATTCTGGCTTCTCCCATCTGAGCCAAGTGTCCCTGGCGACCTTTAAATATTCCTGTCCTACACAGTCGCATGGCCTCTAATGGCAAGTATGCACTGACTCAAACTAGATGCAAAACATGAACGAAATTCTGTTCAGAGCCTCACAGCATTAAAGAATAATGGCTCTAAATATTCCTGGTCTGATCTGAATAATACTTTGCAAATATTTCAGACGATTCCCTCACCTCCACCCCAGCCCAACCACCTCATGATTGAATTTCATGACTTTAATTAACATGAAATCCAAATGCACAGCCATCACCAATATATCTTGCTGAAGGTGATCCCTGCAAAAAGGCTCTGTGGTCACTAAAGTTTGGGACATGCCATGTACTGTGTTTTGGGTGTTCATAGTCCATGCCAATCTCACCAAAGCTCTGCAAAGTCCTAGACCAAGGACCGGTTGAATTATTTAACTCAACCTTTCCCAAACTTACCAAGAAAAACCTCCCTCCCTTGTCTCCCATAGGGTACCTATTGATATCTAAAGAGCTGGTATACAATATTCCATAGAACTATCTGGAAGATGAATTAGAGCAACATCAAGGTATAACTCTCAGGTCTATATCAGATACCAGAATCTGAAATGTAGAGGGGGGAAAATATTGACTAAGGACATATCAAGAGGGAGATCCAATTCTGTGGCTAATTAAATGGTTTTGATGAAGTTCAAAGAAGCCTTTTGCAAATAAACATGATAATTGCATATTGCAAGTGTGCTTGCTCTAAAAGTAGAAAACAATAGTGGAAGAAAAGAAGCCATCATCACTCACCTCCCCCCCGCCTCTAACTTTGGAGGGAGCCTCAAGGGAGTCAACTCTAGATAGAAGGAATTACTAGAATTGTAGCTGATTTCAAAGAGGATTTAATCTAAGCCCCTCTTTTTCATATGGGGAAACTGAGGCCCAATGACCAACACTGACTAAAATCTGGATGCTCTGACCGGGCAATGGAAGGCCTGCAGTCAGTATGCAGGTCTTCTGACTGGCTCCTTGCCCACTGCTACCCCACGCAGTCTCAGCCTTTGCTGGGGTGATTGTCATCTGCAGTTCTCTGCACCCTCTGCTCCTCGCCAATCCCACCACCGTACTTTCTTTACCAGCAGCTTAAATATCTTAAACTGTATGAATTTTCTGTGAGAGTTCAATGATTAAATAAGAGGACTATGAGAGCCTCAATTGTCTAGCACAGAGACCCACCCGTATGTAACAGGAAGCTTGATTGGTTATTCGAACAGCCTACTTCTGGCTACACCACTCTCTCTGCCTTCTAGAACCTTGCCTCAAATTTGCAACTGCAAATTGAACACTGGATTATATAAACATATTATGAAACTCTCTAATTTGTTTCATGGGACCAAGTTGTTTTTCCAAATGAAACGCCAGCTTCCACAAGCCTAATTTTAATCACCCATAGTACCTAGCCCAGAGCTAGACACCTAGAGGCAAGCCAGCCAGTACTCATTGTTGAGAAATTACAGGAATTCAGAAGGAGATACTAAAATAATGATTATATTTACAAACTGGTAGCAGGAGCCCCTTCCTCCTCCAAATCACATGTTGGCGGGAAATCAAAAGCAACCAAGTACATCTCTGACCAAGAAAATACTCAACTCACATTAAAAATTAGGACACATCCACCCTGTTGGTTTTCTTGGGTTTATGTTAGAAAGGAAGGGAGAGGTAAAAAGAGGAAGAAACATCAATGATGAGAGAGAATCACTGATGGGCTACCTGCTGCACTCCCCCTACTGGGATCAAGCCCACACCCAGACATGTGCCCTGACCAGGAATCAAACCATGACCTCCTAGTTTATAGGTCGATGCTCAATCACTGAGCCACACTGGCCAGGCTACAGGTTTGTGTATTTTTTAAGTCTTCTGGGGTAAGACAAGATAAGCATAAGAATATCAATAAAATAAGCTGTTTTAAAAATGAGAGAGAGAGAATAAAGAAAGGGTTAGAAACAATGAAGGAAAAGTAACAAGACAGTGACCCAAACTCACAGAAAAGCCATGGAGTTCACCAAAACTTGGGGTCCCGCAGGAGGCAGCCCTGAGTTAGGAGCAATGGCGTGCCACCTTTCTTCTTCCCAACCCTCAAGAGACAGTCAGTGAGCTAAACTGAACTACTCATTTGCAAAAGATTGGGTTGGTAGGGAAAGAGCACAGATGAGGGCAAATTAAGCCAGCCCTATTTTCTGTAGCTCTTTTTAAAAACCCTTTAGCTATAAAAGACTCAGCTGCTAATCTAAAATGTTGCCTGCCTGTCCTCACCCACAAGCCTGCTTCCTAAGGCTTTAGGCTTTCCAGTGAGAAAATGGAGAAGAGATCAAAGTTTATTTATAATTAGAAGACCTCAATTTTAGAGGTGGCATGTCCTCGAGATCACATGGCCAGGGGACAAAGATTTCAGATAGATAGTGGTCTTACTCTAGCAATGAGGTCCAAACAGGTTAACTGTTTTGCCTAAAATCACTTACGAAAACAAAGGAAAAGACTGCCTTCTGCCCCCAACACAAGGCATGTACCTTTCATAAGGATGAAATTGCCCTACCAGCCAGTGGCTTCACCACAAACATATACAACTAGAAAGTGGTAAAATCCTTGGTTCAAATTTTGGCATAGGGTAAATCATGGACAGTTAATAAGGTGAGCCCTGTAGTTGGACTGTCTAGGTTCAAATCCCATTTGATAACTAACAGCTCATTTAACTTCCCCAAGCCTCAATTCCTCGTCAGTAAAATGAGAATGACATGGTATACAGATGTTATAAGACTTGCATGAGAGCCATAACAAATACTTAGTACCTGGCAAAAACTAAATGCTCGATAACCATTAAATAAAATCTGTAATGCTCTGCATTTTTCTATAAGTTTTTCATAAATATCTTCTCTTAAATATTCATAGTATCAAGTTCTCATTCTATCCAATGGAAGCCGAGAAAAATGATCCCAAAATTGATTGATATCTTTTGCCCCTACCCAAATAAAAGGTACTTAACTACTACTATTATTACACTACTATGCCATCTGAGTGTTTTTTTTCTCCTCTTTCTGTTCTTCTTCTCTCTCTCAATATTCCATTTGCTTGCTCATTAACCTGGGCTTTTATTTCCTCTGTAAAAATGTACATTGTAGCTCCAATCCCATCTCTATCACTATTGGGCTGTGTGGTGTCAGCAGGTTTCTTAAGCCCTCTGACACTCAGTTGACTGGGAACAAGGTGGAGGCGCATGTGAATGACTTCCTGATGGGTGGATGAACTTATTCCACAGTCAGCGTAGTGCATTTGGGCTAAGACAGGCAGGGGTGCTTTGTTTGATTGTCTTGTTTTCGGCACAAGGTTTTAAATGAAGTTCAGATTAACTCACCTTATTCTCAGAGGTCAATGAGACTTACTGCCTATTCTGAGCCCCACTTCTCTTCAGACCTTACACTGACTGCAGTGTCATGGATAAGTAACAGAATGACGGATAGAAAGAGGTGGAGATAGAGCCCACAAGACCTGGTTCAGGCTGTGCTTGTGTAGACTGCTGTCTTCAACAGGGAAGAAGATACCCGGTTGGCAGTCAAACATGCCATGTATGTGATGCTTCTGATTTTACAACCCAATGGTTCTGACAGAGAATGGGCTGCAGTTGGCACGGGAAGCTCAGTCCACCCTTCATGCCTGGGATGTTCTAACTCGGACTACAATTACTCTGGGGGACTGAGAAGCCCATCCCTGATTCAGCTTTACCAGAGCTTTGATTCTCTGGCCAAGCACATGCCGCTTGCTGGCTGCATGAGAAACACAAACGTGAGACCAGGCTGGCAAGGGGCTTGCCAGGGTGGACACTGGCAGTGAAAAGTGCACATAGAAAGCTTATAAAGACAGGCTCGGCTTTGGAAAGATAAACATAATCAACTATCGAAGTCTGTATTCTGCTTATCTCGATGGCCCCTCTGGAGAGAAAACACACATAAAACATCTAGATGGGATAAGCAGTGGTGGGAGAACCTCTAGAAATGGAAATAGAAAATCTGAGTTCTAGCTCCAGTTGCCTACTGACTTCTTTGTATGGCCACATGCACACCACATTCACTCCGCGGGCGCTGGATGGCTGCTTTCAGGTTGTGTAAGGAAGGATGTATTTCTAAGCCTCAGTATCAAGACAAGATACATGCTAAGTAAGAGTCTTTACCTCGTGGTGTAGAGAGAGTGACATGACCAATGTCAAGCCCAGCACAGTGCGTAGCTCATAGTACTAGTAAATCTCAATTAAGTTTAGCGGTTCATATGACCACTTGCAAAGCGAGTGGAACGAATGGGCCCTATATATAGTACCTTGTAGACCTAACATTGTTTTTATTCTAAGCTTTGGTGAGGTGAAAGAGAAGGGATTAGCTGGCTGGGAAGTCTAGGCTCAGAATTTAGAAAGCAAAGGCAAGTTTGCCATGGCATCTATATAATGGTGATGTTTACAGTTTGTAATCTTGAGCTAACTTGATTATTGCTACACAAGTGAACTGGCATGTTAAAATAACGATCACAGTGCTTGGTTGCAGTCTCGCATTGAGATGCCTGAGCCCTGTAAATTCCTAGGTCTGGTTCTCCCAGGTTCCCCCGGCAAATCGCTCGGTTTCTGAGTCACTGAATAAGTCAAGGACCACCTACCCCTAGATTATTACTGTCATTTGAATGGTGCTCCTTGAGGATGGGCCTACAAGAGACTCCACCTGCAAACATCCACAGATGACTCCCTTGCTAGAGTTTGGACGAGGCTTTTCCTATAGATTTTGTGACCTCGTATCTCCTTTCTAACTGCCAATATCCAATAGACCTCCACCTCATGGCAAGCCCAACAGGACAAATGACCAAACAAAAACTCTGCCAGTGCTAATGGGTCACGGAATGGAAGTCATTTCAGTGGAAAGGGTTGCCTCCTGGTAAGCCCAACCTATCTTGCCTAGTTTGCCGGAGTCCTGGACACTGGTGCTGGCCCACCCAGGGTGGCACCACAAATTCCACACACTCTATTAGACATTCAAGTGTAGACAGTATCTTCCACTAGACCAAGCTATTAGATATTAATGTTCAGACAACACCTACCTCACTCCAGACCAGCATGGTACCGAATATGACCTGTAACCCATCAAAGAAATTGTCCCCTATGATGATCACAGTCGCGCCTCCCGTCGTCCATCCTTCACTCGGGCTGATGGCTTTGATACAGGGAGTAGCTGCTTTTCAACACACATGAAAAAGAGAAGGAGTCTGCTGTTAGAATCAAACTTTAATGATGGGAGACTTGAGAAAAAGAAAAAAAAATCTTTTATCTTTTCACGAACAAAAAGTCCCGCAAAGATCTCAGCATTTCTTAGCTGCATTAGGACCAGAAACCTTAGGGTGCAATTTCAGTTTTTAAAAGCATTCTTTTCATTCTTTCTATTGAGAGACATATGTTTTCCCCAAATCATTTTCAAACCTGAAATCTTATGAAATAGAATATTTAATTTACGAAAATATTACAGATTATGAAAAATGAACAATGGATGACTTTTGGAACACACTGGAAAACTTATAGAATTGCTTCATAATGAAATCTACAACCTGAAAATAAAGCTCATAGATTTTTCGATAAACATTTCTGTCCAATGGGAAGCAGGAAAGGAGGGACAAGCAAAAAATTATTCTTGCTGAAAGCCTTTTGTCTGTAACACTAACATAGAACATTCCTCGTTAAAAATCATTAAGATTTTTTTCATTAAATGTTATGGATTCCATTTTAGAGGTGCAAAGTGTGCAGGTCACTTGGGGTGAATTATGCAACTGCACAGCTGAGTCAGGGCTGAACCACAGAGAGTCTCATGACCTTTGTTTTGCTGTCATTCCCAGGCATAAACTCCTAGAACTGACTTTTTCAGAATTTCGTATCTCTTCTTTTTCCATTATAAATGGCCCTTGGAGATGGGGAATAATTTGCAAATACTGTAATTCCAAACAGACTGGAGGTGGTTTGCCTGATGAGCATGGTGTACTTTCAAGAGAATTGCTGGGCATAAATGTAATTGTAGGATTATGTTTTAGAACTGTCTCAGAGGGCACCTTCCTTCCCCTGAGGATGTTTAACTCTGCGATGCCACGCTGCTTTTGCCATGATTACTTTTATGAACACGACCAAAGCAAAATTCTAGAGTGAGGAATGTGTTGTGCCAGGAGAGAAAATGAGACCCTCCTCTATAAAAAAATTTATTAAGTATCCAAGCCTGACTTTTCAAGTATTGAAGCCAATGCGAGCACCAGTTAATTTTAATGGGACCGAAAACTGGCAAAAATTATTGGACTTTGTCAAATTTGGCAAAAAGTCATGCTTTAACTTTTGCAAGAAAGAAAATATGAAGCCCAGCCCAGTGGGACCATTGCTCACGTGCAGCCACACAAACAAGCAGAGTGGGTTTGATTTTGGTTCAAATTAATCTTATAAAATTGCACAGAGAAATTAGGAAATATCCAAACTAAACATTTCACGTTGGCTGAACTCAGAGTAATGCATTGACAACTCAAACTGGGCAGCTCGGATGCCTTTTTTCTCCTCCACTTTCTCCCCAAAACAAAATAATTAATCAAGAAAATGTAAATGATTCATGACTTGAAAAATTCCTGTCCCATTTTTAACACACATAAAGGTTGTGATTCACAGTTCCACAGGCCTAGGGCTTTTTCTTAAGCAACATTTTTCTCTAAAAGTAAAACAGGTTAACATGCATAATCAAGTACCCCAAATCAATGATAAACTATGATGTATGATTTCAAGCAAATTATGAGAGAAATAAACTACATTTCACAACGATGTAAAATTCTTCAAATAAAAGCAGTTTGGAAACATTCTAGTTAAAGTCTCAAAACCTTAACTCTTAATTTCACACTCAGTATATTCAGTGGCTAGAGTGGAGTAGAAGAGGTCTTGCTCTCTCTCTTGATACTACTGAGAAAAATGGAATATTGGTTTAACCGAACTGGCCTGGACAGCGTCCCTCCTGATGGGAAAGTGCAGAACCCAGTGGAATTAATAAATGTGGGTCCTGTGATTACCTTCATAAAACACAAAATAGTCTTGGCATTTATGTCTGGATTAGCCTGGGGATTGCTTTTAATTTTTAAATTCTTATTTTGTTTTTTAGTCACACAAGTATGTTTCTTTAGATCAGTGGTTCTCAACCTTGGCTACACATTAGAATCACCTGGGAATCTTTTTAAAAATCCTGATTTCTGGGCCTCATCCTCCGGAAATTCTGTTTCTTTGTTACTAATGTTGTGGCCCTATCCCATAACAAAGAAACAGAATTTCCGGAGGATGAGGCCCAGAAATCAGGATTTTAAAGATTCCCAGGTGATTCTAATGTGCAGCCAAGGTTGAGAACCACTGCTTTAGATAAATATGGTCTCCTCCAGGCTTTCTCATCATTGTACAGAAAGAGCCAGAATGCGCTGGTGTATCTTTGAGACTCACCTATAGTTAAGATGTTACAACAGCATAGCCAACACCTGCTGGATTTAGACTTGAGCCCCTCCCTCTTCCTCTTCTTTCCCTTTGTTATTTGTAGGATACAGAAGGCATGTAAATGTGTGTGTGCGTGTGTTTGTGTGTGTGCTTTCAAACATTTCCTGAGAAAAACTGTGTCTTCAAATTTTGTGAGCAACTGTCCAGAGATGCTAGATGCAACTTGTCAGAAGAGAGAAAGAGCAGCAAGTTTGGTGAGGAGACAATATATGACACTATCTTATTAGATTTTTGGAGAAAAAAGTCTTGAAGGAAGTACCCCAGGAAAAGAATGGCACATTTCACCTCCTGATCCATCCTACCTCAATACTCAATGTCATCCACTGTCCCTGCCTGGAGACTAGATGCCATTTTTAGAACAGGTAAGTCACGCAGCCCTTTCTCAGTTTAGACCTCGCCTGGTTCTAGAGGTGCTCTTACACATCTGTATGTCTTAGCAGTCTTGAGCGGAAGCTCTATAGTACTTCCCCAGTGGGAAGCTTGGAAAATATGTAAAGGAATCATGGACTGCGCCACTGAGAGAGGGGGGTGAGAAAGAGATGTTACCGGCATTTAGTGCCAGGAGGCTAAGAATGCTGTGTATCTCTAACTCTGCCTGCGATGGTCCTCTAATATGAAGAACTCTAAAATGTCAATAATGCAAGGTAGAAAATACTCTACCTAAAAAGACCAGGCCCAAGAACAGGTGTTAAGAACTGACAGAGCCATACAGGTCAAGTCAAGAAACACCGATGAATAAAACAGGGTCTCGGAACAAGCATGAGACGGAGAGATGGCCACTGACACTAGGAACTAGAGAAGCAATGGGAAATGACAGGACGCTGATGGGCTGGCGGTTTGCTGAATACATCCCCCACCTAAAGGTGTCACTGCTACTCAGCTCCAGCCATCGGTAACTCCACACAAACACAGGCCCGGGTTGGGGGTGGGACTTCAGAAAAAAAGATGGGAACCCAGATTTTTATGTTAAATTTCCAAATCTTTAAATGTTGGCAGCTAATTCAATAAACTGTGTTGGCTAAACAAAATGTTTGAGTAGATTTAACTCATAGACTACCATTTTACCCTTCCACCTGAGACACGAATTTGCCAGACTAAACGCAGCCCAGGAAATACTTGCAAATATGACCAAACTAAGGTACCCAAATGCTCACAGCAATACTGACAGTAAAATATCCAAGAGTCTAGGTGCCCCCAGCTAGAGAGTGATTAAATAAACCATGGTACATCCATACCATAGAATATTACGAGTGTCCTTAGAACAGATGAAAAGAAATTCTATAAACTGACATGGGTAACTGTCAAAATACATTAGGGAGGGAAAAACATAACTTGTAATCTGGAGAATAGTGTAAACTTGTTTATTTAAAAATGATATAAATGAGCCTGTATGTGCATAAGTATGTGAGAGCATGAGTGTGAGCTTGTATGTATGTGTGTGTGCGTGTATGCAGTTACCAGTGAACAGGTATGATAGACAAAGGTCTGGAAGGATGTACACCAACTCTTGTCAGTGGGTCCACATGCAAAAGGAATGTGACTGGCGTGGGACTGACAGAGAAGGGTGACCATTAAATTTGACTCTGTAGACATCCGTAGGGTTTGAATTTTTTCAATGAGCACATGTTAAGGCAATGCATTATTATACATAAAAATTAAATAACAGAGCATTTAACTCTGTGAGAGATAAAGATTGTACTTTTTAAAGCAAACTGGCAGTGATTTTTTTAGAAGCCAGGCTGTGCTGAGTAACAGACCCTGAGCCTCTCCTTCCCTCTTCCTTTTGGGTGACTCTGAGGAAGCTCAGTCATCTAACAGCCCAGGACTTATTTCTCCTGCACTCAGGATACCCAGGGAGTCCCCGAGGTAAGAGGAGGAGAGATAGTTTTTAATATAGTCGCAGAAGATGTAGTCAGTGGAATTTGAGGGTGAAAAGAGTTATAAAAGAATTCAATCCAGCCCAGGAGTCTAATAATCAATAAAATTCTATCGCCAAGAAAACATTACAAAATGGGGGAGGGAGAGGGAGTTTGAATACAAAACCACTTTTACCAGCCAAACCTTGATTTAATTAATAAATGTTCTTCCTCACCAATGAATTTTCACACGTCTAGGTATCCACAAAGATTGCTAGCCAATTCCTGCTTGCAAACCTTATTAAACACAAAAGTTCGGAGGGGTTGGTATTTTTGCTTTTTTTTTTTTTTTTACTTCTCCCCCCACCCCCAACAGCCACCAAAATAGAGGAGATTTTCCTTCCTTCACACTATGACAATAACGTGATTACCCCACCACAGTTTAGCATAATGGCTCTGAAATGCTCGTGGCACATTGCAGAGTTAAAGTGGAAATTATTAGGTAGCTCTTCTTTGTTATAATAATGATCACTCCACAAATAAAAGCTCTTCTCCCAAAGGTACTGCAAGGCACAAAATGCTAATTCTGGAGATTATGTGTGCGCTTTTATTAAATATTACTATGCCCTGTCTGTCTGAGGGCTTCTTTGCTCTGATTGTTTTATGAGTACCATGTTAATGTCATTCCCATCTTGCTAGCAGCAGGCACACATTTTAGCGTTTGCATGAGAGTTGATCAAAGGCCACGTGCTGGGGGAATTGCTGAGAAAACACGGACAAGCGATAAAAATCTAACAGATTAATTGGTTTAAATTTCATTTCAGGGTGTTGAACTTTGGCTCGGGACTCTAATACTACACCGTGAGTCAGGGCCTAATTACCAGATTTCCAATTTGCTTCTGAACAATGGTCGGGGTGAGGAAAAGAGAGGGAAGAATGAGGGGGTGGAAGGGAGGGGGGAGAGAAAGAAACTGCTCAGCCTCCAGTACATATTTAACAACTAACGTTCTGTGTGCAGACAGCGGCGCCAGGGGATTCTGATGTCACCTGCTCTACCTCCTGAGCGTTTATATTTCCTCCCCATAGCCATGGAAGGCAGAAGAAATCACACATGCCCTCAGTGGTTTAAAATTTTCTGATTTACAGGATCAATGTTACAAGATTCGAGTGCCTGCTCACTGGCATTGGAGCATCAGGCTCTTTATTAGCAAGGTGAATTTATAAGCGGGAATCGCCCCTCCGCCTCCAATAGAAATGATCTATTTCACACAGAGAGAGCAAGGGCCAGGAGAGCCATGTTTACCACAGGGTTTATGGGTGGCCTTGGGAATAAGGGTTAATTGAGCTCAGAGGTGCCTGCCCATTGAGGTGAATTAGTGGTGTGCACGGCAATCAGCAGGGTCCTGGGGCTGCTCTTACTTTCGCCTCTGAAATCTCTTTGTGCTGTGATCAATACCTCACTTGTTTGGGGGAGCTGTAGAGGTGATCTGGGTTCAGCATTTATCATCTTTTATCCCCCAAACCAGGCTTTCACAACAGTTGGTGTCCCGTTAAGGGTCCTCACTAGAGAGCCATTGTTGTGCTTTTATTCCCCATTCCTGTATTCAAGTTCGCTGGGGAAACAACACTGGATCAGTTTCTAAAATGCACAAATTTAGAAATGTTCTAATCCCATTTTACATCTCAAGGTGAAATCCCACAAACGCGAGTATAAGGTTCTTTCCCATTTCCATTGTGTGTTTCTTTGAAAAGGATGTAGACTCTCCGTCTCCGGCATTTTATTAACCAGAACTCTCCATGGATGAGCATTTCCACAGAGCGGGTCACTGGTGCTTACAGCGGAGACGATGTCCGCACCAGCCCGCATGGCTTCTGAATAAAGCCAGAAAGATGCAATTATATTAGGTGGATTTTAACATTCCGTGTTACAGGGTTAGAATACAGGGAAGAGCACCAGCTGTTTAAATTACACATCTACCCCTTAGAGCGAGCTTGAAGTAGTCATTTACCCTCCCCTCTCTAAGCCGTGGTTGCCCCGTGGGTGCCCACCTTGTAGACTTCTGGCAAAATGAAGCATGTGCCCACTTGTGTTTTGTGCCTGGTAGATAGTCCCCTAGATGCTAGCAAATAATTATTGTCATTATCATCAGCTCCCCATTAGCCAGAGTTTATTTATTTACTAGAATGCCCTGTAGTCTCATCACTGAGAAAATGTAGTTTATTGGAAAACTTTCCTAGGAACTTCCAATCCAGTGACTTGCTAAGCAGCCAGCTCGATCCACGGAGGCGGTGGAGTTGGCATCCACCCCTCCAAAGTAGAATGTTTTCTTAAGGCTCTCATTTGCCTGGAATGAATATTCATGGCAATCTTTTCAGAGATGAGGAATTGACTTTAATTTTATTGTCCCATGCTCTTGAGACTTGGCAGAAAAGGTTGCAAAACCCATGAGCTCAGTTCATTTCTTCGGGACAGTTGTGGCCCCATAAAGTCTCAGGCCTTTCTCCCTCGTATCTACTTGATTTGGGCAAAGTTGTGCTTGGGAGAAACCTGTTCAGAGACAATGGGGACACAATGTATCCCCACTTGGACTCAGCGCACAGATTGCTGGGTCTTTTGAGTGAAATGACTTTTCTGACCGCACACAGCTCAGTGCAACACCTGTGTTCTCTGACCCTGGCAACTGGCAGCTACTGGCCAGGAAGGAAGACTGGGTGTTTGCCCTAGGAGAAGACTGGCCCTCCTTATTTTCACCCTGTACAGGAGGCAAATCTATTCGGGGTCTACCCATCCTCTTTCTGATGCCTTAGAAACCAGTAGCAGTTATGATGCCTGATCTGAACCCTAGCGCCACCCTGTGAGAACTTCACTTGCAGAATCCTAATTGCCCCGCAGATTTCTGGGCAGATACTAGACCAAAAGACTGGATAGTTTCCTGACTCGAGGGGTAGCAATCTTTGTAACTCTTACTCTCTTGCTTTGAGTTACCAGATTTATTTCTGACTTCCTTTTTACTTTTCAGTAGTTGGCTTATGCAGTTAAGCATTTTATTGTTTATTAAGGTTTTAATTTTGTTTTGTTTTGTTATTGGTCTGTATTTACTATTCCATCCACTAGCATATCTAGATATTACTTGGCAAAGAATCATATATTATACATGCAAAAGAGCCTCTGTGTGTGTGTGTGTGTGTGTGTGTGTGATGTGTTTGTCATTTTCAAGAGAAATGTAACCCATGATATAGAGATTTCTCAACTCCAGATGCAATTAAATCTATTAAATATTAAATGAGGAGATCAAGAATTTCAAGTGTTTTTCATCCTTTATTCCAAAGTGACTTCACTTGGCAAGAAAGCCCTTTGCTTTGACAGCATTAATGGTTCTCACATAAAAAGAGAAAAGGGAAAAGTCCTGGTCACGAGATGGAAACACATATCCAACACTCATCCATATCAAGGCAGGGTTAACCTGGTAGGGAGAGCTAGCACCATGTGTATCTAAACTTAGCACCATGGGTAATTCCAAACTATGCCATTTGCTAAACAAAGACCAAGCCCAAGTTGTATCTGCCTCCTGATTATTTTGTAGCTTTCCTATTCTATTCTGAATTAGCACAATTCCTCAAAAGTCAGTGGACATGGCATTCGAGGAAGGGAAAAACAAATCTTGGTGTAACAGTTGTAATCTGAATATGCCAGGGCAAGCGCTTTTGTGTTTCTAAGTTTGTCCACCTGAGATCCACACCTGTGCAGGTTCACTACACGCCGTTACTTAGCAGTGAGAAATCTTTACATTTTGATGCACCTATAACTTCTAAATTGCACTTGTAAGACCTGTTGAAGGCTTATTGATTTAATGACATGCAACACAACATTGTTTCATAATATGCAAAACAATGTTTGTTAAAAACACTTTGGAAGCTTAGAATTTTATAGCTCAAGGGCGTGAGAATGTACTGTTCTCTGCGTCATGTTTGATCTGCCACATACAAAATTGAAATGCACAAAATATTAATCCTGGAGCAGCTAATAACATATATTACCATCAGCCTTCCTTATTTCTTCTCTCTCTCTCTCTCTCTCTCTCTTTCTTTCTCTCTCTCTCTCTCTCTCTCTCTCTCTCTCTCTCTCTCTCTCTCTCTCTCGTTCTATGATTGTCAGCCACACCATTGCAAAGTAATGGGAAAAAATTATCATGGAGGGTTAGATAACCCTAAAAATGAATTATTCATGGGTCCAATTGTGATATTCATTGCAACAATAGTAAATTCACTTGCCTCTGATTATACAATAATAACTCTTTTCTTCCTGGCAAGAACAACTTTCATGCACAAATTTATTTTTATCCCAATTCTCCTGATTATCCTGTTGTGAGAAAAGTTCTAGACATCAAAGCCAAGGAAGAAAGGGAAGTGAAAATAACTTTCCAAAAATGAACACCCAATCTTATCCTATATAATAAAAGCCTAATATGCAAATCAACCAAATGGTGGAATGACCAGTCGCTGTGATGCACACTGACCACCAGGGGGCAGACACTCAACTGATTGGGGGCAGCTCCTGTGTTGAATGTCAGCCCCTCAAGGGAAGGCGACCAGCGGTGGCAATTGGAGGGCAGGGCTGGTCAGAGGGCGGCACCAGGCCGCCAGCCAAGGTGGGTGCCAGCGGGGCCTCCCGATCGCCCCACCCACCAGTCGTCCCTGACTGCAGGCCAGGCCTAGGGACCCTACCCTATATATTGGGAACAGTCTCTTAGATTTAAAAATTAAAACTCTAACACTGAAAAAACAGGATGATGCAGCGATGACTTGCATGGACTATGGCTTGCACATTTTGTGGTCAGCCCTGATTCTGACACTTATAACTGTGTGACAAAGCCAATTACTTAACTTCTCTCTGCTTCAGTTTTTCCACCCATAAGATGGGGAAAATGGTACAACTGCCTCAGAAGGATCACGTTATGTACTACTTTTTATAATCGGGACAAAAAAATGTAGCTGCCCATATAATAGCAAGATGCCTTTCACTTGTATGAAAAGTATGGTCACTGGTGCATGCAGCGTCCCAGATTGCAAGAAAGTGCAGGGCTGAGGGACCCCCCCCCCCGCCCCCAGGCCTGAATTTCATGCACCGGACCTCTAGTATTGTAAAGAGGAAACAATTTTCAGGTTTAAAAAAAAAGTCACTGCTTCGTCAAGGAATACTCAGGTCTTGATTCACAAGCCATCATCCTGGGCCTGGAAAATCATAAAGGCAAATACAAACAAGTCTAGTGGAAAATGTGTGACGTTAATCTTGGCTGGAGTCATATTTTTAACAGGCCTTGAATGTTTGTGCCGGATTACCCAGATGGTCATACAGGAATCGGCCTGATAGGATTAAACCTTTATGCCGAACTCTGCTCCATCTGTTCGCCAAGGTTTCTCTCCCCTTTTCTGAATATGAATTTTTAGCCTTCTTGGGTCTTGGAGCTGAACATAAATTCAGCATTAAAAAAAGACACATGCAGAAAATTTAACATTTAGTTAGTTAGTCTCCGTTGAGATAACCTTGGTCTTTTTTCTAGAACACATTTTTGGTGAAGAATTTTCCTCAGAAGGAATTTAAAAGTATGCAGAATCTACTTTTGTTGTTGTTGCTGTTAGAGGGCTTTGTCTTTCTCTCCTATTGAATCCTGGGGCTCATTCACGTCTCTGTCATCAGAGAGGTTTGCATGGATGTTTGCCCATGGAGATGGGAAAGAAAGAAGGGGCCTCCTCTCTGCAGAATCCGACTGTAAGAATAGATGATATGTAACTCTGACCAGATGAATGATCCAAGCAGAATATCCTCATGTGTGTTTTGTTCTCTTTTCTTCCCATTACAAGAGGATTGGTATTAGTCATCATGTGACAAAATTAGCTTCAATAGCAGTTTCTATCGTTTTCATTAGGTTTTCTGTGTTTTTAGGGAGGCCTTTCTTTGGAGGGGGGGCATAATTCAGAGCAGGTTTGTAATTTTATGTAATTCATCTTGAATGAAACAGGCTGATGTTAGCTTTGCCCTCCTGTGCATAAATCCCTAGAAATCATGATATTATTCATCAGCTAGACAAGTTGGTTTGGGGCAAGTTTCAGGACAGAGGCTACTGAGTTACCAATAGGCCGAAATCTGGTAAATGGTTCTGGGGTTTCCAAACCTGTGACAAAGGAAGGAAGGGAGGGTTCTGACTGCTGGGCTCAGCAAAGCAGGTCAGTGTCAGAAACTTTTGGGCAAACAACATGCAAATGAGTAAGTTGCATGAAAGAGGGATCTTTTAGAATCCTACTTTGTAGCTGGTATATGGCAATGTGATCATTCGATATGATCAATGTGTGCTTGTGGTGGAAACCGCAGAGACGGCAGGCAGCCCACGGAGCCCTGGCTCTGGGAATATCGGATCCCTCTAGCAGTCAGCAGGCCTCCATCGCCTTTCCACAGTCCCCTTGGCAGCACTGGCTCTGGGCTCTATGCTCTCATGAATGACAGGGTCAATCAAGTGTTCTTATTGGTAGGAATGGACAGTCAACATCTTGAAAACACATAGCCTTGGCTCCTTAAATCAACAAGAATTATAGTTGGATAATAAGGGGAGGTTTCCTTTCTGAAAGGAGGTGATGTTGTGTAACAAAGCCCACTAGAAAGTAATCTCTTGTAAAATGAACATGCCCACACACACAGCCCCAATGTCTATTCTCCACATTTTATTCTAAACAAGGACGCCTGACTGGATGTTCAATCCCATTACTTACATCTGCTTTGCCCAATACAGTAGCCACTTGCCACATATGGCTATTAAAATCTAATTTTCAATTAATTAATTTTAAAAAAAAATAAGTTATTTTCTTAGTCATACTAGCCACATTTCAAGTGGCCAATAGCTACATGCGACTTGTGACTATCATGTTGGACAGAACAGAGACAGAACATTTCATCATTACTGGAAGTTCTATTGGACAGTGCTAACCTAAAGATCAAGTTTAAATACCTGTGCCCATAATTGATAAAGAATAATCAGAGCTATCATTTAGGGATGCCTTCCATATGCCAGGAGCTTTGCTAGGAATAATTACTCTCTAATACCACCACCAATGATCACAAAATCAAATGCTCATAGGGCCAGACAGAAAGGAAAGTAACTAAAATTAGCTAGGGGCAACACCATGGGAGAGGTGGGGACTGTGGCTAACTGTAGAGTATATGCCCCACCTAAAAGAGACACAACTCCTCTGTTTGATCTAATTGTTGTCATTTGAAAATGTGATTCCAGCACTACCAGATCTTCTGAATACAAACATAATCTTCAAATCCAGAATTTTATATAAAATTTCATTACTTTTCATTGTAAAGCAACAAATATATCATTTCTTTAAGCACCATACAAATTAAACTTAAACATACCTCAGCCCTGGATAAAGTCCATGATCTGACTCACCCATGTGCAACTGCTATAAATCCATGCAGGGCCAAGAACCATCATTTAGTTATTAATTTCTGCAACTACATAACTAATACTGCCACTGACTCATCAAACAATAAACACAAACCACAACCACGGTCAATTCTACTTCTGATTGTTCGAGGCCTCTCCCAGAACCATACAGCAGTCCCCGCTAGCCTTCTCTGCCCTGCAGGAGATTTTCTGTGAGCAGCTTGGGAGATGAGCTCCCTGCTCCTGAAGGATTTCTATTGTCATCATGCAAGACAGCATAGATAGTGACTTTTTAAGGAAACTGGGTTTTGAATGTGGACAGCATCTCGAAATCAACCTTGTCCAACCTTTAGCAATGCATGACTCCCGCTTTGTGCTTTTCTGAAAAGCAATGCTTATATTTCTCTCCACGACCAAGGCTGCCACTGCTAATGTAGTTGAGTGAACTTTTATTCTGGAGAGCCTTATCATCCTGAGCCAGTTTCCTCTCCTCCCTGACACATTCAGTGACGCTGCACTCCAGTGTTTGTTAGAGCACAGATGTTTCCGTGGTGATGATCAGTGACGTCACCAGCACCGGAATGTGTATCATCAAATTTATCCAGACAGAGCTGCAGAGAAGAGTGGGAATTCCACTTCCATTTGAACTTCATGAGGATTGACTCAGCTTTCTCAGCAATTACTCGGTGGGGTCTGGGCTATTCAACCTGAATGCCAAAGAGCAAACACTCACACTTGCCTGTTTGTGATTCATTTTACTATTGGATTTAATTATGCGAAAAGTCCCCTCTACATGTCAAAACCCAGATTAATCTTCCTCCCTCAGACGCCATCTTTCAAAATGTTCCTGCCCTGACCAAAAGCTTTCTGGTGTTTCCCATTAGCCTACACATCAAGTCCACCTCATGAGTCTGGCCAGTTCTCCCTTCCAACCTCATTCCTCAGCTCTCCCCAATTGCAGGCAGGACTAGGCAGCAGTTAAGGCCACTAGCTCTGGATTCAGGAGGCCTCAGCTTGCCGTCCAGCTTCCTCACTTAGCAAATTACTCAGGCAAGTTACTTTCCTTAAGCCTCCATTTCTACCACTTTAATTGGAAGTAATAATTATGAGAGAAGCCACCTCATGAGGTGGTTGTGAGGTTTACATGAGTTAATCTGCATGTACAGAGTGTGCAATGAATAAAAACGTGAGAGAGAAGAAGACCAGAAGTTGCAGGAGGAGGAGGAGGAAGACAGGGAAGAAGAAAATGAAGAACTCAATGACAGGCTCTCCATATTCACTGTCTTCAAACATACTTTGCACATCCCTACCATTTCTTTTTCAGGAGGTTATACCACTCACTTCCACCCAAATAGTATTTGTCAAGAAGACTGGTCTTCTGTGTGAGGCTATTTCTTTTCATCTCCGTCTACACTAGCCCTTCAGGGAACTTTTCCATGTCTTTCCCATTCATCTGCCACTTACTGCACTTTTCCTTAAACTTTTATCTTGATATATGTATGTGTGTATGTGTGTAGCTGGGCATGTATGTATTATGAAAATCAACCCTACTGTCAATCAACCCTATGCATCCCTTGCAGGCAGGGACCTCATTCATTCACAAACTGGATAGACAGCTCTCTGCACTTAATCAATACCTGACAATTAACTCGCATGTTAAGTTTTCAAAGGGCTTGTTCATACATTATCTCAATTATTCTTAATATCAACCCTGAGTTGTAGGTAAGCAGATATTATTCTAAATTTCTACTTTACAAATGAGGTAAGTGATCTCAGACACTCATTTGAACTTGAGACTTTGAGAATCCACATTGGTTGACAAAGTCAAATATTTAAAACACCCAAACTACCCTTAAACTGTGGTATTTATTTAAAATTTCTGCTCAGTTTGGCTAAAATATTCACTGTAATCATATAAACACAGCCAACGTCCCATAAAATCTTAGTTGTGCAATTCCTTATTCCCAAGATAGAGGGTGGATATTTATTAACTTTACAGAATATTACTTCTCTGTTTCCAAGTAAAGTTATTTTCCCCTTAAGACTCAGCCCCATGTATGAATTATAGTAAAATCTCTCTCTACCTTCTTCTATTTCCACGTTCAAAATATGGCATCCTCATATAATGCCGCAGGTGCCAATTTAAACACAGGAGCATTGAAAACACTGCCAGACTCCCAGGCTGAGAAGCTTTTCTATTGTTACAAGTTGGGCTGCTAAATACACAGAGTTTGAACATCTAATACCAGTGATAGCAGCACTATGAGAACTTACATTTTTAAAGCGTAGGGTAGTTCCCCTTAACTTTCATTCTCAATCTGGACATTTTCCACCTCAGTTGTGTTCATTATATAATTTTGCACATATACAACATAATAAAAGTTTACTGATTAAATAGGTTATCACAAAACAGTACCTTAGTAACATTTTCCCCAACCGTTTTCTTTTTTAAATTTTATTTTCAACAATAATAGTTGGATTCCACAGGCTTTAGCTAACCAAATCAAGAAGAGTTTCTAGGATTTTGCCAAAGTTGAAAGGTAGAGGAATCTGAGGTACAACTTTATAGATTTGTTGCATGTAATAGTTACTGGAAGAACACAGCTGGTTTGATGATTCAGCCAGATTTTAGCAAAGAATGACAAAAATTCTCTTTTCTCCTCTACAAAAAAATGATAAAATACATTGGAACTGCTGAGACACATGCCCCTCACCCATGAGCCCACACATAATGTCCCTAAAAGCATCTACTTCGGGCCCAGCACATAGTAGGTGCTCATATTATTGGCTTGCCAACTGTGCTCAAAAGAGAAGTAGACAAAGAATAAGGAATTAAATAAAGTTCACCATTTGTACCAACCACATTAATTTTAAACAGTCTTTTAAATAACATCTAAAGTCTACTGCTATTTGTATGTATTTTATATATACTCTTCTCTTGAAACTTTTATTACTTTGCCCCAAAGTTGATGAAAGAAACCCATGTGGCCCTGGCTGGTTTGATCAGTGGTTAGAGTGCTGGCCTGTGGACTGAAGGGCCATGGGTTCGACTCCAGTCAAGGGCATGTACCTAAGTTGTAGGCGCCATCCCCAGCCCTGGTCTGAGTGCATGTGGAAAGCAACCAGTGATGTGTCTCTCTCACTTCGATGTCTCTCTCTCTGTGTCTGCCCTCCCTTCCATTCTCTCTAAAAAATCAATGGAAAAAAATATTCTTGGGTGAGGATTAAAAGAAAGAAAGTTATGTGTTGAGACCAGGCCCCAAACCTGGCATTGTCTGTGCCTCGATTGCCCATGTTTTCCTGCTGCACGTCTCCCCAGAACTACAGGTGATGAATGTGGGTTTGAACGACTGATGTCCAGTTGATTACAACTGACTACTAAATAAGCCAGCAACATGGGAGCATATGTTCTCATATACAATATTGGTTAATTTCACAGGTTGGGATAAAAATATATTAGTACTTGGGTTCTGCTTTCATGCTTAGTAGTCAGATAAGTATTTGGCCAATTCAGATCTATTTCTATGCTCTGTGGGCTGGAGAGTGTTACTTTTGTGTTTTACTTTTCCTTCTCTGGTTACCATCTGGTTTCCCAGGTCTGTTAGCCTCTGTTATGACTGAGCATACATTTAAGCAGGATTTTAATTACTAGGTCATCTCCCCGCCAACTTTCCAGAGGTAGGCTGGCAGAAAAATCCTACAATCCATGCCTCAGACTTTCTCTTCCTCCTCTCCAGGTAAATCTCTTTTTTTCTTTTCTTTCTGAGGATGCTAAAGTCATGCTGATGGCATCATATTCATCTGATAAGGATGATGATCACCTAATTTCTATAAAGTTTCATTTCTGTCCACTGAGTATTTCAAGTTGCAGGGCTGGCACAGGGAGGCTGAGATGGGATGCCCGATAGCGTGACGTGATACCAGGATTTTTTATCTTAACCCAGAAAAGCACCTTCCCATATATCACTGCATATGCCAACCAGTGTTCCCTGGGGATTGAGCACAGATCTGGCTTTTCAATTTGCCTTTGAGTAACGTCGTCAATTTGCTTCCATTGAAGCAGGAGTTATATTACGTGATCAAATAGCAGGAGAATTTCTCTCCACCTCTGAAGTACTAGTATAACGTGAGGTGATTAGCATTGACTTAACAGTGGAAAAGAACAGTGGTGATGACCGCCTTGTGTCAGCTACCTGGAGGTCCAATGCTACAGGTGCAAAACCGAACTCTTCTAGGAGCCACAACCAGCTCTTTGAAGGATGGCCTCCGTTTCCCTCATTGCTGAATGGAGAAAATAGTAGTGCCCTCCTATGGTGGTTGAGAGCATTAAAAGAGATGATACCAAGTGCTTAGCACTGAACCTGATAATAATAGATGCTCAAAGCCTGCTCTTATAAGAGCAGAATTATCTTCACTGCAAACACTGGTCTAAAGCTAGCATTTTCCTGGGCAAAGATTTCTGTTAGCCTGTGATGAAGAAAATACATTGAATCATATCTCCAAGTAAAAGAGAAACCAACCTAGAAATTTCCAAATTTGTTTTCTCAGAAATGGATCTCAGACCCAGCACACCTTCCCAAACAGCCCTTCCACAAGCTTCTGATATTTTGTCCCCACATGGAATTTTGGACATACTTTCCCCTCCACCTAGAAAGCTCTTTCCTCTTTGCTTAATGGAATGGCATTCATTTTTATTTTAAATTTTAAAAGTGTCCCTGGTTCTTCAGACTTGGCCGAGTCCCCCTGTTGAAAGCTCTCTTAGCAGTCTATATTTCTCCTTATCATGCTTACCATCATTACACTTTACATAATTCTGTGTGAAATTATTTGCTTAATATCAACACACAGATACGCACACCCACGACTATATGCCTCGTAATGTCAACAGCTATCCCTGCCTGTTCACCTCTGCATCCCTATTGTCTAATATAGCAGGCAGCCAATAAATATATGTTAAATAGATGAATGACTGAATGGGTGAATAAGCACATGAACGAAAGAAGAATGATCAGAATTGGTAAGATACTGAGGAACCAAACAGAGTAGTCTAAACGTTGAGAAGTCTTCTGGTGGTTATTAACAATTGTCCCTACACCCTCACTGTGCTTCCTCCGTGGATAAGCAACTGACTCTGTGGAATCCAGTTTCCTAGGCTGACCTGGCCCTCACTCCAGCTGCAGACACTCCATTCTCTTGGGGGTTAAAATTAGCACCAGTACGCTCCCCCTACAGTAGGCTCTCATCATGCAAGGGCCCAGGTGGATCTTGCTGACAGATGTTAAGGTTAGAAGGAAGGGTAGCAGCCAGATGAGAAAACAGAGCCACCCCCTTCCGGAGGTACCAGCGCTTCCTGTCTTTAGGCCTGGCTGGTTCCTGCCTGCCCCACCCCTCCCCCATGCATCAGTTTCAACACAGTTGCTGCTCTTTCTGTCATTTGAACTCAAATCCTATCTCGGAAATTGATGGGCGATCCTGCCCCTGACAACACAATGTCAGCTCTGCTCAGTGTCCAGCTGGTTCCATGTATAATGCACTGCCTGGGTGGACCCGGCTGAGTCTGTCCTTGACTCAAATCCTCCCTTTCTACACTAATTTCTCCTCTTCTCCTCTTCAACTACTTGTTTAAAAATACAGCGTTAACAGCTTGGGAGACGTTTGGGGTTTTCGTTTTTCAATCCTTACCGGAGGATGTTTTCCATTGACTTGCGGCCTGCAGGCCACATGCCTTGTTTATTTGGCCCATGTTAGCCTTTGAGTTTGACATGTTTGTTTTACAGAGAGAGCAAGGGAGAGGGAGAGAGAGAAACATCAATGTGAAAGAGAAACATCAATCAGGTGTCTCTTGCAAGCACCCCTATGGGGGATCAAACCCGAGACCTGGGTATGTGCCCTGACCAGAATCGAACCCACCCTTTAGGACACGGGACAATGCTCTAACTACTGAGAACACCAGCCAGAGTGGGAGACATTTTAATTTTTAAAATCCTACGCGGACATTAAGTCTGTTCTAATGATAAACTGAGCTAAAAATATTATTTTTAAATAACAATATTTGACTTTAAAAAAATTTTTCCCCAGGGTCCTATTTCCTGGTAACTAAAGAATTACTACTTCCCCACCCTGAACAACTCTAAAACTGTTTCCCATACTTCAGTCCTGGCTTTGCTGCTGCACCTCAGTACCACTTACATTATGACTTATTATTTAGTTGCAATTCTGTTTATATTGACTTACTTTCTCTTTAAATTCAGTCTTGCCCTAAGCAGTAATAGCTGTGAGACTTCAAAATGCTTTGGTGATTTTTGTTTTTTTGATTTTTTTTTTTTGCATTCAAATAGATAAATACTTGTATATATTTTTAATTTTTATAAAACATTTCCCCCCATCTCACATACTGCATGGGAAACCTAGTCTAAAGTTCACTGCTGAACATTGAGTGGATTGAACACTATACCATCTCAGTTGAAGGAATTCAGAGAAAAGAACGTCAGATTAGAGCTACCTCAGGCATACGTGGCTGTGTAAGCCACACTTTGTGGCTTTTCCAGGCCTCCTGGAACCCACTGTGAACCTCCTGCAGAAATGCCCATGGTGGAGGGAAGTTGGCCTTAGATCTGTCCTGTGGAATGACCATGACCGTGGGGGCCATCCATCAAGGCAGTGTGTATGGCACCCCCAGAGATAGACCTCTCACAGAATCATCAGGGTTCAAACGACAGATCATCATAGCTTAAAGGGCTCTACCAAGGCTGCACCCCTTTAATAGATGAGGAAACTGAGGCCCAAAGAAATCAAAGTACATACTCAAGGTCATGAGCAAGGTAGTGGCAGTGCTCTGTTCTTATTTATTTCTGCATGTATAACTGAAAATGTTCAGTCAAATATGATTCAAACCCACTCCTGGCCACACTGCCCCTAAAGATATTATCTTCAGAATGTGTGTGGCAGCACAGAGAAATTTTCATTGGCATATTCGCCTCATCTGAATCCTCTAAAATTCTCCTGAGGGAAGGTACTCAGGCAAGTAAGTAGAATGAGGCCCTTGGTTTAGAACAATCAATTATGCAAATAATCAAAACTGGAATTATGATGTTTTGGTAATCAACTGTAAGATTAAAAAATTAGCCTTTAAAAAAGTCTGCAATTGCCCAACAGGTGTAGCTCAGTGGTTGCATGTCAATCTATGAACCAGGAGGTCATGGTTCAATTCCCAGTAGGGGGCGTGCAGGAGGCAGCCCATCAATGATTCTCTCTCATCATTGATGTTTTTATCTCTCTCTCCCTCTCCCTGTCTGAAATAAATCAATACATATATTTTTTAAAAAATAAAAATAAAAAGTCTGCCATTTTCTGTCCAAAATGTAAGCAGAAAGTACTGCTCTCCTACCCCACATCATCCCCCACATACTTATTAAAGTAAGTTAGGTGTGGCTCATTCATTTATTAGATCACACAAAATATCAAATACTGGAAGTTTCCCACAGTTGATGGGTCTGTCGAGAAATTTACATAAGGAAACAGCCTTCCAGAATCCGTATCAGTTTCCCGTGTTATTTGGAGCGTGAGGCTTAGTAACCCTTCAGTACCTTAACAAGGATACGGTTAGTATCCTAACACCTAACTCACAATCTCACAGTTTTTTCGTAATCTCCTTTTTCTAGGGCTGGCATACATGCCAGAGAGCCCATATGGTCAACATATGATTTCTGCAGAGATGAGTTAGAAGATCCTTGCAAATAAATAAAATATTACCAGCCCCCTTGTTAACTTGCCAGCCCCAAAGACAACATGCCAGTCATCAAATAAAATCAGCATTTGCTTTATTTGACTAGCACAATGTGGTATAGCCACAGGAAAAACAGGTTATTGAAGGAAAATGAACTATAAGGTAAACATAAACATACACAGCATGCCCATCAAAATATAAAAAGACATGCTCTGGGCTAACTTTTGAAAGGTCTATTTAAGATACCAGCATAAATTGCCTTCCTTGTATTGGAAAAAAAAGGAACATGAGAGATGAGATGAAAAGAATTTAAGCATAATGTTCAGAGCAAGTGGTAGGGGTTCCCTGGGTTTGACTCCACATCTACAGCTTATGTGCTGTGCATCTCTGGGCAAGTTGCCTAAATGCTCTTTAGCCTCAGTTTCTTCATCTTACAGTGGGGTGTCTATAGCACCTATGTGCCAGCATAATAAGGGCTCAATGAGTGTGTATTGTCGTTATTCTTGATACTTCTACTATTTCACAGAGCTATACAGTTAGGTAGATCTGTGGTCCTGGCCCAGGTCCATGTCTGATTAGTTTTGTGGCTTTGGATAAGTTACCAACCCTCTCTAAAGCCCAGGTTTCTCATCTGTAAAATGGGGATAATAATTATTATGGGTCTTTATATTTGTAAGGATTTGATAAGATTATAAAAATAAAATCATCACCACAGTGCTGGCACATAGTAAATGCTCCATAAATGTTAGTTGATATTAGTCCAAAAATAACAATAATAGCAATAATAATATATATCGCTACCTGGCCTGATCATCATTAAGCCAGACAGCAAAGTCTGAGCACTGTTTCTCCTTTGTCACCAATGCTGTTGGTGGTGTCATATTCAAACAAGGAAAACGTGGACCACCTGCTTCGCAGTGACCTGTGGCTCATGCACTCTTTAATCTGCCTGACCCTGAGAGCTTGCTGGCTACCAAGTTCCCAGTGTTGGGATTTCTGGCGTTACCTGCTTTATGGATTACTCAGGGGACACACTGAAAGTCAGTCTTCACTTAGATTCTTGTTCATTATCTTGACTTCTTGCCGAGTCCTTTCCATCGTGAGGGAAGACAAAAGACATGTTCCCCACCGCTCAAAGCAAAAGGCCTGATTTGATGCTTGAAAATCTGGGGCCGTCATGCTCTGCTTTGTGACACATCTGGATATTCTTAACCTTAATGTGCTGTTCTTGCATCTGTCTTGCTTTCTCAAGTAGGAAAATCAATTGATAAGATGTAATATGCCACCCTTGGTAACAAAAATTGCTGCTCTATTTTTCTACTTAACTTTGGACCCTGCACCAAAATGCTCTTGCCAAAGAGGGCCTGACTGGAGTTCTCACTGAAACTCTAAGTGTAAAGCTCTGGGTCCCTCATCCTCTGCCTGTGGGATCTGAAGGTGCGTTTCTGTCAGGAGGCTGGAGAGATTTTACAGACAACCTTCTATGATCTTTGGAATCCCAGAGACGCCTGCAAGCCTAAGCCAACCTGGATTGCACAGGCATCAGGGGTGAACCCCCAGTTCTCCAACATCCTGTGTAACCAAATGACCTTTTAGTTGTGCAGCCCCTGAAATTCATACTTGCTAGCCAACTTACCATGACAAGTGCAGAGAGTACTAAACGGCTTTTGACAGAAAGTAGCTATGTGAGCCTGAGCTGGTTGCATCCCCTCTCTGGGTCTCTAGGAGATCTGTTTCGTGGCCTCCATACTTGAATGGCTCTTCACTCAGCATGTGCTGTGACTCGGCCATTGACCATGGTGGGAGAGGAGAGAAATTTGGGAGGGTGCATCTCTCTTTGTTGTTTGGTTTATTTCCACTCAACTCATTTTAATTTTGGGATCAGACAAGTAATTTACATTTCCTAGGTCAAATAATAGCAAGCCTTAAAAAAAAAGGTCTCTACAAGTTCAAAAAGAAGTCAATAGGTAAACTCTTTCTAAGCTAATTATAAAAAAATAGTGAATTCATAAGCCAAAACCATCTAGAAAAAGAACCCTCAAATGTTTGACTTTCTTCCTATTTTGAACACATGCACTGTTGACGGAATGAGAAGTGATCAGGGGGACGGCTTCAAGGCACAGCCAACTCCCTAGTGAGCTTCCAGAGGCTGGCAGGGAAGGCAAAGTTATAAGCAACTCAGAGCAATCTTGCCCTGGGCTCTCATGGCACAGAAGCAGTTCATGTAATTACAACTGAGTTCATCAAAGCCCTGCTTGGTTGGTACCTCCCCCCCGCCCCCACCATCACCACCATTTCACAACTGCCACAACCAGGGCCTGAGCATCCCAGGCCTGCGTGACCTGGCCCTCAGCAGCCAGCCCAGCCTCCTCTCCTGCCATCCCTGGAGCAGCAGGAGCCATCCCTGTCTCTTTTGGTGCCTTGAACTCACTTAAGTAAAACAGCCTTTGTATATGCTGTTCTCTCTGCCTGGAGATTTGTTTCTGTCCCCTTTGCCTGGTGAAGACTTCTTCATCTCTTAGGTTTGGACATAAATGTGATTTCATCATAGAAAGGCTTCCTCGACACCTCACTCTTCCTCACTCCTCTTGTGGGCCCTCTTTTATGCACAACTCTAAGGAGTTAGTTAGAAGTTTTGCTTAATGTCTTTCTTCTCTATTTACATCATAAATTCTATGGAGAGAGGGACTGTATCTGCCTTGGGCTACTGTACCTAGCTTAGTGTCTGGCATGTAGTGGATGCTTAGTGTGAATGAATGGGTGAAGGAATGATTTGAAGTTCACTGTTGCTGACACCTTATTCTTTGGCTAAAGATCCAAAGGAAGGGCTAACCTAGAAATAACCAGGGGATTTCTCTGTTCTCCTGAAGTCCAAAGGCATCTCCTGAAATAGGTATCAGACTAGGAAAGGTATGTGTCAATGCTTCCGTTCAGAACACCCCAAAAATGGGCATGCTAAACGGAGGTCTAAAGATGACCCAACTCAGGTCTTATTGGAAACATACAAAACTGAGGCCACGGAAGCAAAGTGGGCTTCCCAGAGTCACTCAGCTAGTTAATGGCAGAGTCAGGACCAGAATCCAGCTCTCCAGTCAGACAGGTGGATGCTACTTCTAATAGACCCAACTGAGATTCACTGGCTCCTTCTTAGGGCCTCGTTACACAGAGGGGAGAAGAGGAGGCCGCTCCGTTCTGTTGGAAGCTCTATGCTGTCTCCCAAGGAGTAATCTCCAGGCCTGACCCATCTTTCTCCATATCCATAAAAAAACAAATTTAAGTGCAGCTGAGCACCGGGAGGCAATGGGACTGGATACCCAGGGGCAAGCAACGGAAGCAAACACTGCTGCTGTCTGGAGCAAAAGGATTAAAGAAGGTCAAATGCTAAAGAGCAAGAATAACACCATGTTGTCAGGGACAGCTGGGAGGGGACACTGCAGTGGAAAGGTCAGAGCTAACTGGTGGTGGGGCAAATGGGATTCTATTTCTCTAACGCCATAACCATAGCAAGGAGAAGGCCCAGTGATTGTGTCACCACTCTCTTGTACAAGTACTTTTCGTTGGACCAAACCCCACTTTTGTTTTGATTCTGTTTATTTTGGGATCCTGGCACAAGCATACTTCACATCTCAATCTGTATAATTACTTTGAAGGGAAATTCAATTCATTCGTATCTGATGCCCACAAAAGCTAAATGTTCATCGTTTTCCATTTTTAAAAAGTAGGGGTGTTTTAAAGCATCTGTATTTGAGCCAAGAAACCAAGTAGGGCCTCAGGTCAGAACTCATGAACATTAAAATGTTCATCTTCTAAAAACTCTTGATTAATCACAGTTCTACTTGTTTTTCAAATAAATATGAAGATTGTACAAATAAACAACAATAATAAATATCCCTAAATCTGAAGAACAGCTGACTGGGGCCTTAACCCCAGTCTGGGACAGGGCATGGCTCCCTGCCCGCTCAGACTTCCCCAGTGATCAGGAAGGTCCTCCAATAAATAGCCCATAAAGGGGGAAGAGTGGAGGGAAGAAAAAAAGGAGGAAGTGAGAAAAACACATGCACATCAAAATTTTTAAGTCCCCTAAAAAAATGAGCATTTAAACTGCTTGTCAGACGGCTTCCTGACAAAGCCACCAGAGTGTCTTCACTGGCATTTGCATAAACGCTGCCGGTGAGTTCACCACAGCTGCGAGCGCTAATGGTACATAAAGCAATTTAGTCACTTCTCCCGGCACCGATGTCAGGATGATGAGCACCAGCTCTTTGCCTTGTTGCATATTAGATCATTAGGTAATAAAGTGTTAGCTCGTGCAAGCTCACAGGGGCCCTGCACTATAGCTTTGTGAGGGCACCGCATTTTGCCCTGGGGGTGGAAAGTATAAAGAAACTAATGTCACAATTGGCCTTAAACCCAAGTAAACACAACCTGAAAGTCAGGAGAACAAGGGCAATATCAATACTCGCCAAGCCCTTTGAAGATCCCCAGTGCACAATCCCAGGAATTTGCCCAAGTGAGGGGAAGACAGGGCAGGCACACAAGCCGGAGCTATACACAACTGTGGTGGCAACAATTCAGTGTCTTTGGCCCTATGCCTGCACTTTTTCAAAAATCAGAACTCTAAGAGCAGTTACGTCCTGAGGCTGCCTCTCTCCCCAAGCATACCTCTCCCATAAAGCTATTGCTTAAGGAGGAAACCTCACTACCTAAACTCTCCCACAAATACCCAGCAAAGAACATCTCAGTATTTATGAATGAGGAAAAAGAGGGTGAGAGCAGTTACCAACAGCTTCAGTAAGCAGGGATTCAGTCACCCTCTGTGGATCACACAAGATTCCAGGAAATAAATTTGCCTTTGTCAACTCTTTTACTTGAAATACAGGGACAGTTATGTGAGCACAAGGGTTGTGAGTGTGTGGGTCACACAGGGAGACTGCATGAGTGTGAAGCATGGTCTCTATTTCTCTCATTCACAGAAAGATTTGAGCCATGAAAGGGAACTTTCCTCCAACTGTCTGACACGCAGGATATAAATAGAGATGTGCCGCAGCTCAAAATAATTCAGGCTACCTGTAAACGAGATGGTGAAAAGCCCAGAATGAGGGAAAACGAAGGCTCCTACAGGTCACCTAAGAGGCGAAAATACTGGTTGTCTCACTGTGCAGTAGCTGCTGAAGGTGGGAGTGTGAGAGTGGAGGGGCCAAGGAGGGGGGCGTGGTTCCATAAGTCTTAAAAAGGGCAATTTCAAATAGGATTTTTCAATGGCCAGATAAAGTATTACCATACCCCAAATCAACATGAGTTAGCATCATAGGTCCACACCCACACACCACCAATGAAAGAGCCCATAGTCACCCTTTGCTGAGTAGATATTTATGTAGCTATCAACTTGAAGTGTCCACATGAGTGGGTGGTTATGTGTGGTTGGTTGATTAATTCTACAAAGAAGCAGATTTCCAGGGCACTGTTGTTACTAAGAACCTTAAGGAGCTGTCTACCCTTTGAATCTTCTGGAGGGAAGTGAAGTAAGGCTTTGGAGAGCGGGAGGCCCCCTAGCTGAAGGAGGTAGGACATACCCACATCTCCAACGATGATTAACCATTAATAAATAGTGAAATGTCATCATTTTCTTGAATCATATGCTAATAATAACACGGCCAGTTGTGGACTGGTAAACTGAAGCAGAGAAATAAAATGTTGTCTTTAAAACATAAAATAGCCCTGGCCGGGTGGCTCAGTTGGTTGAAGCGTCGTCCCATACACCAAAAGGTTGTGGGTTTGAGTCCCAGTCAGGGTACATATCTAGATTGCAGATTCCATCCCTAGTCAGGGTGCGAATGGAAGGCGACCCATTGATGTTTCTCTCACATCAATGTTTCTCTTTCTCTCACTCCCTCCCTTCCTTTCACTCTAAAAATCAATAAAAACATATCCTCAGGTGAGGATTTTAAAAATTAAAAACTTAGAATAATACAATATCACCACTAAAATATTAATGTGTATGCCTAGAAATAAAAATATTTGAGCTGGGAGGAAGCATAGACTCCAAATCGTTAGCCCATGGCTATATTCCTCCTAGGTGACTTTTACCCCCACTTCTCTCTCCAGGGTTTAAAATTTTGTAATTAGTTACCAACAATTAAAAATTAGGAGTCTTGCCAAAATGGAACATCTCGCCCCACTGGGCTTTCACTCCCCTTGGTGACAACTGCCTGGGGCTGGGGCGGTGGAGCATGTCTCTTGTTCCGCAGTCTCCACCCAGCCCACTTCCCCTGTGTATGTGACCTGCCCCCAGCCAAGGTACACATTACATCCCCCGCCCTGAAGATCATCACCTTTGTTTTGCTAAGAAGGAAACTAAGGATCCCAAAAGGTAAGGTGACTTGTCCAAGGTCACACCAAGGGCAGAGGTGAAACTACAAATTTAATTTAGGTTCCCTGACGCCAATTATCAGACTCTTTCCAACACATCATGATGCAAAATAATGTTCCTGACCTCCACACCAAGAGGCGTCCTTTCTATCTGGTTGTTTTCTGCTGTTTGTGTTGGTTTCTTCGGTGGAGGGACGATTGGCCTGGCATCCTGAGCTGTCTTCCCAGCTTCCCAAGGGCCGGAATGGGAGCTGAGTGAGGTCTGTACTTGGAGCACACTTTGAAACTGTGAACCCATGACTGGCACATTTCAAAGTGACAGTCAAGTGTGTCCCAGACAGGACAGTAACTGACCAGTCACAGTCACAGACAAGACTTCAGCTTTTAAACCAGAGCTCTCCAAATTGTGCCCACTAGTATTTATTTATCTTTTCCTCCTTCCTTTTACCTAAACATCTCCAGTCATACAATGTCTTAAGTGACTCCAAAGGTATTAAGAAGGCAATAATACTGTAAAGTGAGGATCAGAATAATTTTAAGTACAGAAATGGAACTGTGAATGTAATCATGAGCAAGTGTTTCAAATGGCCTCCTCAAAAAGTAATATCCATCCATCTCAGCACTAATGAAACCATAAAGTAACAGCTTTTGAAAGATGATGGTTTACCTTAAAAAGACTGTAAAACTGGATGTAGTGAAGAATCCCTTCTAAAAGTGTTACATCTGGCTAATTAATAAAAAGCACAGTTTGTGTCTTCCATAAGCACAGGCAAATAAAATCAGGCAAAGGATGATGATAGTGGTGCGTTCATTCAAGTGGGATGCTGGCAGGAAAGGGAGTTTCTACCTTGTGGACTACATCATGGACTGCTCACGCCCATGCAAGAGTCAGGCCATCAGTGTTAATTTGTATGGTAGTGTTTTACAAAGAATCCTGCTGATCTAGCAAGCTGGAAAGTGAAGTCGGGAAATGAGTTAAGAGTTTAATTTGAGGAGATGGCGAAAATCTAGCATGGTGATTGGTATCCAGTAGACTCAACTCAGTCACTGTTTCTTGGATGGATGGATGGTTGGATGGATGGATGGATGGAAGATGGGTGTATTGACGGATGGATGAATAGAGGGATGGGTGGATGGATGAATGGACAGGTGGATGATAGACAAATGAATGGATGGACAGAGAGATGGATGGAATAAGAAGATGAATGGATAGATGTTGCATTGATAATGGATAGATGGACAGATGGAAGTATGGATGATACGTTACATATGCATGTAGTGCTGAAACATTCACACATATACTCAGTTGGGCCATGGTTCTTTTGAGTGGCATTCACTTTTCTTCATTTAAATTTTTATCTGGTTTCCTCCAGTTCACTTGAAGGCACAACTGATTAGCCATAAATTCAAGACAAACGTGATTTCTCCCCACCACAAGCTACGTACAGAAAGTAGGCTCTGCCATGTGGTGATGAGGGAAGGGGCCTGCACAGGGCATGGGAGAAACACTTAGTTCAGGCTGCATATTCAGAGAGTGCCTCCAACCCAGCCTTTGGATTTTATCTCCAAGTGCAGTTAAATAGGTAGTCACAGAGATACACCATCAGTACTGCAAGGAGGATGGAGTTCATTGTACAACCAAGTCAACTATAAGCTCAACATGTGCCATGATTTTTGTGATCCTGCTTTGGCTTCTATTTGTCAGTCAAGTGGAAGCTTAAAATAAAGCAACAATCCAGGTCTCCTTCTGTCTCAACAAAAAGGAAAGATACATCAACCAATTCCCAGGGTAGAAAACTGTGCAACAGGCAAGGGCAAGACTCAAAGATATCTTCCTGTCTTTAACTACTCAGCATCCACATTCTTCAACAGGACATTGGAAATTTGAAATGGGGTAGAAAATGTGGTGGAGTTGGAAGAAAGAAACCAAAATAAATTCACAGTTAAAGGTAACAATGCCAACCAATGAAAATGATTCGCCTACCATGTTCCAGATAAGAGGGCGTACCTTCCGAGGGGTCAAGCCTCCGAGCCCTCCGCCCATGCTTGGAGTTATTGTGGACAAACATGTTATCAGAGACTGCCAGGACATGGCCATCCACATTGACTGTCGTAGACACCACGACCTGGAGACAGAAGAGAGAGATGAATGAACATTTTAATATAAAAGCACGGAGGGTAATAAACTCAAGTTAAATAAATAACAGCTGGGAGCTGAAGAAAATTGCATCGCGATTTCACATAATAACTGGTGCTTATGCTGTACAACTCTAACAAGAGGAGCTATTGATGAGCGGGTCTTTGGCATGGAACGCTTTTGATGCAGTTTTAAGTAAAATTGCACAGTTTATAGTTATACAGCAGAAGGTACACTGTTAACCATAATTTTAACAAGAGGATCTTTATTAGCATATTTTTTTACACAAGGGTGGTTGTGTTTCACCTAAATTACCCTTCAGTTTAGACACTGAAGCAGATATCACAGTTGATCATGCAAATAAAAAATCTTTTGAATCTTTAAAATATCCCCCTCTTCCCCCTCCTTCCCCTGTGTCAGGGTTAAGAAAATAGAGAAAAGAAAAAGAGAGGTTTTAGGGAGAGCTGGGATGCAGCTTGTTCTCCTGACTGTCTTTTTAGGGGATTCTTGTACTTGTTAACTGGACCAAAGCCCCCCTTGCCACCATCTCCACCATCACCACTACTCCCCCCGCACCCCCCCCAAAAAAAATCTCTGTTCGAGAAGGGTCTTAGGTCTGTGTTTCAAAGATCCCTCTGTACAAATGGTGGCATGGGTCCAGGGGTACAATTCACATACCCTGGCCACCTTATAAACTGATTCTGAACTCAGTTTGTCGGAAAGGTGTTTTCTCAGAGAATTTTGACTAAAACAATGAGAAGAAATGACCTACACTTCTCCTTATATTAAATGGGGAAGAGGATTAAAACTGAAACCCACAGAGATATGTTTATTCATGCGACCTCTTACAACCAAATATAATAATTGTCTGTAATTGCAGCTTCAGCTCCCACCTCGTGCTCTGACATGGGAAACAGCAATCAGCTGGCTCCCATTTAATCCACCTATTATGTTGACTAATTAACTTTGCTCGACAGTTTATTTCTTCCTCCATTATCAGCCCCTGTCAGCCGCAAGCACCCTGCAGCATAGGGGGGACCTCAGGCTCTTTGATTGATCACCGATAGATTGACATGCAGATTAATTTAATTAGAATCACCTCACTTGAGAAATGAAAGACAATGGCAAGAGGGCTAATAGATCTGCTCTCATAATGAGGCGAGCCTCCAGAGCCAAGCTGAGGATTTCTGATTTATTTTGCTCAATTCCCCAGTTGCTTAGAAAGACTCGAGCTTTAATTGTTCTTGGTTTTGAGAGGCATTAGCTTCTGAAGAGGTGAAATGCTTTACAAGAATTGGCACGCACCAAGGCCCCCTTTCCTGGGGAAGCCTTTGCTCTGAGTTGGCCAAAGTGGGCACTGCATGAGTCTTGGGCAACCGGGCAGTTTCGTCACCTGATTTGGGCAGAGGGGAAAGTGCTGGGCCTTGGCCTGTGCCTGCAAATTGTCGGCCCTGCCTGACAAAGTGACCCCCTGTGTGGACCCCTACACCCATCAACGCCCATCAAACTTAAAAGTTCCCCTGCTCCTCACTTTGACCTAAAAGCCTCCTGGCAAAATATGGCGAGTTTCCTTCCCCCCCTGCCTCAAAGGTGGCAACGAACTGTGGGCTGTGCACACACGGCTTCCACAGAATCGTGGGGTTGGGCTGATTTGATTGGTGTTTTTTCTTCTAGACCCTCACTTGAGGCCCTGCTCCTCATACAAAGCCCCTGGTGTCTGTCAGACCCAGAGGCAGAGAAGGAAGGACATGGGCCTATGGTCATGCTGCCTCCCAGGGAGGGCTTCCATGGGGTCTTCTAAATCCTCCTCAGGGCCCTCACTTTAACTCCCAGCAGGAGCTAGGCCATCCCCTGGTTTTATTTTTAACTCTATTTTATTAAAACGCAAAGTAAACCACTGAGAGCATTCTCCTTAGTCACCTTGAATCCTAGCTAGGGCAAGTCATTCATGGGAGGAGGTAAGTCTGAAGGAGCAGTGTGCAGCTTGGTTTTCTCTTTCTTCACAATTGACCAACCAGATCTGACACAGCCTGAAGCTCGTGTGTATGTCTCATCAATTGTAGGCTACTTTAAAGGAGGAGGAGGAGGAGGAGGAGGAGGAGGAGGAGGAGGAGGAGGAGGAGGAGGAGGAGAAAATGGCCTATTCTTTTCATTTCAAAGAATATTATGTGTGGTGGCAGAGTCCGTATTATTTGAGGCAACGGAAACACGCCTTTCTTTTTAGTTAGGGAGATGACTTCGCAGGACATCTACAATTATATAACAGAGCTGACTCTTTCAAAGAAATTTTGATTTACTACGAGACCACAATTGAGTGGTCACTGGAGTCGTTAGCTGAAGAAACTATAAAAGGAATCCCAAACGGTAACTGTTTCCAGTGCCAGGAAATACAGAAAGTGGTTATTCTCGATGTCTGTCTTGAGAGAAAAAAAGCAATGACAATTCACCACGCACCTGTAAGACAAAGCACTACAGGCTTAAGGCTTAAAATACCCAGTATTGTTTAAAGACCTTTCATCTCCTTCTTACATTGGACAAAAACTGTTAAGGAAAAAAAAACATTATGCCCTCTATGTCTTTTTCTTGGAAAGAGAAGAATCACCAAGACCACATGTGTGATAAAATCATTTCATTGAAAGGTTCATTAAATTGGAGAAAGATAACACAGAGATTTCTCATGCTTTTAATTTATAGAATATAAACACCCAATATGTTCCTCAGAAACCCATGGCACAATACATTTAAACTCCCCTATATCCCCAAAATAATTTCTCTCATTTCAATTTGGAAATGATCAGGATATATTTAAGTAAAATATAGGCTTAAATTAATCCACAGAGCAAGTTATAAATTTTTTAAAAATCTCACTGTGAAATGCAAAAGGGCACTGAAGTGTCCTTTAAAAAATAGGCCCATGGTAGGAGGGAAAAGGGCCTTTATAGTTTAACCCAAGATTAATGAGGTGCTGACACATTCATGCAGGCAAGGGGACAGACAGGCCTGCCAAATCTGCAACCTTCCCAAATTTTGTCAACAAAGCACAGCTTGAATTTGGGACAGATAAACATGGAAAATGACTTTACGTTTGGACTCGACCACCCCTCCCCTTTCTACCCACTTCTTCATTCTCCTGCCCAGGGAGGGAATATGAGGAACAGGTCTAGTTAGAATTTTATGATAGCTGCTAGAATTAAATCTTTAGTCTCTAGAATTGCACTGCCCAATACAATAACCACACTGATGGCTATTTAAATGTAAACTACTTAAGTAAAATGTAAAGTTCCATTGTTCCTGAGTCATCATGGCCACATTTCAAGTGGTCAGTAGTCACACGCAGCTAGAGGGCAGATAGGAACATGAGCATCATTGCAGAATGTTCTGTTGGGCAACGCTGCTGTAGAATGGTTTTGAAAGAAATTGTGCCAATTTACTCACTAGGATGCCCAAGTTATATCTCCTGAAATAAGTATTGGCTAAGTGGACATGTTTAGGGTTGTGTACATGTATATTTTCTGGAATCAAATTTCTATTGAATAAAGGGGCATACCCTTTTAAGATGGCAATCCAGAGATGTGCTAATGAACACCCAGCATGTACCAGGGTTCAACCTTCTAGGTGAAGGTACGCAGTGTGAGGGAATATAAAGGGCAGGAGAGAAGTCTGCAGCTGCCCACAGGCTCTGAAGATTTTACATGGACATTTTCAATTTCTTGGCTCATCTTGGTGGTTCAGAATCTTCTCTGCTATATCCTGGATCTAGATACCGCTAAAGCTTATTATTTTTGCTATTTACTAGTACTCTCCTCTATTTAGAATTATTAAAAAATCAACACACAAATTTTGATTCTTGATTCCCAAGCTTTCCTGGTGGATATGATTTTAACTTAACCTCTCAGAGCCCCAGTGTCCCTGAATCTCACATGGAAATAATCATAGTGGCCAACACACAATGTTACTGTGGGGCTGACATTACGTAAAGTGCCTAGGATGGTTCCTGGTTCATACTGAGCAATTAGCAAGCACCGATAATAATAGTTGTATAGCTGTTGCTTTTAAAGATGTTTGTGATGCTCAAAAAAAGTTTGAGAGGACATGCTGGGCCATGAAGAGGACCCAGCACAAACTGCTATTTCAAATAAAAAGATACAGAAAGTATTTCTTCCATGTCTACTCTTTTATCAGTCTAACAATGAAACCATTTTTAAAGACCTTTGTGCTCACAACACATAATTATATAACTTAGGCCTCTTGTGAATTGCAAGATCTCACTGATTTATGTAACTTTGCTTTCTAGATCTCATCTACATCTCAGCCTGTTACACTCTGGGCTTGAAACTCAGTGAAATCTTACTGCTTTAAAAACAGTCTGTAAATTAGACAGCTGATCAATTCAGTCTGGTGTTCCTAATACTTCATTGGAATGAGGGGTTCTCTGGGAGTTTTGTTGTTAGTTCACATTTCTTCACTGTCATTCCTCAGGCTGGCCTTCTTCCCTTCGTACCAGGCAGGAGACTGCATATGTCCCAACTATATTATCAGAAATTCATGAAGCATAATCTCTGTCTCATGAGCAGATTTTCAAAAAGACACAAGCAGCTAAATTTAGTCATGGGTGGAAGGTCACATTAACAGAAGTAGCAGCTCCTGTGGGAGGACCAAAGGCCCCCAAAGAATTGAGATCTGTATCTTTAAACATTTCTACAATAAATGTGGAGTCAGAGAAAAGGTCAGACCCTAACAATATCTTTAATATTTAAATTTAGAGTATCTTGATAGTAAGTACCTCCCTCCAAAAAATCATCACTTATGTGAATTAATTTTAAATGATTATTTTAAAAAAATTATATATTTTGGTTTTCAATGCTGATATATAGTAATTTGGTGCAAGGGAATTAATGTTAAAGTTGGTTTTATATGGCTTACTTGTCTCTGAGTTTAGCTTATTCTATGTTTGCATTAGTTGAGGGCCCCTAATAGAAGGTATTGAATGCATTGGCTTTAAGCACATGAAATAAAAAGGCATTAAGCAACATTCAGGGACTAATAGTCGACAATAAAAAGAAACAAACTACTGATACTCCTGGATGAATCTCCAGGGAAATACAGCAAGTGAAAGAAGCCAATACCAAAGGTTGCACATTGCATATTATGGTCTGAATTGTGTTCCCTCACCCCCAAAATTCATATGTTGAAGTCCTAACTCTCAGTACCTCAGAATGTGAACATACTTGGAAATAGGGCCTTTAGAGAGGTGATCACGTTAAAATGAGGCCTTCAGGATGGGCCCTAATCCAATCTGAGTGTTGTCCTTCTAAGAAGAAGAAATTTGGACACACAGAGAGACACCAGGGATGTGAGAGCAAAGAGGAAAGACCATGTGAGGACACAGTGAGAAGGCGAACATTTGCAAGCCAAGGAGAGAGGTCTCAGAGAAAACCAACCCTGCTCACACCTTGATCTTGGACTTCTAGCCTCCCAAACTGTGAGAAAATAAATTTCCATTTTTAAGCCACAGAGTCTGTGGTATTTTTTATGGAAGCTATAGCAAACTAATACACTGCATGATTCCATCTCCTTAACATTCCTGAAATAGCAAAATTTTAGAAAAGGAGAACACATGAGTGTTAGCCAAAGGTTAGGGACAAAGGTTAGGGACAGAGGGAATTGTGTGGCTGCCATTAAAGCATAACAGAGGGACCCTTGTGGTGATGGAAATATCCAATATCTTGACTGTGGTGATAGGCACACAGACCTATACATCATAAAATTATATAGAGCTATAAACACATACACATGCAAATGACTACACGTAAAACTAGAAAAATGTGAATAAGATTGGTGGATGTATCAATGTTCATATTCTTTATGAATACTATATAGCACAATTTGATATTGTACTATAGTTTTGCAAAATATTACTATTGAGGACTAGGTAAAGAGCACACAGGATCATTCTAGATTATTTCATACAACTGTGTGTGAATCTACAATTATTTCAATAAAAATTGACCTAAATGAAAGGCATTAGCAATCAAGATGTCTTTCAATAGGTGAAAGGATATACAAAACTGGTAATCCATAGAAAGGAATATTAAACAGCAATAAAAAGAAATGAGCTATCAAGCCATGAAAAGACATGAAGGAAAACCTTAAATGCATATTGCTAAATGAATGCAGCGAATCTGGAAGGACTATATACTGTATGGTTCCAACTATATGACCTTCTGGAAAAGGCAAAACTATGGTGACAGTATAAAGATCAGTGACCGTCAGGATTTTGGGAGGTGGGAGGGAAGGACGAATAGGTGGAGCATAGGGGATTTTAGGACAGTGGAATATTATAGATCATACTTGAATTGTGGATATATAACATTCTGCATTTGTCCAAATCCATGGGCTACATAACATAAAAAGTGAACCCTAGTACAAACGAAAGGCTTTAGTTGACTATAACGTACCAATATTAGTATATGAACTGTAACAAATGTATTCACTAATATAAGATGTTAGGAGAAACAGGGGAGGGGGAATTGAGGGAGTCTATGGGAACTCTTTGTGCTTTCCCCTCATGTTTCTGTAAACCTAAAACTGCTCTATAAAATGAACTCTATTCCTTCAAACGTCTGCCCTCCACCCCACACAGCCCACATTCTCCACCCAGCTGTCTGCTGAACCACTTATTAGAGACTCCTCGAATGTTAGTCACAAGAGACCCAAGAGATCAGCCAATCTAGTGGCTTCCAAAGGAGACAAGACTGCAGAGAGAGAATCCTAAATGCAGCCACAGCAAGGCTGCCACTAAAGCATTCCGTGATTTCCTTTTGCTGACATGGATCAGATCATCTCCATATGGAAACACTGGTTATCTCACGCAGACGAGAAGCTCTGAGTTGGTAGGTTCACATGGCTTCAATTATTTTAAAATAGAGAGGGTGAATTTTACTCCATAAAGGCCATTAGGTTGGAAAATATGTCATCACATAAGGTTCGTAAACCAAAATGACAAAAGAGATTCTCAGGAGTTATGATACCGCAAATTTGCCCAACACTTCCTTTTACAGATAGCAAAACTGAGGCCCCGAAAGGTTTAATAACATCCTCAAGGTCATAGGACAAGTTCAAAGCAGAGGCAAGCCTGAAGGGAAACTTCCAGACTTCAGGTCCAGTTCTCACCCACAGCAGCCTCTGGCCTCTCCATACATTCTTCTGGCTCCAGGTCTCTCTCCTCTGACTCCCCTGGTATCTTCCAGTGAACACCTCTGGTGCCTACGTGACTGACTACACTTTAAGTAATTTTTACACAAAAATGGTCTGCAGTAGTAAGGCCTTCATTAACTTTGTCCTTTAAAATATCCTTCACTGATATGGAATGAGATATTCTCTAAAACCTGCCTGATTGCTAGCTTCTATCTGGTTGAAAGATCCCAAATAAGTCATTAAAAATTATGGAGGACACATGAACCTACAGGATGTAACGGAGTGAAACTGCTAGAATACGCAGTGAGTAACTGAATTAAATCCACACTTTAAGGCTCAAGGCAAAAACTCTCTCTTCTTTTAAGAGTAAGACAAGGATGGATGTTTCTAAATCCTCAGATACTTATGTGAAACTAACTTGGATCCTTGGGAACTAGACTCAGTTTCTGTCTCCTGAACTGTGACACATGCTACACATAAAAAGTTCATTGGTGACCTGAACCGTGTTTTTCTCTCTCTGGGTCAGGATACTTTTGATGACTCCTGACGGTGTCATTGGCATGTAACTGGTGCTCTCCAATTACGTGTACACTGGCCGTTTTAAGCAGCAGTGAGCCAACACATACAGAATTGCCTTGTGTGCTCTCTACCAACGGGTTATGGCACATGGATGTTGAAATTGGAAGAAAATAGCATATTGGTCAACAACTCCAATTCCAGGGTCAGGCATTCCTGAGTTTGAATCCCAACCAAGTTTATGACTTACTAGTTTGTAACCTTAGGTAAGCCACTTAATCATAGGAATAAGTTGTGGGCCTACTATTTGCCAGGCATTATTCCATATATTGGAGAAGTAGCAATGAACAAGACAGATGAAGTATTTGCCCACAAAGAGCTTAGTTCTTAGCAGGGGCAGAGCAGGGTTTTTAGACAATAAGTAAATAAGCAATGAAAGCAAATTTTGGAATATGAAAAGTTATAAGAAGAAAATAAAATGGGGAGGGGGATGCCTAAATGGGTGTGCTACTGTTGATTGAGTGATTAAGGAAGGCCTCCCCGAGGAGTGGACATTTTAGCTGAAATCTGAGTAAATAAGGAGCATTCAGCCAATCCATGAAGTGAGAAAATTTCCCAAGGAGAGGCAACAGCCAGTGCGAAGACCCTGAGGCAGGAATGAGGTCAGTATCTTTGGGAAAGAGAAATGAAGGAAGAGAAGAAAGGCCAATGTGCTTGTTTGGAGCAAAGTAACAAGGAAAAGAGCGATAGGGAAAAAAAAAAGTCAGATAATACATGTAAAACACTGAGTCCTACAGTGTCTCACACATACTAAAAGCTCTATAAAAGTTACAACTGAAAAAGTAAAAGCATATAATAATATCTTTTGTTGGGAAGTCTCGATAAGTATTGGCATCCTCAGAACCAATATCCATTGGCAACACTGATCAAACCGAACACTTTCATATCTATCTTTTCATGTATTTTACATTTTTTCAATAGCAGCTGTACTTCACGTAGGAATTTATTTCCTCTAAGTGCAGAGCTACCACTCAACAAATCCAGCTCATAAGGATTCCTTCTCACTGATGCATATTTTCTGCCGAGCCCCAGCAGAAGGCTCATGCCAAGACACATATTTGCCCAATAAGCCGTAATGGTTTAATATATCAGGTTGAAAATCCGCCATTTGTATTTACCATGTTCTGTGAATTAATCCTGGATTCAGAAACTATCATTAGAGCTGCTTTCAGTATAATTAATCAGCGTGGTGCATCTTGAAATTATTCCGTATGAGCAGAGTGATTGCAGCCCGGGCCCCTAGCATTCTGTTTGGTAAAGAATTTAATTGCAAAATGTGCTGTTTGTCAAAACAATATGAAGCAGGGGGTGGGGGACAGTGGGAGAGAAGGAAAAGGGATGAGAATATTTTTGTCTTTATTTAAGTGCCTTTCCAAGCAGACCAAAAGGGCAGAGGTTGGGCATGTATTTTAGGAATCTTCTAATGATACCCTATGTCATATTGATTCAGAGCTTCTGTGGGTTTCTGAATAAATAACAAGGGTCCTCCACAATGTATAGAATTCATCCAAAAAAAAAAGGGCAGAGAGTTGCTTTTTAATGTCGCTTCCCATGTCATCATTTTAAAGAGAACACACATTTTTGGTGGGAATTTTGGATGCACAACCTGGTGGTTTCTTCTCATATTTTCTATCCTCCGCTCTGAATGACTAAGAAGTGAAGGACGATTATTCGTCCCCTCAGATAAACATGAATTCCGGCTTGCTGTTCTCTTCGCTCTGGACAAATTATTCTTCTGGCACTTCCCAGGACAATTTATTCTTATACTTTAGCTCTGAGCATCAATGTTATCTCCCCACAAGCTTTCCCTGGTCACCTACTTTAAAGTAGATTCCCATCGCCCACCCCACACTGTTATTCTCTCTTGTAATATCCTGTTTAATTTTCTTTACAGCAATAATTACAATTTTTAATGATTTGCAATTATAAATTTGTACACATGTGGAAGCTGATGGTAATTGTTCAGCGTACATCCATTTTCTCTTTTCTCGGGCTGTATGACTAGGCATTTGCAGACCTCCCTTGCTTATTATATATGGCCATGTGACAGACTCCCAGCCAGGGAATGTGAGCAGATTTGACAAGGGTCATTTCTTAGCCTGGGCTTTTAAGAAGTCCATGTGCCCTCTCCATGCCCCCTATAGCCTTCAGCTGGGTGGATGGAGACAACTAGAACCTAAAGGACAGTGGAGACACAAAACGAAAAGGAGCCCAAGTCCCCATATCACTCCCTGGACAAGATCCGCTCACCAACAAGAACACCTGCCTTATACCATTATATGAGCAAGAAGCAACCTTTTCTTGTACATGAGCCATTATGTATTCTTTGATCTATTTGTTACAGCAGCTAGTATTACCCTAAGTAATAGACCCCACCTAGAATACAAGTTTCATTAGAACAAACACTCTGCCTTTCTTGTTCTTCACAATATACTCACTACCTACCGCATCAATAAATACTACTAAGTGCATGCAGACATGAATGAATGAATGAATACATCTTACGTTTATATTCGTAGGTAGTCACAGGGCTAATATTTATACATAGATATAGATTTATAGCCTCTGGAAAAACTTTGTTGAAGAGATAAAATGGATTTGGAAATGTACACTTTACTTCGCAGCCTCCCGGTATTACGGTGTCGACTGTGATGACAGCTTGTACCCAATTCTTGTTCCTCCCCTCTCCATCTTCATTCTGCCAGCCCCAACAAGAAAAGCTATTGATAAGGATTTAAATCTTAACCTTGACTTGTCTAGCTCCTGTCAGTTAAAAACCAGCCCCATGACATGGTTTTAACACAGGCCTGTGACATTAGCATCTTTTTAGTGTCAAGATGAAGAAACAGGCTCATTTAGTCACAGTGAGTTTCCCCCTGTCATGAGCTGTTGCCATCCCTAGCTTACCCCCACCCTCTCCCCAACTCCCCTCACCTACTAGAACTGAATGAAGCCTATATCCACTGTTGTATCTAAGCAAGTTTGTTACCCTAACCACAGCCTAGGGATTTCAAAAGAAAACATCCATTGTTAAAAAAAAAAAAAAGATTATACCAGATTTTCTACAAGGTTTATTCCATACTGCCTTAATGTATGAACATACTTGAGCGCGGGGGAAAGTGATTAATTTCTTGAAAACGCTAAGGTCACACTAATTGACATGACCTGTGTAATTAAGCAGTCTCTGTTTACACACCAGAAGCTCTGCCGCTGTGTGGCTGAGTTTGCTTGACAGAATGTCTTTACATGTCAAGAGATCAACAACCTTTCTTGTATCCTCCACAGTCACCTACACAGGCCCCTGATCGCTGTTCAGAGGAGACACGCTAGGCACAGCTGTATGAAGATCAGACTGGCCTGGCAAGCAGATAAAATGGGTGAGAGAAAAAGAGCACCCATGACAATTGGGACGAGCCCACTTAATAGGCAGGAGAGCGAGTTTTCAATCAGATGTCTCCAGGTCTTGGATTTTCAATAGAACTGGGAAAAGCCACGGGGAGATATAAAGAGTACACCAGTTTTCTCATGCCCAAAAAGACACTCTCACTCCCCCTTGGAGGCAGCAGCAACATACTAGTAGAAATATTTGAAACCAGCTTCCCACTTAGTGTGCTATGAGAAAAATGATGGAAATTATAAGTCTTGTTCATAGGAAGCATTTGACCACTGTCTCCTAACACATCTCTATCAGCCAGGATAGCTTCGGGGAAGACTAAACCTTCCCCTCCTGGTTAACTCCTAAGATCTGGGAACTTCAGTAAGATTTCTTAACAGAGTAATCTGAGATGCCACTTTACACTGAGGGGCCGCTTTACTCAGGCTCCATCTGGGTAAGGGGTCTGTCTCGCCCTAGAGAACTGGCCTAAAACTCTACCGCTTATGTGAAGCTCAGGCAGTCTTCTGAATAATAGCTTCTTTTCCTAAAGTTCATACAATTACAAATTGACCAACACTGTAGCTCTGTTCAGAAACAAGGCTCAGGTTTCTCCCCCTCCACACAATTCTACCCTCTGCTTGGCAAACTTTGGTGCTGTTCCAATGTTCTTCATCCAGATGGTATCTTTAGGTTCTATTAGGGCAAATGCCTCTTTTGAAAACCCCTCCTTAGCTTTGCTGAGATTCCAGCACATATTTGTGGGTAGCCACTGTGGCTCTCAGATGTTGAGAGACCTCCTTATTGTCTCATTTGGTACCTGCCAACAGACTCTGGACAAGTTCTTTATAGTTCCACAACCTTAGATAACATTTGAGTCAGACTGCCTCAATACTTAATAGATGTGTGACTTCGGGCAACTTGCTTACCTTCTCTAAGCCTCAGTTTCCTCATCTGTAAAATCCATAATCCACATTTACACATTCCCAACAGGGATAGTGTGAAGATAAAAATGATAATTCATTTAAAATGCTTATCATAATATCTCTCACATCAGTACCCAATAAATGTTAGCTTTATCATCATCATTATGGCCCATGTCCATAAATGTACATCAAGGTACACACAGGGACATGTATAATTATACACATGTATATGGAACACACTGATATAGACACAAATATAAATAGTTCTCTCCCCAGTACTTGACGCAGTTAGGAACAAACCAAGACAGGGAACATAGGAAGAGAAGCCAGCTTGGACACCAGCACAAGGGAAAAAAATAAGGAGGATGACCATTGAGTTTGGGGGCTCAATGCATTGACGTCCCTGGAAATATCCAGCAGGCAGCTGGTAGCTCGGTCTGAATTGGGATATCAGGTCTCGAGGAACCTGACTCAAGAATTCTCAGTGTCGAAAAAGTGGTTAAGGTGCTGGGGGTAGAGAAGATACTCAGAGATCCTATACAGTGAAAAGAGTTCTGTATCTGAAAAGGAAATTCGGAGAACACCGACATTCATAGGAGAGCAGACAAGAGCATCTCTTAGGAGGAGCTGAGAATGAATGAATGTTGTTATGGAATCCAAGGAAAAAGATGGACTCAAGAAGGATGGTGTGGCTACCAGCATGAAATGATGCAAAGAAACAAGACTGGAGGGAAAAAAATGGAAAGGCTGAATAAGAGATATGTGAAGTTTTAATTGAATTCTATTGAGGCAATTCATCCATTCTCTGATTGCATAAATACCCATGTGCCTACATGCATAAGACCATGTGCTAATTGCATAAAATGATAATTCATAAAATGTGTAAGCATACACAGATACAAAACTAAAGGAGTCAGCATTCATTCTGTCATAGGCTCCCTCCATCCTCTGCCAGGAAGGAAGGAGTGAGTGATGGAACAAAGCAGGTTAAATCTGAGATGCAGTAAGGAATTTGTCATTGCTGATAGAAAGAGATACAGCTCTTCTTCAACTCAAACACTGACTCTGTGGTGGCCAAGGTAGCTGCCCCTATTGAGACACATCCACCTACTTTAGGACCAGTTGGAGAATCATAGGAAAGAGTGTTGTCATGGTTCAGATAAAGCATTATGTATTTGAAGGATAGTATGACGTGTGTCAGGCAGATCTCATGCCTAGACAAAGAGTGTGCTCTTTGAGATAAAAGCACTGTCCCCGAGAAGAGTCCGCCAGAGGTCATCAAGTATAGGATTGAACCAGTGATTCTCAACCAGCAACAATTTTGCACTCCCACCCCACCCAGGGGACATTTGATAAGGCCTGGAGACATCTTGGTTTGTCATGACTGGGGGGGAGGGGAGTATCTCTACTGGCATCTAGTGGTAGAGGCCAGTGACAACTGCAAACACAGGACATACCATTCCCCCCACCCTACCCCTCACTCCCCACAAAGGATTAACCAGTCTAAAATGTGAATTGTGCCCAAATTGGAGAAACCCTGTACTGAAATAATGACCCAGCTTTAGTTTACTGCAAGTATTTTCTCCAAAGGCTTACATTTTATTTTATCATTTATAAATTACATATGCATGCAAAATGCTGTCTTTCCTTCATATGTTGTAAAATAAGCAGAATCATCATTTTTACTCTATTTTACAGTTGAGGAAACTGAGGCTTTCCGGAAATCTAATTCATGTCTCCTCATCTCAGTAGGTCTTCTATTAAACAAAAAGTAACTCTTTTGTCTGAAAAGTAAAACTTTCTAGTCTCAAAAATAACAGACTGAATTGGTTTCTCATCTCACATAAGAGATACATTCCTGTAATTCAAGGCTTTCAGACATTTTACTAGCAGGTCCTATGAGGGCAAACAAGTCCCCAGAAGTCTTACACAAATGCTCTTTCTTTAGGCTCCCAATGTCACCAAAGTCCATCTCTAGCTCTGCTTCCCTAAGAAACACAGCAAAGTTGATCCTGGTATTCAAAAGCCATTAGACATGTCTCTCAGATATGAATTGGTTTGTGCCTGGAGATGCTTCGTTTCTAACCCAAGCTTGTACAAACGAGATATATGGCTCCTTTCAAGGTCAAAGCAAACTACCAAACAGTTTATACTAAAATTCACCCTCACGTTTTAAGACACTTAGCAACACATACTTAGTGGCATCATATGTGTTGTTTTGCCCTCAAAGGTGACTCCAACGCAACCCAAAAAGTCCTGTGTGGGAATGAGAGTGCCCAAGTCTACCAAAATGGGATCCGAATCTAGCCAGGAGAAACATTTTCTGGGAAACTAGGAATTTAAAGATTCTCCCCCATCATCTCTGTTAAGACAAAAGTTGGCAAGGCCAAAATGATTTTAGAGAAATGCTTCATATCTCAGGAGAGAATGTCTTCTTTTTTTCACTGAATTCATTCTTTCATGAGACCAATAAGTCTCACCCCTTTAAAAAACAATCATCTTAGAGATTAAGAGATCTTGACATTCAAAAATCAATGCTCAGCATCATCCCTTCCCTTTCTCCATCAGAGACTGTGCAGTTTAAAATTTTCAAGAGCTTCTCAGAGATCATACATTTCAAACTACTTAAAGCTGACTATACCTAACAGTATACTATAAGCGCCATACAGACCTTATGGCCATACCTATACGGGTCATGATTCTGATGGGAAATTTAACATTGGCCATGCAAATGAGTTAGCCATAAAATTAGAGAGCAACACGGGAGGGGGCTAGTACCTTGCTACTCAAGTATGGCCATGGCATTGGCATCACTAGGGAGCTTGTTAGAAATGTAGAATTTCTGCACCCCCTCCCCCCAGACCTCAATTAGCATTTTAACAAGATCCCCAGGGGATTCTTGACTTTCCAGTTTGAGAAGCACCTACCTAGAACTTAACCACCTTTACTAAAACCCAACTCCCATTCTGTGTCTCAGAAGTTACCACGTTTGTTCTCACGTTCTTTTTCCTTTAGAAAATGCATAATTATGTGAGGTTAGCATACCACTCATGCTTTTAATGGTGGCAGATCGGATGGATGCTTCAGGACATTTACATGAGCCGCACAAGGACATTTCTGAAACAGAACTGTCACCCCTGTCAGTCTAGAAGCACCCTGCTTCTTAAGGGGTCCATTTTTAATGATAATTGCTACTAACAATTTCCAAGGATAGAAGAACAGAGAGAGAGGAAGGAAGAAGGTAGTAAATTCTAAAAACAGAACAAAGCTCTTATGTACCAGCTTTCCAGTTGTAAGCTTATAGGCAAAGAATTCATTGTTTCTGTGTATTTAACTTAACCTGCAGTAGTGTAAGCCTGTGAGTCCATTCTGGAAGCCACCCTAGGCTCAACCAGCACACACAGGTGTTGTGGTCCCAATTCTTCTCTAATAAAAACAACAACTCCTAGACAGCAGAGACCTGAGGGACTAGGAACCTCACCTGCTCTCTACTCTGGGGAAACAACCGTACTCTCTATATTCTGCCTCAGTCTTTTTTTTTTTTCTCTCCTGATATTCATGTCATTATTGAGATTTAAGAAAGACAAGACAGACCCACCTGGAATCTCCGCATATCACGTGGGTTTCCGGCATTCTTTAGGCAATTTTGGTTACATTTGAGGAAAAATTTCAAGAAGAACCTGTGAAGAAAGAAATGATCGTGGTTAGCATTTCAGTCCTGACACAGAAAGAAAAAAAGTAGTAAGTCGCTTCTGGGCGGTGTATCCTAGGCCAGTTTTCTGAAATATTCAGAATGGTGTTAGAACCAGTATTTCTTTGAAAGCTTTAGCCTTTGCTTGGCATCCCAACTGGATGGACGGCTCTCAGTACTGCCAGCAGCTCTCACAAAAGCATTAAGCCCCCAAGGAAGGGTTCTCACTCAGGCAGAGAGAAAGTCTTCACCCCATTTAAGGTAGGTTCCAATTGAGTATAATTGCCTGAGAATTACTCACGGTCCCTAATAACATGTAAGTCAAGCCCTGTAAAGTCACAGATTATGAACCAGCAAAATACATGCTGAATGACCACAAGGAAACAGTAGACACTTTTTAACTTAGCATCTCCAAATAAAATACCCTAGTTTAGTAGTACCCATGAGAAGTAGGTAAGATTCACATACTGACTAAAGTCCTTTGGCTTCTCAAAGATTGCCTATACGTGAGGCCCAGGGGCTTTACTTGCTAGGGTGACCAAAGGTCCCACCTTGCCAGAAACAATTCCAGTTGCCTCCTGCTGTATTAGTGTATTAATAGTGCCCACTTTAACTTGCAAAAGCGTTCTAAATTCGATGGTCACCCTATAGCTTTCTGAGTTATTTCTTATGTCGCAGTGGTTTGTTAAAATCCATCAGGTAAAGGAAGCAGATATCAAAGGCAGCCTTCTAGAGCATTCATGTTGGCCACCTGCATGTTCCACACCTGCCCAGGTTTGGGAAAAGAACAATTTTAAAAGCAACCTTAAGATTTTCATTCCCTTTCACTTAGGCCTGTGGATTTCAGACTCAAATAATTTACCAAAATATCAGAATGCATTAAAATGCTAGTCAGTGAAATTCTTGTAAGTATAGAGGGCAGGGAGGCTGGGGAGGTGGAAGGATTGAGCAAAAAAGAAAAAGAAAGAGAAAAAACTCATTGACATGGACAACAGTATACTGATTGTGTGTGGGGGAGGGGTGGGTGGAGGTGGAAGAGGGTACAGGAGGGATAAAAGGTGATGAAAAAAATAAAATAAAATGAAAAAAAATTTTAAAGAAATTTTCCCTTCTTCATCTTTCCCCCACTTGAAGTCTACAGTGGCGTAAAAATCCCACCCTGGTACACATACTTTCGTGAAAGAGTAGAACTCAAATTTGGATGGAGCCTGCATTCTTAGCCATTATGCTATAGTAGTTTTAGTAATAACAGAAGTAGTGCAGTACTGATATGAACACTAATTGTACTATCAACAGCAATTGTACTAAGAGTAAATATGAGTAATTGTACAAGCAAGAGGAATTATTAGTATTATCTCTACACTAGCAACGTAAATATTGTAGGAGCGGGCACTGCCATTCTCTCCCCTCCCTTGTTCCCCAGGGTTGATAATATTTGCCGCCTGTGTGTGTTTAAGCCATTTGAGCCCAGAGCCGACAGCCAGATTCAGGTTATGTTAGAAGGAGCTGTCAGCACACCCTCTGGCATCCTCAAGTCAGACAACTGCTAGCCACCATGAGGGGGTCCATCTGGTGCCAAAATGGGTTCTGAAAGACAGGCAAACAGGACGCAGCTTTGCCAGAGAGAAACAGAATCAAGGGAGCGGGGATCTGCCTCCAGGATGAGCAGGGGCAAGGCGCCTGTCAGCAGCCCATCGTTAGCACAAAAGCTATGCCGGGCACACACCGGATCCCCGTTACCCTAAGCTGCCCTGTCACTCGGCATGCTGGCAGAAGCTCCACAGAGGATCCCTTGCTGAAATTGAAGCCCTGACCATCTGTCGTGGGGGAGAGACAGCGTCAACTGGTGCCTGGGGCCCAGCTCAAGCCCTTATGTGGCAAAGACGCTCTGAAAGGCCGATTCTTCTGGGGAGAGCCAGCTCTACCCCAGGGGGAGCCTCAGAAATTCTTTCAAAGTTTTCCCCTAAGTAGATGCCAAGGGCCTGACCCTTATGATCGCGCTTCCTTAAAGGAACCAAGAGGAATTAGAAGCAGGAGTTAAAAATATCCCACACCAACAGACAGAGTTAGACATGGCACACAAATTCGGGGTAGTTTTTATCGGGCAGCTTTTAAGGCATTTGTAAAGCCGGGGAGACACGTCTGCTGGCCCAGGGGAAAGGGCTCAGATTCCGAGGGGGCTTTTCACAAAGCGGAGGTTCTTGTAACTGAAAACCTCACTTTTGTCTGGCGAATTACCCCAGTTTGTGTGGCGGGTGTGTTTGATAAAGTGTGTCAGGAGAAAGTGTGGCAGCCTTGCCCCAACCGTGGGAAACGGACCTGCAGCAGGACAAAGCCCCTATTGACCCTGTACAGTCCCAAAGAGTTCCATAAACTCTGAGAAATAGCCCAACCCGGACCCAACTCCAGTCTTTTGGGGCTGGGGGGAAGAGTGGTGAGAAACCTGACACTTTATCGTTAACTTTCGATATGAATAATGCCATCTTGTGTTCCTACGTGTGTTATACTATTCAAAGCACGTGTATCCCCAGTATCTCATTGAACCCTCACAGAAGTCATATAAATTAGGTGTGCCAGAAATTATCAACCTATTTAAAAGGCAAGAATATAAGACAATAAAATTAAGATACTTCCTGCAGCCAAAACTAAACTAATACATAGCATTACTAAAAAGGACTCTTTATACTATCTGGTTTTTTCCATGAATTAGAGGACTTAACAAGTGATCTTAACCATCCCTTAGTCTAATTTCCTCATTGTGCATATGAGAAAATTGAGAGAGAGCAGATGTGGTAACAGGTACACAGTTTTATTAGTTATAAGAGCTAGAATTAGCATCCTTCACTACTAGTTGTTTGGGTTTTCCAATATAATGTTAGCTTTTCAAAATCAACCCAAAAAGAGCTCCATACTTTGACATTGAACATTTTTAGTCTACTACCTCAATTAGGAAAGTGACGGTCATAAAACCAAGTGTGGCATCGTATTAAAAATAGTGTTTAGGTTCGTCGGTCAGGCGAATGTAAGACATCAGCCTATCAGTAAACATTAACTGAATCGAACACAGAGGTTGCTAGAACAAAACTGTTTATTCATGGTTAACTGATATCACATTTTATTAACCAATAGTTATTCAGTATATTAGGTAGCTTCCATGTGACTAGCATGGTACTGGACACCAGAGGTACCTGCAAGCTTTCCCAAAAGGAAAATTCACTGAATTAGCCACCAGGATCTGACTGATCTATATAAGGATGTAAAAAACAAAAAGCCAATTCTATATAACCAGCACATGGCACAGGACTCACAACCCAGTGGGTTTCCAGTAAATATCTGTTCAACTAAACAGAATCCAGGACCTCTGCAATACAGACAGTAGTGGAGTATACTGGACAAGAGCTAGGGTTGGAGATAAGACAAGCCTGGGTAAATTTAGACAATTCCCTTGACCCTCCCTCAGTGGCCTCATTAAAATGTGGGAATAACACTATCTCTCTCCCAGGACTACTGTGTGGTTTTCATCATGATTCTAGCTTCACTGTTGAATTAATTGTGTGACTTTAGACAAGTTATTTTACTTCTCTGTGCCTCGATTTTCTCACCTGTAAAAGGGGGGAGGGGGTAACAGGCCCTACTTTAGAGGATTATTGATAATTAAATGAGTCATATGTGGAGTGTTTAAATAGCAACAAGCATAGAAAGAGTAATAATTATTTTCATCATTTATCCCTGTAAACTGGTCACTGCCTAGCACTCAGAAATGTTGAGATTTTCAGATACAAAAAATATTCTCCTCTCTTTGAATGTGAAGGTTAAGCATACGTTCATTGAATGACCGACAAAAAGGAAAGAGGAAGCAGAAACCAAGGAGAGAAAGTATGACTCCAACAGCTTGATCCAATGGCCAAGACACACATAAAGAAGAGAGGTAGCCGCTTAAATCATGGAGGACTCCAGCTAGTCACAACTGAAGGGCACACACAGTAAAACCGTCCATTAAGCAACAGCTTGTACATCATTAATTATTATGCAAAGCATTGCGATAGATCCAGGCTGAGCAGGTTGAGTTTTTACCTCTCCCACCCAAATTCTGAAAAATCACGTTTGGATGTTTTCAGCTGCTCTCAGAATGTCCAGGCTGGAAAAGAACAGCATCAAGACACACCTAAACCAAGACATAAAATCCCCCATTTGCAGTCTTAAGGCTCCCTGAAAGTTCCTCTGACTTATGCCTGCAGATGGTTATGTGGCAGACGATCCTTCCCAAACATATTCAGGACACGGAGACTCACACTGACCTGATGCTGGAAACAGCTGTGTGGAGACAACTGTGGGGTCCCTTCTGTGTGAAGCTCCAGCTGCTCCCACACAGACACTCATTGGAGGGTGAGAAGGAAATGCCTCATGATTCAAAGGGCCTCTTTCCATGAACTGCATTATTATCTTTGCTTTGACAATGAAGCACAGAGCTGTCTGCCTCCAAAGACCAAATCTACTGCCCAGATATAACCAAGGAAGACTTTCCAGGAGTCCAGGAATTCTCCCAAATTTAAAATATTTAACCAGAAAGCAGCTATGTCTACCCAGACCACCCGAGCTGCCAGGGGCTACTTCAGAAATACCATCAGTGCCTCAGGACAGCCCTCCATGGAGAGGTAAACAAGAGTCCCATGGCCACTGCCATGAAAAATAATAGGTCGCCCTTGAAAACAGAGAAGCTAAAACAGCTAGAAAGAGAAAACTCTATTTTCAATGTCAACACTGTTTTGGGTTCCTGGTACACAGAAATGGTAGAGTACAGTTCATCCATGTGAAAATATGATACACAGAAGTCAGCCAAAATCCCACAGATGTCACAGGGGCGGGCTGTATGAGGGCAAAAGTTGCTCACTGCCAGGCCCACTTTCTCTCCTTTTCTGATATTAAAATGCATTACTGAGAGAGGACCTGCCTTGACTCAAACCCGTGCAGTTATGTTTGAGAGGTGAGGAAGGAAGAAAGAGGAAGAAATGAGATCTGGGAAGGGATTCTACGTAGTTGAAGCAAATCTTCTCCCTCCCACAGTGGAAAGTGGAATGATACCAAGTTGTGGCACTATCTTGGGGATCCCAAGGGGGAGCATGTGGCTACCCCTATTATTGGCCACTGACTTCAAGGAGTTTACCTTTTCCCCTGGCCAAGGTACCTAAGATCTTGGGCATTTTTGGAAAGTGTTCTCAGCCTGAAGGGGTGAACATGATCAACTTGAAAAGCATTCATTACCTCAGAGCTCAGAGTTTGCCCTTGATAAAAGAACATAATTAGAGGCAAGAACTTAAAAAAAAAAGGTGTTGGGATAGCATAGCAACCGACCAAAGAATTTAAAAATAGTTTTCAGAAAAAGGACCCACTGCAAATAGTTGTCTTCATGCTAGAAGTTGATCTGAAAGGTAGGAAAAGGCAGCAGGATTGTAAAAGGGGAGAGGAGAGGACAAATAAATTATGGCCAATGGGGAAAAATAAATTGCAGTTCTTTAGAAATAAAAGGGAGAAGGGAAGTCAGAGCAAGAGTGCTGTAGCTTAACACTGACTACTGCAAGGTTTGATGGAAAGTTAGATGAGAAAGTCTGACTCATCCAAAGCAGTATAGGCTTGTGTGTGGTAGAGAAGGCATTCATCTTCAGAGATACTCTTTCACAAATATTCCTCAAATGCCAGTGCTTCTTGCCACGATGTATTAAGGAACTAACATTACCTGTTCAGAAATTTAGAATCATCCTAATAGTTTGATATACAGCAGGAATGAGGCAGATAACAAACACAAGGGTTGGTCCATTTTTCTTGGGGCTGGAGACAGACTGAGGACATACGTGTCTTAAACTGTTTCCATTCCAAGCAACATGATCTGCAAGGAACCACATGACACAGAGCTCCTGCCGATGTGGGGATAGGATTGAGACAGCCATCAGGCCTCAGAACTCGGAGTCACTAGTACAAACCCTTCCCCACAATGGAAAAATGCAAGTGCAGTGGTAACTTTGCTTCAGTAATAGAGCCAAGCACAAAACACAAGGTAGGAGGAACCTCAATACCTCAACTTAGTGGTTATTAGAGCAAACACATGAGTATACCATGTGCAATGCCCTGTTCTAAGACTTCACATGTATTAATTAATTTACTCTTCACTACAACCCTGTGAAGCACTATCTTTATTCTCATTTTATAGATAACGATGCTGAGAAGTTATGTAATTTGCCCAAGGTTTCCTATCTAGTAAGTGGTAGAACTGGGATTTGAATGTAGGCGGTTTGGCTCCAAAGCTTATATCCACTAAACTCATTCCTTTGTATGTTGTGTTCTACTATGAGAGTATGGCCATTATCATATCTGGCTATACTCTTATCATCACGATCAAATTCATCTACAAGTCACCACAATATTCCCAATTATAAATTTTAATGTGTTCCAATTTTTCTCATGACTGTCACCTATTTCTAATGTATTCTGTCACCTATTTCTAATGTATTTTAACCAACAATGAGAGCCCAGTTGGTGGGTCTGGTCATAGAGCCAAAGCAAAGCTGGAGAATGACAGCCAAAGCAAACCCAATGTGATATGGGTCTCTTGGGAGGAGTCAATACTGTCTGTATTTACCAGTTACACAAGTCAGTATCTTTGAATCCTTTCTTGCAGACAGAAAACCACAGGTTGAAAATGAAAGGCTGTTTAATGCTCACATGTTTAAGGTTTTAAAACATTCATTTAGAATCTGATGTGAGAATTTCACTTTCCCTCCTAAAGACTCAAAAGGTTTCAGTATTAATTTCTTCTGTGGAGGTGAGAGATGCCAGATAGAGATCAGAAAGTTCAAATCCACAGTAAGTGAAACATGTGGGGTTTTCTGGACACTCACCTCCCTATTTTTTCCAAGACTTTATGAAGTATAAACATTCAGTGTCATTCATTTACTCAACTAATAATATCCCCAGAGAACCTAACATGTCACTAATTCTTTCCCCTTAACACCAATTGTATTACTATCATTGTGACTTTGGTTCAAGTTTTTCTCCAAAAGAAAAGTAAAGGAGAAGGAAAGCACTTAAAATCGAACTTTCAAGAAAACTCTTTAACTCTGAGGATGATAGAGTATTTGAGTAATTGCCAAGTAAGGTTGAATACTTCAAAAGTAATAACCTGTTGTGGGTATTCTGTCAGGATCTGGATCAGGAATGTCAAGATTATACCTATCCAGGCACATTGGTCCTCTACTCTTCACCTTCCAGCATTTTTGCTTCAGTTACATGGAGTTACATCCTATGCCCTGAGCATGAAGCTTCCTTCCTGCCTTCACTATAGGCCGCATTCCTGGGTCCCACACTATCTCAACTTCCCATGACCCTCCTTAGCCTTCAAGGTGCAGCATAAATGCATATGCCCATGAAACCTTCCCAAGTGCCCCAGCTAGAATTAATCACTTCCTCCTCTACTCTGTTACATCTCTTGTCACACTGGTCTTTACATCCTGCATTCCAGTTAGCTGAGTCATCGTTTGCCTCCTCCATGACACTACGGACATGCTTAAAGTGCCTTTCTATTCCCACAGCACCTAGTATGATTGTCTATGAAAAACAGTAAATAAATATCTGACTTAAACTGACTGTAGATATTAATGGCAGTTAACTCTGATAGCAAAAAAAGTTATCTCTTTCCATATTTTTATTTTCTGAATTTTCTCTAAATAGGCATTACTTTAAGAAAAAAGCAATACTTTTATTATTGTAAAAATTGAAGTATCATTCAGCATAGAACCTAGAGAATGTTGCCCCCATTTTACAATGAATAAATAATGAAAAGTGTCACCCTAACCGGTTTGACTCAGTGGATAGAGCGTCGGCCTGCGGACTGAAGAGTCACAGGTTCGATTCCGGTCAAGGGCATGTACCTTGGTTGCGGGCATATCCCCAGTAGGAGGTGTGCAGGAGGCAGCTGATCAATGTTTCTCTCTCATCGATGTTTCTAACTCTCTATCCCTCTCCCTTCCTCTGTAAAAAATCAATAAAATATATTTTTAAAAAATGACAAGTGTCTTTGCCAAAGTCTTCATGCTCTAAGATTTGCCAGTTAATTTAAACGAGAACAGTTAAGAGTTATCCATCTCACACTCTGTAAAATGTAGATCATTTACTAGTTTCCCATATGCATAATTCATAAAAGTATATCAACTGGGAAGATTCCACATCATTGGTGTCCTCAGTTTCCTACTTAAAAATTCCCCAACGTCAAAATATTATTAAATTCCTCAAATTTAAAATATTATGTCTAGGTTAAACTTGCCATTGTTTTTAAAACATTTAAGTATAACCCAAAGGGACAAAAAGCAATGTGACTAATAGTATGAAATGGATGTCCTCTCTCCAAAATTCTACAGACCCTTCTGATGACTTTGTTGAAACCCAGTGCCGAAAGTGCTTGATGGTTTGCCATTTCTTGGTTCAGATTATTTCCTTAAGTCATCCATTTCTTCCTTCAGTCCACCCCTCACTCAGTAAGTATTTTCTAATCACCAACAACATGCTAAGTACAAGTAGAGAGGCAACGTCCTCCCTGTCCTTATAGAAATTCACCAAAGTATAGTTCTCAGATTCCCTGTGTCAGATTTGTCTGGAAACTTGTCCTGGTGGAAGAAGGTTAGGGGGTAAGGTGTGCAAACCTTTTTGATGTACACTAAATCTTAAGAATGAATATCTAATTTTTAAAAAAACAACAGTCATGTCAATACCGTGTGATAAATACAATGATAACATTTTGTACCAGAAATAGTGAACTTCAGAGAAGGGATGGCCATCTAATCATGTCACTGAGACTTAGTGCAAAAACACATGTCAAATCACCTCTGAAAAATTAAATTCCCTCACTCATCCCACCTCACCCCCAGCATGATCCACAGAGAAAGAAAGGAGTTTCTTGGTTGCCAAAGAAAGCTGATATTTGGCAAATTTTTGCTTCAAGGAAAAGAAACAAGCCCATTTTTCTACCAAAAAAGAAATAAAGAAAGAAAAAGCATCAGTAGAAAAAGCTGTTCCTCCAAAAGAAAAGCAAACTTGCTAAGGATGAAAATTCTTTTGGGAGCAATTTAAATCATCACTGCCCTTTAAAAAATCTCTTTCCATTTGTCTGTTCACTTTCTTGGACACATCCTCCCTGGTCCCAATCTCAGCATCACCATGTGTTGCCTCCCATCCTCCGGCTCATGCACCATTGGGGATAATGAATTTAATTTGAGCAATGGCTTTCATCGAGAAAAACCACTGCGTTCCAACACACCACCCAAGCAGAGTTCAGACAAAAACAAGTGACTCCTTAATTTGGATTTAAAGCTCAGGATCAGCCTCCAAATGAAAATGACCAGTGAGCCTCATGCCCACAGAGCAATGACAATAATCTCATGAGCTCCAAATTATTCCAGTTTATATTATGGGTGATCCAATAAGTCTGTGTGTTCTAGTCCATAAAAATATAAGAAGAAATTTATCACTTTTAAATCATAATGCAAAATAGAGTCTGACACTTTATTATGCATTATTTCTTATGATATCATAAGGAGGCTGATGGAAAATGAAACTAAAACAATATTGTTGACCAACAATGATATAATTTAGACTTTCAGAGGTGCTTTGTAGCTCCCAGGTCATACCCCTTTGCCCTTCCCTGCTCCCCACTCCACGTCACTCTTAAACAACTTCAGTTTAAAAGCAGAAATGTGGGAAACAAAACTCCAAAGAGGCTTTTATCTTATCTCGAAACTGGTTAATAAAACAAAGAATGCTAGAATGGGATGAGACTTTAGGATTTATCTAGTCCAGATAGTCTTACCCTGACGTCCATGAATGGTCTGCTTGGGGTTCTTGAAGACCTCAACACTGTACCCAAATTTTTGCACACAATTTTTTTTCTGTTGAATGAGTCCACAGTTTTCACAAGATTATGGAAGGAGTCTGTGAGTTGACTGCCCAGAACCCATTTCCCCCACTTTGTAACAGACCTCCACTGTCCTATTGGAGAACTTCCTGGCTCCCACCCAAGAGTCCTTGTATTTCAGTGGCATGAACTCATTCTACACTTGGGCCAGACGGCACCTGTGATCCAGGCCGGCCTGCTTTAGAGATGGGTATATGACCCAAGGCAATCCAATCAGGCCCAATCCAAGCTGCAGGATTTTTATCTGAGTGATTAAAACCAGAAATGGATTTTGTTCTACTAGAGTTGAACCTGGAAAAATGTGAGACTGAGTTTGCTGGAAAATTCTACTCTTAGAGATGAATCCTAAGAGAATATAATCTACTAGTATCCCACCTAACAGAGATCACAGGGCAAGGAAATTTTGAGAGGTGGGGAGGAGAGAAGGTACAGGGAGCTCACGTCACACAATGCCCTACAAGAAAGGTGGAGGCAAGTGGAGATGGAGATGTGGGCAGAATGATGAAGCTGAGAAGGTAGCAAAACAGAGAATCCTAAAATAGGATGTGTGTAAAAGAGAAAATATTCTATTCTATTGAGCCCTGGTAACTTGTAGGTTATAAAACTTCAACATCCTATGGCCTTCTCTCAAGTCACCAACATTAATACATAGATAAATAAGTAGGTAGGTAGGTAGGTAGGTAGGTAGCTAACTAGATGACAGATAAATAGATAGATAGATATCCAGGCAGGTAGCTTCAATGGGTGAACGAGGCTGCATGTAAAACCAAAGACAGTACTAGAAACTGTATAATCTGAAGAATGAATGTCAGTTGCCCTCACACAAGTTCCCACTCATTCACAATGACATAATTTTATAAGAATCTATGGCCTGAAAAATCTACAATTTGAGACTTTATGAAAGAAGACACCACCGTCAACCCAGTACAAGCAAATTTTATACCTTCTTACATTTAATGGGAGGACATGTGAGTCGGGCCAGGCCTCACTGGCATTGGAATCACTCACATTTTCACATAGAAAGCCTCTACTCACTCAGCATGTGCCAGGCACTGGGCATTTATAGGAATCATTCCAATGAACCCTATATACCCCGTTAGTTGGTCCTATTAATATACCTATTTCCCAGATGAGTATACTGAGGCCAGAAAGGTTAGTAAAAGAGCTGAGCCCCAGGTCCCATACACACCATATGTAGCAGAACCAAGACCTGGGGCGAGGATATTATTCATAACAGAGAGCAAGACTGTAGGGTAGGGCTCACTGCTTAACCTTGGATCAAGTGAAAAGTGCAACTGTATGAAAGTAGCAGGCTTCTGTTACTGGGATAAACTTCCTTGGGTGAAAAATAAGTATTCACACTTGTGCTAGGTTCTATTAGCAATAATTCATCACTAAATCAATAAATAAAAAGTAACAGGCTATACTTTTGAAACTCTGATTTGCTTTAAAAATAATTTATTTTTTAACTTTTTTTCAATTGATCTTCAAATAAAACTCTTGAAAAATGGGTCAGGGTGGGTAGAATCACCCCCATTGGATGAATGGCTTAACTGAAGTTCAAAGGAGCTCTCAAGGGAACTAGGTTTTTATGCTACTGGGGATGCAGCAATCAACATGTATTCATGCCTATTTTAATTTGTTAAAAAATGTCTCCTTTCCCCAAAGCACTCCTTTTCCTTCATGACCTGAACCAAACCTATTCCTTACTTCCACTCTCTGCCTCCGAGTTTATGTTGCATCCACAATAAACCACTTCTCCTGGCACACCTCCTCTTTCCCTTTTCTATCCCTTCTCACCTGAACAACTAGACACTAATCAAAGCCAAGTTCAAATATCACCTGCATTAGGGCACTGCCCTGACTCTCCCAAAGAAATGTCCCTAAATTATCTCCTCTGTGCTCCCACCATAATTATAATGCTGCAAACCATCCAGTTTTGTTTCTCTGTTGCCCTCACACAAGTTCTCACTCATTCACAATGACATAAGTTTATAAGATTAAAGTTTCAAAGACTGAAATGTCACCAGCATTCTGAGGGTAATCTTTTTGATGCTGTTAATCGTTGTACTAGAATCCTGCACTGGGCTATTTATACTCTTTGAATTGCTCACATTTCTTCCCTTAGGAACTACACATAAAAGCAAGCATAAGTGCTTCCGTGCCTCAAGTGAGACAGTCCATTCACCAACAGTCTCACGATGGTGTTGGGTAGCAGTTTTCTATGCTAAACACACTGAGAGTGGGAGAAAAAAAATCCACTTAACTCTGATTTCTTGCTTTTTGCTAGAAAGCGTTATAAGTTGCATTTTGGTCTCACCTAGTGGAAGGGTCAATGTTTTAGCTGAGATTGTGACAAGCCTCTCCAGAATTAGAGTACTTTATTATCACATTAGTACTGAGAAAGGCATATAATTAACAGAATTTATCCTCGTTCACTCTGTAAAAGCACTAATATTCAATCTCTCTGCCTCTGTTTAATTACTCTCCTTAACACAACTTTTTTTTCCAAGTTGACCCTTCCTGGGCTTATCTACAGAAATGTGTTAAAATTTCTTCTCCCTCCACTCCATTTAAATTGCTAGACTTTATTCATTTGAATAAGCATAAAAGGCAAATCAACCAGGGTCTGTCATAGCTCACACAATGCCTTTGAATTAGCAGGCGTAATGGTGTCATACTTTTGTGGAGATCCCCTGTTCAGAGTAAGTGATGACAGTCACCAGAATGACTATTAATTGTAACACGACACTGGCATTACACTGGGTGCCAACTAGTGGTAAACTAGCATTAGTTCGGGTGCCTCAGAAATTCAGAAGCTGAGACACCTCAATTCTTTAAAGAGAACAGCAGGCCCACCTGACACATGCTACCTTCTCAGGTAATGCTTCTTCTAACCCATTTGCTCAAGAGGATGGGAGGAGCATGCCCAGTGCACACACACCTCTCAAAATCAAGTCATCATTAGATAACAAAGTCATCATTAAATAGCCAATCTGGAAGGCACTCAGCGGGGCATCTCCTGATTATTTTTCTTTTAGACAGCATAACAGTAATGTAAAAAAAAAAACAGGCTTAAATGACAAACATTTAGTAGAGGCTACATTTCTGCTTCTCTTTTTCTGAAACACAGATAAAGAAGTGTGCCTCAGTATTTCATGTTGAGATGGTCCACAGCCTGGTCCGGAAGATGGGGGCTCAGAGGAAAGGAAAGGATCTTTGGCTTAAATGGAAAATGTGTAGTAGTTTGTTCATTGTGAGTGGAAGGTAAACCCTTCCTGATGAGATCAGGGGTGGGGCTAGTGTGTGACATGAGACGATGGATCAAATGGGCGGTTGTCCTGACCCCTTAGACAGTAAGCTCCAGGCACAGCAGATACAGGCAGGCTTCTCCTGCCTGGGACACGCTGGTGGCCTAAGAGACATCCACAGCAATCCCCCTCCCCCATGTTTGTCTATCAAGGGAAGAATCTGCCCATTCCATTTCCCTACAAGAGACACATCTCAGTTGGAATGTGAAGAGGTCTTTCTCATCTGTCCTCTATTTTATCCAAGTGACAGGCAAGAAACTCTTTGGTCTTTATCCCCAAATAGAATAACCTTGTGAGCCCTCAAACATAATATGGCCCACGTTCACTGGGAAATAAGAATCTTCTCCAACCTCCAAGCTTTAGCTCAATCATTTCTTTGGCCTGTAAGGTCTTTCTTTCCCTCTTTAAGTCCCTCCATCCATCCAGTCAGATTAAGATTCTTCCCCTTCCAATAGACTGCCCAGATTCTCCCATTTGGAGTTAATGCCTCACTCCTCCATACACCTAAGGCATTCAAGATCTGTGAGTGTCTTTCTATGGTTCTTACCAAGGTCATTTTGTACTTAGGTTATCCATGCCTAAGTCTGGCTGGTTCACTTGGCCGTGAACACCTGAAGGGATTATTAGGGTTGACGCTTTGCCTAATCTCAGTGACCACAATTGGGGTCATTCCCAGCTGAAACTCACTAGTTCACCTTTTCCTCCAAAGATGCCCTTCACTTAACCTTTGGTCAAATGCCTCACCATTCTCTGAAAGTCTGTTATTTCCCATTTCCAAGCCTCTGTACATACTGTTCCCACTGCCTGGAATTTTGTTTACTGAAAAGAAATCAAATCCATTCTTCAAGGCCAATGCCAAAGCCTCCTTGATCATATTGGCCAAAACCACCCTATCTAAATTCTCACAGCCATGATTTATGCCATACTGGTCCCTTAGCACCTTGTAATTGGTTATCTGCATTTACATGTCTTCTCTGATTATAAGCATCTCTCAGGAGGGATCATATTTTACACAATCCTGTTTCCTCCACAGTGTTTGGCAGAATCTTGTTTATGCATCACAATTATTAATTGTATGGTAGTAAATGGATATGGATCAAATTTTTTACTTTAGGACTTTCAGAAAAATAGGACAAATATTGATGAATAAACTCCTACAGTACTGGTAATAATACTTCTACTTCTGCTGCTATCATGATAATATCATCATGATTACTATTATTTTTGTTCTTCTTATTAGCATTACTATTATTTGAGTGCTTACTATGTGCAAGATCATTTGCTGAGCACTTTTATGATAGTATTTCATTTAATCCTCACAACAACCCTAAGGTAGTAACTATTAAGGTCAATAGTCTTAGCAGTCCATTTGTCTGAGGTCACAAATATAGTGCAAGAACTTGAATTCAAACCCAGGTCTGACTAGACCAAAGTTCATGTTCTTGTTCACTACACAACTGGTATCTAGCTTATCACGATTCAGAGGGTGAAAGGTGATTTTTCCCTGCCTGCCTCCTCACCCTGGCTCTCAGGTACAGAAATGAGGATCTTGAGTCAGAGTTTGGAGACAAGACCATCATGTGGAAAGGAATCACCTCCCATGGTTTCCACTGGCCATGTATTTGGCCACCATATTGGTGTGGTTCTCTTTGGTGCAACTGAACACTTTTCACTTTTAGAAGAACAAGAGAAAACCCTCTCACCCTTGAATCCCACACTGCCATGCTTTTTTTCAGCCCACATTATCAGCTTGAACTTTAAAAGGGTTGTTGCTTCATGCTTTGCAATATAGTCAAGTGACATTTCTAATTGCCCAGTTGCCTGTCCCAGCTCCCCTTCGGTCCCAGCCCATGGAGCATCCTGTGTTTCCACTGCATGCATGGCTCAGGACACAAACACCTTTGCCCCAGAACCCTGGCATGGCCATCATTACACCTCCAACGCCTGCACAGAGGCGAGCTCAGGGCCTCTCACCCTCAGCTGTTCCGCCGTGTCAGCATCACAGGCAGCAAGACGCATTCCAGAGCCGGGTGGATTAACCTCCAAGATGACACTCAGTTTTAGCTTCAGCCTTCCTAAATCCTCAACAAAAACTTTAACATCCAGCTCTCATTTGGGACCTTAACTGTAAATCTCCTCTCTTCTCATGCATTCACTTAAAGGGATGAGCCGAATCAATTCGAACCTCTTCCAGTCACTCGTCCCTAAGTTTCTGTAAGATTCAAGGTAATGGGTAAGAAAGTCCATCATCATGAGCCCCACTTAAACGCAAGAAAAAGAAAAAAAGAAACTGGAGGGTGGGGAGCAACATTATTCATGCCACGGCTGGGAATTTCTGAAAATATTTGAAGCAACATCCATCACTTATGGAAATGAAGCCAATCGGCTGGTAGGTTAAAAACAGCAGTAACCGAAGTCATACTCAATTCTTAGAGCCTCGTTGGTCAGCGACTGATCCCTGCCGTAAGAACAGATCTTCTTTTCACTCAAGTGAGGGTCTGCAGGGATTATTTTCAAAAGTAAATAAATGGCCACAAAAAAAGCAAAAGAAGATCAGTAAAGAACTGAGTCTCTCAAGAACATCCCTGACAAAATAAACCCCATGTTTATGTATACTCCCTCCATTGGTCTGAGCCAGAAATCTTTCCTGCAACTTAAAACCAACTGCACAGGAGTTGAGAGAAACGTCCGGAATTAGCTTAGTCAAATGCTGCCTTAAATAAATGCTTCTCCAGTGCCTCACAAGATGCTAGGGCCAGAGCTGTTGTGTGTGACCTTACCAATTCCCACTTTTCTGCCATCATGCATCACACAATCTTCTTTTTTATTATTATTATTATATGGCATCTGAAATGTAGATACCTCTTTAAAATTCCAGTTGGCATATTTAAAAATAGTGTCTAGCTTTTTTTCTGATTGTAAGTGTTGACTTCCTGTTCTTAAAATATGTTGACATACTCAAAAGTAATTAATAAATAAAAACCACCTACATCTCTTCTCCCAGTCTTTTCATGTACACCCAAATTTACTATTATATACAGATTTTTTATCCTTTTTTTCATGTTAAGCAATCTTCAGAATGTAATTTTTAAGGCATATTATTTTATTACATGCCACCTACAACTGAGAAATAACTGAGAAGCCAAAATAAATGAACTGAGAGCACCAGGAGCCCCCAAGACATTCTAGCTGTGAACTGTGTGTGCAGAGCATTATGGCTTATTGTAAAGGACCGTATACTGGAATGCTTGCAAAACCAAATTGTACTAATGAATAACATCCAGAGTTTTATACTATGTGGCAATAATCTTATTTTTTTCCTGAAATAAAGAATATCATCTGTAATAATAAACACAAGTTCTATAAAGTCTCATTCATAACATCCAAACTTTTTCTTTGGTGTATTCTAAACATATGTCACATAAATGATGCCAAATCTCATGCTAGTACCCATGAACCCAAAGTTGAATGGCAGCAGATGTACAGAATGCCCACAGAGGTCCTGAGGGAGTAAATCAAACCCATGAGCTTGGGGGCTATCTTAGATAGAAAGAGCACTGATTCTAAACCAACCAAGAGCTGGTGTTGAGGACTTTTAAAATCTCAAAAATTGTTTTTCCAATAAGGCAAAGAGACATGGGAACTATAGTAACACTGAGGTACTCTTGGGCAGCAAGAATGAGTGAGCAATATAGGATCTATTGAGTGTAGCTTCCCTCCCAAAGAAGGAATCCCTTCCCCGATGTCCCTGACACACAGTGGCTCTGGCAGCTCTACACCTGTCCTGGGAACTGAAGATGGAATGTGGAAGACAAGTCCTCCTGGACTTGACATTCTAGTGGGGAACAAAGAAAAAAAAAGTAAAACGAAATCTCACACATAAACAAGAAATATCTGTCACTGATTAGAGCTGTATGAAGAGGAAAGATGGCAGATGGGAAGTGATTGCTGGTAGAAAGGGGGAAATTTTAAAAGGATGGTCAGCGGAGTTCTTGGAAATGGTATTTTGGCTGAGCCCTGAAGACAAGGAGCCAGCCATGCCAAAATCCAGGGGCCGAGCATTCCCGTTAGCGCGAAGGCCAGTGCAACAGGAGAAAAGTAAGCGAGGAGAAAAGTGGTGGGATGGATCCCAGAGGGAGGCAGGCTCATCCAAGCTGTGACAGAAAGTCCCAGCATGGGGAGGCAGCCCTTCCCAACCAAACTGGACAGCACGGTGATGAAGCTCCCTCTTCCTCAGAACAGAAATCAGCCCTCCTGTCACTCACCTTCAGAAATTTCAGTTTTAGCCTGCGTCCAGAGAGCAGCACTCCTCCCCTTGCCCCAAGATAACCCTTAAGATCAAGTGGCCCCTTTATCTTCCCAGGCCTCTGTTCCAGGATAAGCAAACCGTATTCTTCTGCCACCTCAATTCAGGATTTCCAGATGCTTCACCATCCTGTTTACACTTTTCCAAATATTCTCAAATCAGACAACACCCCTCTTGAATTACATCATCCGAACTGAGCAGGCCCCCACGATGTTAGAGGCAGAAGAGATCTACTGGTAAAGTCAGACAAATGAGGTTCCAATTTGGGCTCTACCACTTATCAGCAATGAGATCTTAAGCAAACCACTCAACCTCTCTAAGCCTCTGTCTTTTCGTCTGTGAAATGGGAATTATAATTCCTACCTGGGAGGAATACTGTGAGGATTAAATAAGAAAATATGTGTAAAGTCCAAAGGGCCTTGAATGGCATGCAGTAAATGCTCAATAAAGTTTAACTAGTCTATTATTACTAGCTATTGTGATGATGATGATGATGGGCCCAGTGCACGAATTCGTGCACCTTAAAAATAACTGTGGCTGCGGTAGGCACAGGGGCGGGTCTCAGCCCATCCTCCATGCCCCAGCCCAGCCCCTCCTGCCGCGGCCCCCTGTCCCCTGTCTGCCGGCAGCCCTGCTCCTTGTGCAGCCACTCCCTAGTGCTGACAGTGCCAGCCCCACTCGAACCCGCTGATGACATGGAGCAATTGGGGCTGGCGCCAGCAGCAGGTGCAAGTGGGGCCGCTGCCATCAGTGGGTGTGAGCAATGGCTCCTGCCCTGATCACCCCTCAGGAGCAGGGGGAGGTGGAGAAGCCTTCAGGGGCCATCAGGGCGGGAAGCCACTGCTCACACCCGCTGATGACACCAAGTGATCAGGACCAGCGCCAGGTACTGGCAGTGGGTGTGAGCAGCAGCCCCAGCGCTGGCTGTGGGTGCAAGTGGGGCCGGTGCTGGCAGTGGGTGCGAGCAGTGGCTCCAGCACCGGCAGTGGGTGTGAGCGGGGCCAGCACCAGCAGCAGGTGCAAGTGCCAGGCAGGACCACTGTGCATAGGAGCAAAGAATTTTGCCTCGATGACAACAACCAGCACCCCACCTTCGTCTGGTGCCCTCGCTCACCTGCTCCACCATCCCACTGCGGCCAACGCCTGCCATGTTCCGCACATGCCTCCTGGTGGTCAGCACACGTCATAGTGACCGATTGTTCGGTTGTTCAGTTCTGGTTGTTCTGCTGTTCGGTCTATTTGCATATTAGCTTTTTATTATATGGATTATTATTACATGACCTCAGTCATTCTTCATATTGGTCTAAATCTATATTTGCTCAAATGCAAGTTAAGCATAAACTTATCTTTGTTTTGCTTTGTTTAGTTGTGTTTGCATAGTGAGGTCCCAGAAATGATTGGAATTAGGAACCAAGTAAATGCATACTGAGCCTCCTTCCCCCAGGTCTTTTGTAGGTAATACAATAGCCCTAATCTGACCACAGTAACAGAGGAAGATCAATAAAGAATTAAACCACAAAATTGGGATGCATCTAGACTCCAGTTACTATAGAAAATATAATGATGCCCGTATGAGTTAGATAACGTTGCATGTAGTGAACGATGTTTCATGATCACCCTCCTAGGGGCCAGAGGTGAGTCTCATCCATCTTTTCTGTCCTCATCAAAGCCCACACATCAGTCCTCAATAAATACTGGTGAGAGTGTAGGAAGGGGAAGTCAGCTGGGGAAGTCAGTTAGAGGTCTACCTCGATTTCTAGGATCACATTTGATGATCAAATTCCCATAATGTTAGCTCTCAAAGGGACCCAAATGAATCATCTCACAGGTGCAGGAACAGAGGCTCAGAAAGGGGAAGCGACTTGTCCAAGACCATATAGCTAACTTGCATCCGCACGTAATCTCTTCTCAGGAAACCATCCTGAGCAAACTAGTCACAGACACATCCTCTGTCCTCCTCCAAAGTCTTCTTGCAGAAATGTCCTATGAGGCAGAAGAGAGTCAGGTTTCCCATTTCCAAGGTCTGTATCCCTAACTCATCTGAACTCAGATTCCTTCGGGAATGAAAGTCAAGGCTGGCATCCCAAAGCTGCATAAATCTCTCACCTAAGGAACATCATCATTTTTCTCTTGTCACAACCCTTACAGCCTAATATTTGACAGCTCCAATCGGGTACTGTCCAAACATTTATTAAAACATTTTAAATGATGAATATATCCAATTATTACTATTAATGCAGCTAATACTGACTAATGAGGGGGAAACGCAGGAGCTGGTGTCCCGCAATTCATTACTCCTGACTTGTCAACAATTCAAAGCCCGAAACCTAATCATCCATACCGGGCCCTGTTATATTTCACACGTCACTTTTAATAAGTCACTCAGTGCCTATAAATTAATGTAACATGTCGGCGTTTATGAGTGCGGCTTTGTCGCTGTTAACAAATGATGTTCTGCCCAGTCTACAACAGCTAGGAAGTGACGAATGATGGAAGATGATTTCTTTCCAAACTATAAACTATACACAGGGGACTCCAGTAATATATATATATATAGTCACATATTACATACATCTAAGCATACACAGACATACCTGCAGGGACTAACAAAGCATGCCAACACACTCATAGGCACAAATGTGGAATACATATGGTGCATAATTTGTGGTGAAGAGCTGTGCAATAACCACCTGCACTTTTGTCTCTAAAAGATGTAACATGCATCACTGGGAACCATGACAGTCCCACGAATTTGGTCAACGTCTATTTCAAATGTGCTGTAAGTTCTAGTCTTTTGCTTCTGGCCAGGCTTCAGGACAACCTGACTAACAATGAAGGCCCAGTGGCAGTGATGAAAAGGGAGGGGAGGATGTGATGCCGAAAACATCGACAGTTAGACAGTGGATCTACATTTTTATGGCAAAATGGATGGTCACTGGGTATCGGGATGGAAGAGGGGACTTATTTGCTTCCAAGCAGACTTGAGTAGTTTATATCTCCTTTTGAGCCATAGCTTCATATTTCACAAAATAATTAGTGTGGGTGTACCTCGGCCTCCATATTTTCATCAGATTCAAGAAGAGAGACAATGCTTCTTTAACTGGTGCTTCTTTTTGTCACTTTGCCTGTGTCAGAGGCAGCTCTGGCACTGACGGAAGTAGAATCTTCACCCACCTGGGTTGGACACTTCACACAATGACAAACCTCTAAGGTCAAAGGCGGCCCAGGATTCCCTTGGGAGTCTACGTGCATGGCCACAGCTCTGGGGGCTGAGTTCTCGTAGATAACAACTCTCTCCACCTGCCTTGATTTTGGAAAAACATAACTCTCCGTCTTTCGGAGTGTGCCCTAACTTCCATATGGTTAGATTTTTTTTTATTATTATCGTTTTCTTTCTCTCTGCTATCCCATCTTAATTCCAGAAACTAATTGCTAGAATAGACATTGAAATGAGCAAAATTTTTTAAACTACGTATTTAAAAGTTTGGAATGGGTCCTACAGGGCTCTTATTATGCTCCCTCTTTGACAGGCTTTCAAACCAGTAGCTCAGGAAGCCCATTTCCACCTACTTTTTTCTACTTGCCTACTTAAACTCAGAAGATACATAATCATCTAACTACATAAAACCTACAAAAACTTTTTTCAAAATTTCCCCCTGAAGATTGTATATCTATATCTGGGAATTCTCTTAGGTAGTTTTTTGTCACAAGGATTGAGCTCAAATACAGTGCCCGAGATTTAAATTAGAGGCATTTAAGAAACAAACATACAAAAATGGTTTCTAGAACTCTTTTGCCACACTCCCCATTTTATCATTAAACTAATATGAACAGATTAAGAGCTTCCATTTATGAGCCTAAACAAAGATTCATGTTTTATAAACCCAGGTTTACCAGGGCTTTCATTCTGTGTGTGTCTGGGAGCTGAGTTCTTCCAAACTATATCTAAGAAACATTAAAGACTTAATTAAACATGCTGCTTTTTAAAAAAAATTTATCACTCAAATCTTTAAAAGAAACCATGATAAGCACTGCAAACATGTTTTCATTACGTGTTTATTAGAAAAGTGCACTTGGCCTGGCGGGGACCATGTTGCCCAACTTGTTTTCCTGGGGTCTGCACATATCTAGTTCAAGTACTAACACCCTTCACACACCCTCAAAGAGCAGGGAGAAACTGATGGTGATGCAAAGGAATTGCTCTTCTTATTTGAAAATTGGGCAATGTCTGGTGCTCAGGAAAATGGTTTCAAAGTACAGTCTAGGGTCACATACCACACAGCCAGCTGGAAAGGCTAGTGGACCAGCAAGTGGAGTGATGACTTGGTGCCCTAGCCTCCTGTGTTTGCACAATTTGGGGCACACACACAAAAAATAGTTGCTGAAAATGCTGCACAACAAGCCAGAGCCATGACAATACCGTGCTGGAGACTAGAGGTGGCGTGGGGTGGCGTGGGGTGCGGTGGGGTGGAGATGGCATAAACAAAACTTGAAACCATTTCCACATGTGTGATGTTGAAAGCATTCACTTGTAACCTAGTCCTGAAAAGATTCAAAATGACTTCATAAAACCAACTCATGGCAACCAGCAACTGAGGAGTCTTGATGTTCCCTTGACAAAGAGGGGCCAGGAGAGAAAGGAAGGATATGTGTACTTTTTCTTTGGGGCCTGAAGTGACGTATTCAACTTTCTCCCCTTCCAGGGCTGGTGTCTTCTGGAGTGTGTATGGAGGAAAAGGCGTGTGTGTGTGTGTGTGTGTGTGTGTGTGTGTGTGTGTGTGTGTAAGGGAGGCAGAGATGGAAGGCACTAGAACTTGGGGCACTGTGTAGAACAAAATGCAGAACGCTGTCTGCTCTGGTTGCTCTATAAAGATATCACCCCAGGAGGAGACAGCTGAAAGCACTTTTCCCAGCAGAGGCCTTCACCAAGCTCAGCAAAATCCCCTGGGAATAGCGACAATTTGCATAACAATATGCTGTTGCTTATCAGGGACCCAAGAGTGGGATACCTTTAGAGAAAACACCACATGTTTCAGTGGAGCCCACTATAGGGAAGGGGATTGTAGGTCAGTTTGTGGGGGCTGAGAAGAGAGGACTCTCCCACATTTTAGCATAACTTTACCAAATGAAATCAATGGAAACCCTCCTATTTGCCATATTTTCAACTTTGGCACAGGCCCTCATACTCATCCTGAATACGCTCTCCCCCCACATTTTTATTGTTTGTTTTGCTTTTATCTTTGGGGAGCCACCCAACTCCAACCCCTTCCCCCGATTCCCTGTTCACTTCACCATCCTGTCTTTTCATCCAGGCCAGTGACTTGGAATTGTGCCTGAATTATTTTCTCAGTGGATAAAGCAGCAGTTCTGTTCTTTAAAAATCCATTAGACAGAACTAGCACCAAAGAGTGAACATCTCATCAGGCAGATTTCTTCTCAGCAGAAGGAGAGAACACTCTAATGGCGAGAGATGGGCCGCCTCCTGAGACCATGGGTTCCCCATGACTGCACACATTCAATGAAAGACCAGACACCATTCGGCAGAAATTCCAGAGAAGCAAGGTGCTTGTCTAGCTGCCCATTAACTTCCCTTCAAGTCATATATGAGTCTACAGCCAGCAGAAGCTTAGAGAGTTTGAACCTCAGACATGCAGATTGCTGCAGAATACAGATTAAGATATCAGAATCAAACATCAAGTACTTAGACAAAACAAAGTTCTATAATTCTTCATTACCTCCCTCCCCTTTTTGATTAAATAATGTTCTAAACACATTTTAGTCCCCTTGGGAAAATGCCATAAAACTGTATTAGCACAACTGTTGCTATTTTAAAAATTGCAGAATAATATACAGAACAATCAGAATAGGAAAGAAATAGCCGGTGAGTCATTCTGACATATGGCCACGTGACTGAGGAGGCAGAAATAAAAAGTGTCCAACGGAAGTCTTGTGTATATTATGATAAATGATGTTCTGACTTTATAAGAGGGCCAGCCCATCACCACAGGTATAAACAGTGAGTGAAGGAACCATAAAATATTAGAAGAGAGAACCTTAAGTTCAATCATGTCTCTCTATAGTAGGGGATACAGAAGCTCAGTAGCCTGGTGGACTTGCCCAAGACACATAGTTCATCAGCAGCAAAGTTGGGGCCACAACCTTCCTAAGACCTGGCCTTATGGTCCAGGACCTCTTTCCACAACAATACACCATATTCACTATTTTAAAATTGAACTTCATAAAAGCACGAGGCACCAGGTTGGAACAGTCAGAACCAATAGGATGAAAGTCTGAAAGAAGAGAGATAGTTACCAGAATAGGTACAGTGGTACCTGGTAGCATTACAGCTGTGGCTTTCCAAACTACAGAATGTTGGCTAAGACATTATTTAAAATGCTTTGCAACTCAATTCTGTTGCCAAAATAGACACTAACAAGTAGCCAGGAGGGACACAGTCATCCCAGCCCAAGATGGCCTTAAGCTTCATTTGGACTTCAGACAGGACTCCCCTATCTAACCAAAAAGAAAGGTTTGGGTCTTTTCTGATTTGGGGGGATAGGCTGGAGGGAAATAAGAATGTAAGACATTCACATCTGCATTTTAATTTTAAAACTTGCTTAGCACACAAGTCACTCTTGTCAAGTGAACTGTCTGTCACAAGCTCCTAAGAACTGTATAATTTATTCCCCGGTCACCCCCCAGTGTACAGACATAGGCTTTTACTCCACAGGCTACACAGAGTAGATGAAATAGCGAGCTAATGTCATCTTCAATCATACTTCACTTTTCTGTGTGTATATTTTTGAGGACATATTAGTTAATCAAAGCCCTAGCATTAATTCAAATACGATGAATATGTGTTATTATGAAATGTCAGGCGTGGTTCCTGAGTATAGGCCAAAGTCTCCCAGAGCACATCCTCTTTAGATAACAAAACAAGCTAATATTTTGGCCTTCCTGAGAAATGTAGCTTGTCCAAGAGCTCTCCGACACGTTAGAGAATGACACTAAGTTCCTACACTCCTATCAACGTTAATATATAAGATCCACTGCTATTTACAACCACCTGAGTCCTAAAAGCCCTCATTCATTAATGATAGTCCGTTTCACCCCTTGCATTGTCTTACAGGGGTCAAAAGGGGACTCCTGTGACTTTAGAAACATTTTCCATCAATGGATCTTCAGTTAGTAAGAAGATAAAATTGAGTCCTGGCTGGTTTTTCTCAGTGGTTAGAGCATAGACCCAAGGACCAAAGGGTTTGATTTCCAGTCAAGGGAAATCAAATCAGTTCTGGTTCAATCCCTAGGCAGGGCACATTTGGGAGTCAACCAACTGATCTGTCTCTCAAGTCAATCTCTCTCTCTCTCTCTCTCTCTCTCTCTCTCTCTCTCTCTCTCTCTCCCTCTCCCTCTCTTTCTCTTCTTCCCATTCTCTTTTCTCTTTAAGAATCAATGGAAAACATATCCTCTGGTGAGGATTAAAAAAAGTTATTTTAAGAAAATTGACTAGAACCCCATTTCGTTTGTGGAAATTTTTCCTGTCGAAAGACAAAAAGCTGAGTTGCATAAAATATGCACACCTTCACTCCCTCTACAATCCTACTTCCACATCCTATTTTTGCCCATCACTCAACCCCACCATGCTCTTTGGCTCTATTGAATCTCCAGCTCTCTAGAATGATTCATCCCTGCTATGGCATTATCATAGTGCTCCTTGAACTTCAGTCATTCATAAAAATACTTTTTGTGCCCTGGCCTGTGTTTCTCAATGGTAGAGTCTCGGCCCCTGGACCAAAGGGTCATGGGTTCAATTCCCGATCAAAGGCACGTACCTGGGTTGTAGGTTCAATCCCCAGTTCTGGTTGGGGTACATACAGGAAGCAACCAATCAATGTGTAGAGACAAATCAATGTTTCTCTCTCTCCTCCCTCCTCCCTTCCACTGTCTCTAAAAATCAATAGAAAAAACAGCCTCAGGTGAGGATTAACAACAAAAAATAAAATAAATAATAAACAATTTTGTAATTTTTGCCATCCTATATAATAAAAGCCTAATATGCAAATCGACCAAACGGCAGAACAACTGGTTGCTTTGATGCGCACTGACCACCAGGGAGCAGATGCTCAACACAGGAGCTGCCCCCTGGTGGTCAGTGTGCTCCCACAGGGGGAGTTCCACTTAGCCAGAGGCCAGGCTCACAGCTGGCAAGTGCAGCAGCGGTGGTGGGAGCCTCTCCTGCCTCCACAGCAGTGCTAAGGAGTAGCGAGCCGAGGGGTAAGGAGCAGCGAGCAGGTGGGCGGACATCCCCCAAGGGCTCCTCCTTGGACTACTCCTAAGCCAGCAGGTGGACATCCCCAGAGGGGTCTCAGACTGTGAGAAGGCACAGGCAGGGCTGAGGGAACCTTCACCCCCCACCCCGCAGTGCACAAATTTCATGCACCAGGCCTCTAGCTTGTACATAATACCTATATTATGTATTTAATATTTGATGAATAACTCACTTCTTTTCACTCCCAATAAATTGATTTTTAAATGACACTTTCCATTTACTATTATGAATGAAAACCAATGCCACTTGCTTTAGATAGAGGGAAGCAATACAAACAGAAGTCAAAACAAAATTTAAAAATTTACTAAATTTTGGTTAAATCCTATTTCCTGCCAAGGCATATCTATTAGAAAGGGAAATAAAGCAAGTATGAGAGAGCAGCAAGCTGGGACTTTGGCCTAATCAGAAGGACTAAGGAAATTTTACATGGAATGATCTCCTCATTACCGGACTCAGTGTTATTTAAAACCACATAAAGGTACCACTTACAGATCACCCGCCTGCCACTTACTGATCACCCCCGCACCACCAGAAGGATGCAGGTGTACTTTGAGAAACAGTGGGTGGGCTGCCACGGGGGTAGGAAAGTGCCCATCACATGTGGAAGGGAGGGAAATTGTGTGATGGAAAAAAAGGCTGGAGAGAAAAGGATTGATCAGTCTTGGGAGAGGGGATGGAGGAAGGTTTGTTAAATGATTTGTATGGAGTTGGAAGTTCCTAAACTAGCAGAAAATTTATGAGTTACCACGGGTGCAGGAGAAAACTAAAATACATCAGCAGTTGGTTATGAGCTGTCATGAATTTTTCTATCTGTTTTTCCTCTTTAAACATGGAGAATAATAGTGAAATGCCAGAAAAGCGTACTGTGTGGTGAATCCAGCTTTTGATATTGATTAACATTAGCATGTAGTTTTGAAACTAAATAATACAAAAAGGAAAAAGAGATACAACTACAGTATACTCCTGCCCTCGAATAAATTTCAAAACAGTGTGATGTATGTGGAATAGAGATCAAGTTGGCAGAAAAGGGAAAGGAGCATTAAGAAGGCAAAATAAACAGGTGCAGAGAAACTGTCATACGCTGAATTGAGACTCGGTATTTAATTAGGGACAGCAAGCTTGAAAGCCTCCTTGGTAAATGTCTATCTAAACCAACCACGTGTTGGTTAACACTGAGACATACAAACCGATCAATAGTACAAAACAAAAGGGCTCAGGTATGCATGTAGAGTCATACATCATTTCAATAAATTATGCTGTGTGTAAAGACAGGTGTGTTGTTTTTTTTTTAGAACAATCATTCTGGGATCAAGAGCTAAATCATTTCAGCCACATCTTGATTTCAGCAAAACTCGGCAGGAATTATGAGGCTTAACAGCATCCTGACAATTAGCATATTATAAATACAAAAATGATATATTAAAGGGAGAGGAGGGGGGGAAAGGCCAGCATTTTACACCTACAGTAATATAATTCCACTACTTAATGCAAAGTAACAGGCCTCAGAGTGTTTGGGCTCCTCTCGTATGGTGTTATCTTCTCTATCAGTAAATGAGACTATGTGAACAGTACAACCTATAAATAATTCAAGGCCTGAGATGGCAATTATAGAACCATGCACAACTAGCATGAATATTTTATGAAGGCTAAAACAGCCCTCAGAATGAATCATGGAGAGATGAACACACACACACACACACACACACACACACACACACACACACCAGGCAGTTTGGGCCAAATTGTATTCTGAGACAAGGCTTCTCTTTGATCCCCAGCATACCTTTCTTTTACAGAAACTGTGCCCACAGTTATATATTTTTCCTTTCTTGGATTTATTTCTTAAAACCCAAACACGGAGGAATGGAGGAACAGATCTGCCAATAGGGCAGAAGAGCTTGAAAATGAGGAAGAAGGACAAGCCATTTTTAACCCAAACTTGGGCAGAGAATTCTGAGTGATTTTTTTTCACCTCTCCAAATGGACTTGACAAAAAGTATAGAGTTCCAGTGCATCAAAATGGAAACTGAAACCAGTATCACTTCTTTATGACTCAAGCAAGAACACATCCTCCCCGAAAACTTCCCTTGCATAAATAAGCTTTTATTTCTAATTACTCCTGGAGGAATACCTGTAATCTTTGCTTCCACTACATTTATAAGACAAAACAAATAATACTGAGGCAGAAGCCTGAGCAAACACAGTAGCATATTTAAAAGAGCAGCCCAGACGTCACACTTCACTAGGAAATGAGCAATAGCGTAAGTCCTGAGCGGTTTCTGTAACCGAAGGATGTGCGCAGCTGGGAAAAAAAAATGAAATCATATGAATTCATGTCCTGATTTCTCTGTGCAATGTACTCGCACTATTTGTTTAAGAGTTAATATCCCTTTGCATTTTGCAGAGATTAGTGCTCATCCTTGTTACCCGCCTCTTATTTACACACACCCAGATGATGTCCATGTGGGTAGAGAAAACTCTACTGGCTTCCTAGAGTCAACTTGACCATAATCGGCATTTTGAATCAGGACCTAGAACTTTTCAGACTTCTCCTCCTGCCTTCACAAAGGGCTCTAGCTTTATGATATTTTCATCATGATTATGTGCATTTTTCAACTGGTGACGACAAAAAAGAACCTCTAGAATGCCAGAGTCTTAACACAGGAAAGGACCTTAAGATATCATCTGGTCCAACTCCTTCATTTTGCAGATGAGAAAAGTTATAGGCTAAAAAATATTCCATGGCATATTCACTACTGCCCATGACTAAAACAATAGGACCAATAATAATATAAGATATAATAATACTAGCAACAATAAAATCAGTAACAACTGTAAGTATTTACGGAGAGCTTGCAATAAGGTGGGCACCCTGCTTTCTGGCTCTGTCTCTTTTAGTCGCCCCAATACTTCCGTGTTTGGTACTATTATTGTCTCCATTCAAAGATGAGGAAACAGAGCTTAGAGAGGTTGTATCTCCTACTATTAATCCCATGACCCTTCCATCTGCAGCACTCTCTGGGAAGCTATGTAAAAAGCCTCTCCTTACACCTCGGCTATGATATGGGGATGCCTGATTTTCACTGGGCACTTCCTCAATGTGAGACCCAGTGTTTCCCACCTCACTGCGCCTGCTGCTTTGTTGGACCTCTGAGAGCAAAGGAAAAGGAGGAGGCTCCCTACGACCTACCCCACAAGAGCTTCAAGAAAAACAAGACCTTTCCATAAAATGTTTGGCATTCCCCTATTATTCAGTTCTAAAAGTTCTGAGCCACGGCTCCACTGGGTGCACCTCTCGTGTTGGATCTGAGGCATGAAAATACCTCGAGAATCTATAAAGCCCACGACAACAATTTGGGGCGTGGACGGGCAGGCCAGTGTTGTGTTTTGATAGTCCTCTTTTGGTTTTGTTAATACAAAGAAAGTAAAAATGAGTATGATTCTCCCCTTCTCTCTGCTCAGACCCAGTTCTGGGTTTTAGTATCAGGGAGATAACACATACAGGTCTTTTCACACGAGGTGCACTAATCTGGTATAAACAGAATGATCCTGTTTGGTATTTTCTTTTAGGTGCTCACTCCAAAATACGCATGGCTTAGACCACAAGGTCAGAAAAATACCCTGTTGTATTGTAAGAGGGTAAGAAACTAAGTCCACTGATTGGCTTTGGGCGCGTTTCCTTTAAGCCTCTCCCTCTGCCACCTCCCTTCCCACTGTGTCCAGATTTCACTCTGGAGCTTCCATCCCACAGCTCCAACCCCGGCTTGAAAAGGTGCTCAGAAAAGGAGACCCAAGCAACTGAATAAAAACCAGTCTCTGGACTCTTACCTCTTTTCTTCTTGTGGACTCTAGGGAGCTAGAATGTCATTTATTATTTACATGCACTTGAATGGGTTAATCTTTTCTTTTCCTTATTTTGACAACCATGTCTATCTTTTGAAGAAGGCTAGTAGAGGTGCCGTGTGGCATCGCAGTGCTAACTGCTAACACATGGGCTGTGCTACATCTCGGCAAAAATGTCTTTCATACTTGCACGGGCAGCCCGGCCAAGATCAACACCATGAGTTTGATTTTCTTCGTCATGAATTGACAGCTTATTTATCTCCATGGAAGAACTTCTTAAGCCCTGTAGTCACCCAGGCAACTTAGAGGAGGCATTCAGCTGACTGCTCAGAAAATATTATTATAGCTTCATAAGAAATAGAGACTAAATTATTTCATCCCTGTTAGGTCGTTCTCCCTTTAACGAGACAGTCCTGTGACCCTGAGTTATGACAATAACCAAATACAACAAATGCGCGTGCACATCCTCTCCCGATTCAGTTGGTGTTCTCTTTAAAGACCTTTGCGGACCTAATACGATGCTGATAGTACAAAGTTTTGTGGCGATGCACGCTTTTCATGGAGTCCCTTCCCGGTAATGCTCAGGAAGCCTCATTCAAATAATTAGGGAAGAAGTCATTTCCATTTGCCATATCTTGCTATGGGAATAATAGCTTCTGATGCCTGTGAAACCAGCAAGAAATAGAACACAAATGCCAACTCCTGAGTCACGATGGAAAAGAACATAACCTCATGTGGCTGCTGAATGGAACCAAACCAAGTACAAACCAAGTGTCAGGCTCTCCCTTCCAGAGGGAGGTCGCTGCTGCTCCTGGGAGAAGTTTGAGCACATTTGCAAGTAGAAAACGACCCAGAAAATCCTAACAAATTGGGTATGCAAATGCAAAAATCTAAAAAACTATTTTCACTAGTAATAAATCACTTCCAATTTTTGCAACTAACAGCAGTGAGAATATTGACCTGCTATGGCGTGGGGACAGATCAATATTTATAACTATCAGCAAAAAAAAGAAGAAGAAGAAGAAGAAGAAGGAACCTGTAAATTAGCATGAGAAATTGACATGGGGAGGAGGAGAGAGGAAAGATGGGGGTTTATTGGAAAGATTGGGGTGGTTTCTGATTACAGAGCTTCCCAAGTCAAATCTGGTGCCCCACTTCTTTGAGAAAATATCTCCAATTAAGATACTAGTTTCTGGTGTTATGACTTTCACATAACAGTAGCAACAATAGGAAATATTTATTGAATCCTTACTGCGGGCCAGGTGCCCTGCTAAATGCTTTACTTCATTTCATTATCTCATTGCATCCCCCAACAACCCTATGATGTAGGGATATACTATTACTGCCCTCATTTTTCAGTGAGGAAACTGAAGCTTGGACAAGTTAAGTCATTTGCCCAGGATCCCACATCTCCACCACTAGCCAGCCTAAATTTCTTCACATATTCCTAAAGTCCAATAAGTGGAAGACGAAAGATTCCCATCAAGTTTGAAGCTAAAACTCCCAGTTGTTTTCTGTCCAATCTGTACCATTACTCACTCTCCATCCACTCTGCCTTATTATTATTGAATATGTCCCTCTGTTGCCCAAAGGTTTTGTGCATAAATGCTTAGAGCAGGGTAGTTGGTATGTACAGTATGAACCAGGGCACTGAAATGTTATCAATGATCATAATGGTGAATATATAGACTGGAGGCATCTTATGTGTCTCTGATGTGGCAAAATAGGGTTGAGTCTTACATAGTGTTTGTAAGCAAGTTTGCCCAAGGGAGCCAGTGTGCTGAGCAAGGTGACTGTGGCAAAGAAGGTGTCCCAAGAGAGGAAAGTTCACATGGAAACGCACTTGTGTATTCCTCCCTGAATGTTAATGAATGTGAGAAAAGAAAAACAGGGAGCACGTCTTACAGAGACTCATAGGAAGAAGCTATGCAGACAAGAACAGCATGTGGAAGGCAAGACTGAGAAAAATAAAATCATGTTCAAAAGCTGTAGGAAGCTTATTAGTGAGGAGAGTAAAAACAGAGAGGAGGCCAAGTTAGCATCTGATCAGCCCCCATTCCGCAATGTGTTGTGATTATGAATAATTCCTATGGTCTCAATAAGACTGAGGACAGAGATGGGCCCTGTGCCTTTTCCTCTCTCTTTCTCCTGAACCAGACTTCCTGGAACATTAGGGCAGGGAGGGCAGTCAGAGATCACCCGGTACGATCACCTCATTTTACACCAGAGGAGATGAAGGTGCAGGAGATGGGTTAAATGACTGGCCCAAAAATCACACAACTAATTAGTGGCAGGGAGCCCAGTCACACATGAAACAGGCCTGCTGACTCCTTGATCTGCGTACTTTTCACACTGCCCTCTGCCTTTTAGGAGGCTCTCGATAAACACAGACAAAGCACTCTCAAACTCTGGGTGTTCTGAGCAAGGAGAGAAGAGGGCCTACCGTCCACATTCAGACCTCAGACACACATACGCAGGCACTCACCACGCTGCCCCATCAGCCACGCCTCGCTCAAAACACTTATAAATACGAGAACCTGCAGCGTTAAAAGAATGGGTAGGGATACCAGGAAAGCTCAAAGTTAATGACTTTTCCATGAGGAGGGTTCATTGGAAATGTGGAGGAAAGAAAAGGTGGAAGCCTTTATTATCAGTCTGGCCATAAAGATGATTAGGTAAGGCACATTATATACACACACACTTGACTATCCCCACACTTGTGTGCCCAGCACCGTATTAACATATGTACATATTTGTTCAACAGAACCCTTCAAAGTCCTCTCCCTTCGAGTCATTTTCAGACATTTCTCAAACATGATGCAGATCAAAATGCAATATACAAAGTCAGATAATGTCCCCGGCATCGCATTAAAATAGCTAAGTGGCCAACAGATGGCAGCTAAAGCAAATCGCTTGCCGATTTCAATAAGAACGGCCGTCCATTCCCTTAGACAGTTTTCTAGACAGAAGTTGACTGTGAAATGAAATCAACTTCAGAGCCCAGTTGTTTGTAGTAAGAAAGGGAAGTTACAGGAAAACAAAAAAAAATGCCTCCTTTGTTCCTGGAACCTGGGGTGATTCACAAGCACGGACATCCCCAGGTCTTCTGACTTTAAATCACGAAGGTGGAAATGTCATTCACCCAGGAGGTTATTGATTAAAATAAAGAACAGAAATGTTTTCCTCATGGCACATCCACCTCACTTCTGCTGGCAACGTTAACATCATTTAGAATTAGATACTGAAAGGAATGAAGAAGAAAAGAAGGGAAGGGAAAAAAAAGAAACCCAGCAGAGAGAGGACGGTTCATTAGGAACAGGCACAGCCTGGGAATAAATAACACAAAGAAGCTTTCTGGCCTGAGGATAGAGGCAGAGGTTGGCATTATTTTACATTAGAAACACTTCGTATTCAAAACGGTAATTGATAGCAGTGAAGTGTTGGGGGAAAGAGCCACTTGCGTTCAGGCAGCCTGCCCTGCCAATCAAACTCAACCTTTCTTTGAATGAATAAAAGCTTCATTGCCCTATTATGCTGATACAGTCAGACAGGACTAAAGTAGCCTGTTTGTCAAGTTTATGTGCACTGCCCCGAGCTACTTAGATTCTGACGCTGAAATAGTCCGTCCGAATCAGCTGTGATTTTTGCTCTTTTTTACCCACACAGTGTGAATTTTACCCCAGAGTTGCCCATGACCAGTCATAGGTGGGGTAGGGAACCTACATCAAGGAGGGCATTGGGCCATCTTTTGTTTAGAGTCACAGCGATAAAGAGTTCTGCACACAGTCGGTGTGTGCTGCGGGCTGTCTGAAGCCTGCAGACAGTTGCCAGACTCTATATTCCCAACTCTACAGGAAGTCAGTGCAGAGAAGTCTCCCCATCACATCTCTTGTCACCAGAGACTTGGGGTAAATAACACCAGACCTTGCCTCCTCCTAAGTGATCAATACAAACTGAAGGGCCTGGGGGCATTTTTGCTTCCCAGGTCCTGGTCCCTCTCTGCCTCCAGCAGCACATCAGTGCTCTGGGCGCAGGAAGGACTGGAGGGTTGCTAGCCCCTCTGTACCAGCAATGCAAAGACCCACAGAGGGTCACAAACCTGTCCCCCTGAGGACATGGGCCTATGTGCCTCTGACTTTCCAGTTGCTTCTGCTTAAAAATGCATGTGACAAAACAGCTTTGTATTTGAAAAAAAAAAGAGTCATAGGTAACAATGAACATGCAGTTGGGCTGGAAATAGATTTATCAGGCTTCAAGGATTATTGTTTGCCGAGAGATGGTACACACATTACTATTTCACAGTTCAGCTATGACATTATTAACCTACTGTGCAAGGATTTTATTGCCAGATTGGTCCATTTATCAAAAATAAGAGAAACTCAAAACCCCATAAGGAAGTTAACATTTCAGGCAGGCTTGGCTTTCACTTAATGCCATTAATCTACCTATTTACACAAGAGCAAGAAATGTTCATTTAGTAATGTCTTTCCGTTTGGTATAAAGGCTGTGCAGCAGTATGGGATGCAAGCATATGAATGCCATGCTCATTGTCACAGGAAAAATGAGGGTTTTCTCTTTAAAATGAGTTTGAGCCCCCAGAGCCTGCCACACGCACATTCTGGGTTGTCATGTGCTAGAAGCTTTGTGTTCAACCAGCAAAGGGCACAATCTAAGTGTTGGAACATTTAGATGCCAGAGCTGGAAAGAGAGGTGTGGAGGAAGGTAGGCACTGGCAACACACAAGATAAAAATACACCAAGTTTCTTGAGGGGGGAAATAATTTCTCACGCAACCTTATCACAACAATGAGCCCTTAGGATAAAAAAGGACAGGAAAGTGCTGGCAAACAACTCAATAATTCATAGAGATGTAATTGATTTTGGACTACAAAGATAGTGGTCTTTTGACATATCTTCTCCAATAAGAGGTTTCAATAACACAGGGATATTCATGGAGCTACGCGCACCCATGTTACACATCATGGAGCACCCAGCACTACATGTGCACCCAAGGTGTCACAGCGCCCCGCTGCTCATGCGTGAACCGGCATGAACCTGCATAGCGGGTCGTGTTAGACATTTACTTAGCTGTGGGTAGACATGGGCCTTGGAAAAAAGGAGGGGGCAAAATGATCGTTTCCATTTTCTTTCTTTTGTTTCCTCCTACATTCTTTTTGGTTTTATTACTTCTTTATGGAAGAGAAGATGATCTCCAAGCCCATAAAATGCCTGAAATGACTAACGTTGATCCTGTCAAAAATTTTCCTTCAAAATCTATAATAATAAAAGCATAATATGCTAATTACACCAGATGTCCTTCGGGACATCCTTCCGGACGACCTTCCAGATGAAGCCAGGGCTGCAAGGGCCGAGGTGGCTGCCTCAGTGGGTGGGGGGCCGAGCCTCTTGCAAGAATTTCGTGCACCGGGCCTCTAGTATATACACAATGTTGGAAAAAATAAAGGAAGGCTACCCATATGTACAAATGTATGTGTCTGTATATACACATATATGCTCATATACATATATAAATATACATACATATTTTGAAATATGTATATACATATTTCAGAAATGAATGTCCCTTTCTTTTGTAACAGCTTCCCTTCACTTTAATATGTATATTACATATTGTATAGTTAATATTATATGTAACATTATATATTCATATATACAAACACTTGCATCAGTATAAATAAACACAAACTCAGGCTACATGGATAGTTAATAAAGCATTCAGCAAGCCCCACCAGCCCTTCTGATAGAAAAGGCACTGTGCTGGGTGAAGTGATAAGGATTCCATAAATGGCAGCCTTGAATCGGTACCAGAAACTATGCTGAGTGTCTTACAAAATTACTGTACTCAATCTTCCTAACAATCCCACAAGAGTAATTAGCCCCATTTTACGAATGGGGAGGCTGAGGCTTGGGGGGGTTATGCAGCTGGCTCAAGTCACAGAGCTGATAAGCTGCAGAGTGTGGCTTCTGCCTGTCTCCAGAGCCTGTGCCCTTCTCTGCTGCTGGTAACCATCTCACTGCAAGGAACCAGGCAGGATGCAACCGTAACCAAGGGGCCCCTGCACAGGAGAAGCCACAGTCTACAAGAGTCACATGCAGAAACCAGCAAGCACCGTGTCCACAGGATGAAAAGTTAGAGGGCACAAGGTGAGCTCAGCACTGACGTGGAAGCCAACGGGTCTTTCTGGACCTTTCTTTCCTCTAAGACAAACCTACCACAAGAGGTACACAAATGCCCTGTGCCTTTGACATTTTCTGGCACCATATTGTCATTTCTTAATATTTCCTCCCCTAAGCTAAAGTCACTGTCCTAGTATTTTCAGAGGTTTCTTTTGGTTCATGGAACAGAACAGCTACAATGATATTGAATCAAGTTTTACTCGTTTTAATTATTATCTTAGTATAATACAGTAAGTGAGGTACCATCCACATTTGGGGCTGACCAAACTGGCTGGATGGTGGGACTGTTGGTTCTGGGATGGGGAGAAGATCAGCAAATAATACACATGCAGCAGGGTGCTGTGAGGAAAGAAATGGCACACATAATAATTACCATCGCCATACTGTCTGAGGTTTACTGAGCACCTGTTATGGGCCAGGCACTCAGCTAGCACTTTGCCCACATCTGCTCATCAAACCCTCATCACTACTCTGTGGGGAACATACTGGCTCCTTTACAGATTGGGAAACAAGGTCCGGGCAACTCACATGCTGCACTACTGAGTGGCAGAACGGGGACTCCAACCCAGGTCTGCCAAGCTCCAAAGTCTCTGTTCTTCACCATTATTCTCTGCCACAATGTTCTGTATCTTTTTTTTTATTCTTCCCTTCCTAGCAGAGTAAAATGTCAGAAACTACGTGATTGAACCTAGTGGTTCTGCTATACAAAGTACCCACGGAAGTACTTCTCCACCTGCGCCCTCCCCATGACTCCCCAACCCCCACTCCAAGCACAGTTTGAAAGAGGTTGTTCTAAGGCAGGAGGAAGAAAGGAAACAGGCCTAGGAACCTGGCCTTGCTGGCAACGCTCAGTATGAATGGAAAGGTGTGTTGCTGCCTATGCCCATGTCTCCTGTCCTAATCCTTTAAAGGGACCCATCAATGCCCACCTTCCAGATTATCTGCCAAGATATAGCTGTTACCTATGCAGCCCCTTAGAAGAAAAGTCATAATTTGAGGTATTTCTGTCATTATCATGTCGCACTGGAAAAGCAGTATGGACCAGCAGCTCAACCACAAATTTTAGAAACCCAACAGACGTGCATTGCATTGGCAATCGAGTGCTGGTCGGAAGCCAGATGCTCTGTGTCTTCCAGCAATACTCATCAATAACTGACAAATTCCAGGCTATTTCTGAAGTGTAGCATTCCAAGTTAGACGGATGGGCATTTGCTTTGCATTGATGCGTTTGAGTCCAAAGGACTCTCAGGCACGTTCCTTAGATGAAAGCATTTCTGTACAGATTTGAGCATAAAGGAGGGTGTTGACCATGGGGAACTCCAATCCCAGAGCCCACGCCGATCTTGAGCTGTCTTAAAATAGAAGATATTTCTGTTTCTCTTTCCAAATGAAAAGGATTGCATCCTGGCCTAATGACTACATGAGCTGCTAACCTACTAGGAGGCTAATATTTAAACATAGGGATAGACATGGGGAAAATTAATATGTTTTAGTTGCAAAACATAGATAGAAATTTTCTTTTTATAAAAGAAAACTTTATATTTCAAAAGGGGTCACCATAGATGTAGAAACCTGGATTGATTGATTGATTGATTGATTTTAGAAATCCCAATTTCAAATATTCAGCCTCATTTTGGCACACTGGGTGGCAAAAACAAGTTGGTACTAATAAATATTTTTTCAATGACTGAGCAAATTAACAGCTTCTGTTCTCATAACATTTTTTTAGACTTATAAGACCACAAGTCCCCATTTTTTATTTGAAAAATATAGTCACTAAAACTAACAGTTATATAGGATGTCTGCTGAGTGGTAACAGTTAAGCCAACTATATATAAAATCTCTGATCCTAAAATAAGCCACAAAATTTACCACAATTTAATTTCCCTGGATTTTAAAAATAGTTTTTTTTTTCAGAAACAGCCATTGTACCTATTGAAGTATCCTTGTAATGTTTCTACGAAGTTCCTCGGTGGCAAGCTTTCTGCCAGGTTCATCTCTAGAATGTCCTGTTTATCAGAAGTGGCTTTATCCTAATTTTCTTGTGTAATACCTTATATCACTATCCTTAAAAAAATTTTCCCAGGACACTCTGAGGAAAAGCTTAGGGGGGGTCACTGTGTAGAATGACCACCTTCAGGGGCAGATTCTATCTTCGTTCCCAGCCAACTCCTCTATGGTTAGAAGCTTCTTTTATACTCGCCTACTTATTTTCACTCTAACCTGGCATTCTAGAAGTGATTTCCACTCCATTTTATATCGCCTAGTAGGATTCACTTCAGCGGGAGATTGGGTTATGAAACAATATATTTAAAGCATCTCATATTTATGATTCAAAGGAGAAGAAAAGTCTAACCTTGTGCTCTAAAAAGTTTGACAACACATTTCCAGGGTCCAAGGTGATGAATTATTTCTGCTTTGCCTCGATATGAATTGGCAAAATTCAAATGATTAACCTCACTGCTGGGCTCTCTGTTTCCAGGGGAGATGGAAGAAAGGATGATTTCTCTGCTTAAATCTCTAAGTGAGACTGCATGGAGTAGAGCTGGCAGGTGAGGGCTCGGCAGAAGTTGCATCTTTTGTCATCAAAACCTTACAAATTACTAATTGATCAGGAAAGAGAGCCACAAAAGGCAACACACATGGACAGTTTGACAGTTACTACTTCTTAGTTCTTTTTCCATTTTTTTCCTGTTGGTTAAGAAATAAAAGAGGCTCTTAAAATTCATTCCTGTGTTTTGTCGTGTGTATGTTTGTGCGTGTTGTATATGTAGAGTGTGGAATCAATGCTTGAGTTAAAATTAAAATATCAGAGTATTGACTATGGCTCCCACATATCATGGCTAATAAAATGTCTTCAGAAAGCTTGTGTACATTACTAAGGGGCAAGATTGTGAACCAAGTTTGTGAACCAAGTCTTTAGTTATAAAGCTAATAAATCTACATAGCTACAGAAAGCTTTCACACCCAATGTGCTAAATTTGTTCAGTGGGCTGGCAGAAAATATGTTCGAGGACTGTTTTCAAATTAAAATGTATACCTCTATCAGATTCAAAAAAATCAACAAATTATATTAAAGACATGGAAGTGGTACTGATATATTTTGAAGAGAAACATAGGCAGTTGGGAAAAAAAGAAAAGCAAAAGGCTTAGATTTCTATCTCTATGTGAATTTTCTCCTATGTATCTCGACTAGTCCCCTACACCTCTCCCAAGATAAAATTCTCCTAGCATCTCTACCACCCCAGGAACACTCGGCACCTCCATCTATGAACCTAAGATTCTCTTTCTCCCTCTTCCTCTCCCCTGTCCCACCATATTTTCCTCCTGCTGCACTACCCTTCAATAAGTGTGACCTTCTCATAGCCAATAAAAGTAGAATTTTCTTCCCTCTATTTCTCTCACCAATAGGTTGAATAATTATCTTCCTTTAATTTAAACCCATAATGCAATATGTCTAGCCCATCGAAGGCATTCAATATATGCTGAATGAACCGCTAGTATGTGAATCAATAGATGTGGTGGGGGGGAGTATTTGAAAGCAGAATATGGCGAAAAAGGAAGGGCTCAAAAATTCTGCTAAAGACAATATTTACTAGTAAGCCGGGGTTTTTGGTTGAGACAGCTGAAGGGATTCACATTGTCACTCTACTTTTATTTTTCTAAGATAAAATTCTTAAAATGAATTTGTCCACATCTAGCAATTTCTCTATTGCTTGTATACGGGGAAGTTGGTAAAGATGAATAGAAAGCTTGAGCTTAAGTGTGTTGATGGCAATGACGATGAGAATAGAATTTTAGCCTCTGCTATCTCTAATTCTTTAGTGAAACCAGGCAACCAAAGATTCCTAGAATTCAGAGCTGAAAGCTCTCCTCAATCATTTGCTCAAACTTTTCCATTTTGCAGATTCCAGACCCACAGGGACTACGGGAACTTGTGAAAAGACACAGAGTGAGCTATTGGCAGAGCCAAAGCAAAAATCTAGGTCTTTTCTACTCACTTTTTCTACTTTTCTTCCATTAATTGGAAGCAATAATACTTTATCCCTCAGGTTGTTGTGAGAATGAAAATATATATCCTAGATGCAAAAAGAACTTTGCAAAGCAAAAACTATCACAAAAGGGATATTATAAAGGATCAAACAATATTGTGGGGGGGTTTTTCCCAAGTCTTATACTTCTTTAATTTTTGAATTGTTTAACCCCTGCTGTTCTGGCCACAACGCCTTTATTCAGTGCAGTGATTATGTTTTCTTACAAGGAAACTCAAAGATGGCCCCACTTACTCATTAATTGAAAAGCTCTATCCCCACATTTGCCACGGAAACGAATAGCCACCAGCCACTTGAACATGCCTCTCAAAACCATGCAAACCTCTCAATAGGCCCCTGATAGTCTTTTCATTTTTCTTTTCTAAAGACACAGACCTTTTTCCTGTCTAAACCTTGGGACTCCTAAAGCATCATCTTGCATACTTCAGACATTTCTTTCTCATTGTTACAAATGGAGACGAGAACTGAAAACAGCATTATAGTCATTTCCTCCAGGTTACTGTATATTCAATACTTCTATTTATACTTTCATGTTGTCTGCTGCCTTTGTTTGTTTGTCTTTCTGTTCCTCCTCCCACCCCCACCAGCCTGCTGCTAAGCCTAGTATCAAATAGATGAGAGTTTTATATCCTGCAGCCGAGATTCTGCCACTTTATCTTGACTTGGGGGTGGGTCACTCAGGTAGGTGTAGGTTTTCTGTTGAACATTTTAAAAGAAAACTTAATAATCTTTGATGGCATTAGTTCTGCCCTCCTTCTAGCCAAGTCTTCATGCCATGATTTACTGTCACTTAGCATCAATGTTTTTTTCTCTACATCCTGGGCTAGTGTCTATCTTATGATGGGCATTCAAAGGGCCAGGACTAGTTTTCCTTTCCTTGCCTGAAATGTTGAAGACAAATAAAACACCTTGAATCTTGAGCACAAGACAGACTTTTTATCCATTCTGGAAGCTCATCCACAAACAAACTAGTACATTAGTCTCTTTTCCATGAAAGAATCACCAACTACTCTGAAGTCAGAAAGCACTAATGCTCATCATTTCCGGCTGCACACACTTAGTTTGGGGTTCATGTTTGCTTTTGTTTGAGCACAATGGTATCTGATTTGGAGAAGTTGGGGGGCATTTTTAAACCCCATGCCTCACTCTTGTCACTGCTTTTCTAGGCTTTAAAACACCATTTCTGCATTTTGCCAACTTCTGAAGTTAAAAAAACTCGGAGCAGTGAAATGGATTTCAATAGGAATTGCATCACTATAAGTGTGGGAAGGAACTCATCTTCTTTTGTGGTAGCAAAATCCACTTCCCTTCTTATAACATGTGTGTGCTGCCCCTAATAGTCACTTCCTTGCAAGCAAAATATAAATTGTCTGAGCAGCTCTCCCCTGTGCCAAAGCCCTGCCATTGTCAGAGCCACCACTTTCCCAGGTCCCAACTTTGGGCTGATCTTTAGTTCCCTGATATTTTTCCTTCTTAGAGTGAGCTAAATAGTGTGTGTGCCCACACACAGGTGTGTTTGTATATGTCCATATATGTGTGTAAATATGTGAACATGCATGTACACTGTGTGTGTTCATGTGTATGGATGTGTACACTGTACGCACACACAGTGATTAGCTACTCTTGCCTCAGTAAATTCTCTTTGGCAATGTCTTGAATATTCAACTCTCTCCTACTTCTATAGCTTCCCAATTCCTATCGACTAAGACTCTTTCTTTCTTGGGAGATTTCATTTTTCATTCTTCTCATCTCGTTTAAAAACAAATGAATCAAAGGTTAATACTAGCTTTATTTTTATTTTATTTTAAATATTTACTTATTTTTGCCAGTTGATTACTGTTCAATCAAAAGCTCCCCTTGTTCTGTAGATAAGCCAATGTAGCCTTTATTGATTTCACCCACAATTAGTATGTGCAACATACCAGGGAATATTATCTCCCAAAGATCTTCCCCCACATTTTATTCCTACACACACACACACTCTCTCTCTCTCTCTCTCTCTCTCTCCCTCTCTCTCTCTCTCTCTCTCTCTCTCTCTCTCTTACAATGTTTCCTGTTAAGTTCTGTTCAACAATATTTCCTTCTCCCATCTATATACCATCTAATTCAGCATGAGGGATACATATTCTCTTCTCATCTCACAGAGAAGAAGGAAAAAAGTTGGGGTGGAGGGGTCAACAGACCACAAGACTGAAGTCTGTTTCCTGGGTGCATAAACAAGCTCGCAAAATTCCCCATTCTGATCAGACCTTGTGATATGACTTTTCTTGAGACGATACATTTAACAAGGAAAGAAAGAAAAAGAAAAAAAAATTGTGCACTCAATGTCTATTCTTTATTATCCTTGATTTCAAGCCATAATGATTTTGTTCCCTCAGCATTTATTCCAAGGTCCCCTTTCCCTCCGTTTTTTCTAAGCCTTACTTTATACATAAGGTTATGCCTTTGGTTTTTATTTCCATCAGCCTGACACTTCTCTTCTTTGCTGATCTTTTCTAAGCAGTTTATGTCCCACAGTATTTATTCTTCTCCCCCACACACCATTCATTTTCATTACTCTTCCATGATTTGACTACACCGTCATGTCTGAAATAGAGAATGCCTGAACTTCTTTGAAAATCCACATGTCAAAATATAATAAAAATGTTTTCATGGCTACATTGTTTTAAGAGAAATGAATGGCCTGCTCAGTCGCCAATTCCAAATTTATATTCAATTTTGGGAATATATATATTATTAAGCCTTTTCTTCTCAGTCCCTGGTTATAAAAGACTCGACTCTGGTCTCGCATGGCTGGGATTAGGAGTTAAGGCATTCCTTATAAATCAGTGTAATCTTTACAACAGGGCATTGCTGTATTGAGAATTCCTGTCTGTATTGTGCATTTTCTATTATGTTACATGTTTCTATTTAGTAAGCCAGCTTAATTCTACGCTGTGTCACAATATTAGAACATGTCCAGGTTGGAAAAAGGAGCAATTTTACTTCTCTTGTAAGTTGTTTAGCCTTTGGCACTTATAAATCCCCCCAAAACACTGGGGAAATCCCTTTTCCTTGCTTTTAATATGTCTTCAGATTTATTACTTGAAGAATCTGCTCACTTAATCCTTCGCTGAGGCCAAGGTTCGTCAGCATTCTAATAAAGCTTCTACAAAGGGGGAGGAAGAAAACAAAATTGCAAAATCAGGTGTTCAAGGAATGCCTCCGACTTACTAGTAAAACGGATTTCCAAGTGTATTCTCTACAAAAAAGACAAGCATAGGCAGGAGGCTTTAAATTACTCTGCATAAATCCAGCCCCATTTATCTTGGGCTTTATTCCTAGACAGTTCAGCCAGGACGGGCAGCAGGACAAAGCCCGAAGGGCCCTTCGGGGACCAAATTACCGTTTCAAAATGGGGCTTGCCTTCCAGGTGTAGGACAATATCATCTGAGAAATGTTGCACAGATTTGGTGCTGTTCAACGAGCTCTGTTAAAACATTTTAAATGATCGAGACCATGCCATTTAAAAATGGGGGGGGGGAGATGCTGGAGAAGCTTCATTTAACATGCATTTTAAGCAGTTCTGGCCAAAATATTAAAAACCCTACAAATGACCAAAGCGGGGGGTGGGGGGGGGCGCAGTTACTAATAAAAAATTAACATGCTATCTGAATGCCACTTCCAAGTTCCTGGCAAAAGTGATAGAGTTGGCAGAGTATATACTGCATAATGAAGCAATCTTGAAACTTCCTCATACAATTCAGATGCAAAAATATAATGCTGAAAGAATATGTATTATTTGAATTAAGTCTGATTTCTGTTCTTTTTTCAAGCTTGAATTAAGGAAAAGGATATTTGATTTTTTTAATTTGGTCCTTCAAAATTATCTATATTCACAAATATGAGAAAATGTAGTAAAATTCTCCTAATACCTAAATATGTTTTTATCCCTTTCAGAATTTTTTCTCCCCTTTGTTGCTCATAGCTTTTGAGATTACGTTGGGTTAAGTCAAGAGACAGATTATTCTCCGTGACTCTGAGAAGGTCCCAGAATAAGAAGCACCAGCCCCTCCCTTTCTATAGTTATTGGTGGATTTGCACAGTGATCCATCCTTTAAAGCCCAAACCCGATATCACCTCCTCCATGGCCATGGTGGCAGGATTAGTTGTTCTTTCAATATAACAGAGAAGAGCAGAGTGTGGTGGAAAGGACATGGTACCTCAGCCATTTACTGTGCCAGAAGGGCAGGTCATCACTTCCCTGAATTTTCATTCCCTCACGTGTAAAACAGAGCTCACACCTGCCCTGCCAATTTCAATGGACTTTTGCAACCCGTCAGATGGGCTAATGTATGTGAAAGCATTCTAAAGTACAAGTTCCTCCAGGTCTTTAAATCCATGGCCCCTTATCTGAGCCCATTTATGGAACCAGATTTGTTTTATAATTCAGAGTGCTTTAAGTATTAGAAAGGTAATATGGCACAAATACTACACATATGCATATTATGTAATACTTCATCGCTGAAATGTGTGAATAGGAACACTAAGTGGAATTTTAAAAGATTATAATGAATACCAAAATCAATTTCAGTATGTAAGAACCTTGTCCAAATTCCCTCATTTGCTAGTTGAAGAGAATGGATTATCATTTTCCTTTATAGGTCTCTAAACATCAATAATAAGTGAGATGCCAGTATGACATGGTGGTCATCAACATTATTCATTGAGCATTTGCTATCAGCAATGTACTTTGCATAGCATTCTAAAAGTATAAAAAGGCAGTAAAAATAATATTTGGGGAGTGTTTTATAATAATGATAATAAAATTAATAATAAATCAATGAATATTTACTGAGTGCTTGCTATGTACCCTAAGCATTTTATATGTATTATCTCATTTAGCACTCACAGCAACCCCAAATATTATGCCCAATCTTCAGATGAGTAGGCTGAGGCTTAAAGAAGTAAAGTCACCCACCCAGGTCAGGGACTGAAGACAATGCTGTCATTCCAGTGGAGGATTATCAATGAATAAGATACTTTCTGAGGGTAGAAGAGTGAGCAATTTGGATAGGAAGTAGTGATCTAGCCAAGGGAAATTCTGAAGACAGCTAGCCTAAACAATCCGATCTCTAACCTGGATCCCTTGAGACAAAGGTAGAAACCTCTCCCAGTCTGTAAACATATCTGAAGTTCATGTTCCCTAACCAACTGTTAACATGCAGCTTCCAAGTTCCAAAAATAAAATTCCCGAAATCAGCCACATTAAACTTTTGGAACTATTGACACATGTCTTCTCCTGAAATGCATTTTTGATGCAGCAAAAATAAGAGAGGCAAAGAAGAGGAGGAGGTCCAAAGAATATAGGAAAGAACAGTGAAATTCCAAATTACTCTGCACAACAGGTAACACATGAAAAATGATGAGGGCAAAGGTAGGTTGAACAAGAAAAGATCCTTAACACTCAAAGACAACAAAAGAAGAAAATAATATTGTTTGCCCTTCTCTGAGGCAAGTTTCAAATCACTTGCAATCACAATAAAGTATTCCTTAACCACTTAAGGGCCCAGAGCTTTTGAGGGACACTGTGAAATCTTATGTGGAGACCAGATCACAGAATATTCATTTATCTTCTGCTCAATACTATTTACTATCTTGATAGTAAGTAGGCTGTTGTTGTTTTTTAAATTCATCTCCTATAGATTAGATAGTGAGCATCCAGAGGGCTGTCCATACTTTGTTGGATCTTCTTAGTCTTTATACACATTTCTGAAAGACTGACTACTCAATAAATATTTCATTCAATAATAAGTCATTTTTGATGACTCATAATGTCTCAAGAGCTGGTTGTTTTCATAATTCTCTCATTTAATCTCATTTAAGACAGTGTTATTACCCACAGTTTCCTGATGAAGAAATCAAAGCTTAAGAAGCTTGAATTGTTCAAGACCACACAGCTAGGTGGCAGAAGCTGGGATTTAAACTGTATTATTTCAAAGTTCTTGTTCCTCTGTTGTTGTGCACATGTGTTGTACATATTTACACACATAGGGTATATCGGATGCAACATGGATGGTTGCTTTGTTTTCCAGAATATTGCCACCTTCTTTCATTACTCCATCAAAATTGTCTGTAGCCAAAGTGACTCGAATAAGCTTTTTAAAACTTTTTCTAGAAAAAAAACTTAAAGGTTTCCCATTTTTGAAATCCCATTTCTTTAGTTAGAAGATCAGAAGCAAACTGGATGTCTCCCCCTCTACCCAACCTTTCTAGGTGGCTCCACTAGAGTTTCAGAGATGTGCCCAAGGTCATACAGCCAGGCAGCAATGGAGGTAGAGTTGAAATTTGGGGCCCTTGACTTCAGCGCAAGGTACATTTAACTCAAGAGACATGTTGAGCAGTCAGTGTGTATTGATTAAGGACCCATTAGCCACTCAGTACAACTGTGGAACAAATAAAAGCATCATTGTTCTCATCTAATTCAAAAGAAGAGCTAATATATACATGAAATTAATAAACGAACTGCTCAAGTTAACCATGTTAATTACATGCAACCAACTTCAGAAGAGCTCTCATCCAAGGGCAGAAAAAGCACTGCCCTGGAGCCTCAAGATCGATTCAGGTTCAAGTTCTGCCACGGTCTCTATGGCTGTTTTGACTAAGTCACTTTCACCTTCCTTTTATAAAACGATTAGCTGGGGAAAGGAGAATAATGTCTTGTCTCAATCCGTAAAAAGTAGGGGAGCTTCAGCAATCGAAAATGGGGATAATAATAGTACCTGCTCTGAGGAGGAGGAAATGAGATGATGCACAAAAGGTGACAGGCAATGTGTCCAGAGTGATTGACAAACACTACCTATGACTATTTGCCATTGTGAGGTCATTGCTAATCCTGAAACTGTGTAAAAGGAAATATGTTGGCAGAGTCCAGTTCCCCAGAAGAATCTAATCTCTTGCTATTTAAAGACCATGACTTTTAAGATTACCCTTGGTCTTTGAAACATTAAAAAAATATCAAACATGGTGTTATCATTATAGAAAGTAGGTAACCAGCTGCTGGACACCAGAAACATCATCTTGGGTCTGAATAGCCCCCCTGGTCCTTTTTCATAGCTCCAGGTGTTCCTGTTTTACCAATATTTGCATCGGCAACTGTTCCACACCATTGCTAAACACTTGACGCCAGACATAAGAATTTCTGACGCTGACAGAAAAGTGTTTGCCCCTCACTATATTTTCTCAGAAATTACTCATTGAGTCCAATGTGCTCAAGTCCTTGAGATGAATCACCAACCAGAACCAGAAGTCCTTTCACCGCTGAGCCTTGAGGCATTTGGCCCAATCTTGAAATAGGATATTTCTTTTCATTTTCATAAAGTAGCTTTTATTTCTTTCCACCTCCCCAATATCAGAGGTTTCCCTGAGTGGGACATTTGTCAGCCTTAACAGAATAGAAGACAATTTTGAATATAAATTGACACCACATTTTTGTTTTCTCCACTTCTGCTATTTTCAAAACCTCAGACTTTCCACGGCTAGTATTACACTCAGTGAGACTGTCATCCCCACATTAAGCAGCAGATTATCTCTTTTGTCTCTTGGGGACCTAGCTTTTCTATTGGAGGAGCAACCCTTCTCAGCAGAAGTTGCAACACAAAATAACAATGAGTCTCAGGAAGGACCGATGTTTCAGGGCAGTAAGACAGTCTAAGGTGGTGGTCTTACCAGCCCTTTGAAAAGAAAACTTCTGAGATGAAACTTAAAACTGCCCCTCTCCAGTGACACCCTAACCTGCTTACAATGAACGGTGACAATACAGTGCGAGCTCAATATTCCCTAGTCATTCTCCTAATGAATGCAGAACTACCAGCGGCCTAACAGTTTAGACTTATATGATATAATTCTCCTGATATTGTTGAATGCAGATCACCTTCTCTCAATTCTTGAGTTACATAATCCTGTATCTGAATCATTATGTGAGATTAAAAATGATGTGTTAAACTATTCCAACAGGTGCCTCTTTAAAATTAACACAATTTATGCCTGACATGCACCCAGAAAGTCCTGTGATTCTTTGTAAGTTAAAGCACACATACACTGGTATAAAAACATAATACACAGCCATTTCCTGGCACGGAAAACATGCCCTCGCTAAAACTATCCTAGGTGCCTATGGCTTTAGCATAAAACAGGTATGCCGGCGTAAGAGAGAATGCTACTTCATTTACCATTTTTTTACACATTTACCAGGTAAGTCTATCTGTCAGTGAGCAATTATGAGGCAGAAAGACATTCCTGAATGGTAGGAATCACACGAAGTGGTCATCTCATCCGGAACTTAATAGTCCTTTTGGTGTGTGTGATTTTGATCATTTCCCTTTTATGAGTGCCGTATGCACCGACCCTTGATTGCTTCTGCAATGGAAAAAGGAGAGGATATCCCTCTGAATCCCAATGATCTGCTTTGACCAAAATCAGACACCAAAGCTGTTAATAGGAAGAACACTTGCAATAGGGGAAACCCTATAATGTAATGACCAGTGTGATTGCTTAGAAACTCTCAGTACACTCCCAAGTTCACAGAAGATGGCAGTTCCCACTGACAATTCCACAGCTAATCCTCCTCGTCCGTCCTATTCAGAGTAAAGAATAAGAGGGATATTTAATGGGATGATTTTCTATACATTCTGGGTGGTCAGAGCCATCTGTTGTAGGATGGCCTTTTCCATGAAGAAGGTGCGGTTTTGTGGGCAAACTATTAATCCCCTTCCCCAAACCACCCCCCCCCCCAGGCCATGTCACACAATTAAAAACTGTGAGTGGGAGAAGATGGATTGCTCATTGCCCTCCCACTCTGTGGTCCTTCTTTTGGATGGCATCATCGGACCCAGATGACAAGCCGGGAGGCAAGAGGCTTCCAGCAGCAGCATCTGGCCCTCTGGCAGATGGTCAGGCCCTCAGGTTCCCGGCTTGGGTTCTCTCCAGATGTGCCTCATGCTTCTTCTGTTCGGGAGCTGCTTCCTGCCTCTGCAGGGCATTTTCACAGGAAGTCATTTTGGACCAGAAGAATTGACAGGTTCTTATTGAGGAAGAGGATCTTATGTTTTTCCCTCTGGGGTTATATTTTACACAAAGATGTGTAGATCCAAAGGCCTATATGAGTATAGCATCAGGGCCATCTCCCTGAAGACATGGGATGCTAAGCTCAGGGAGGAAAGAGGAGATGTAGAAACAAATCATACTGTGTCCTTATTCCTCCATCTCTTTCTACTCCAGCTGTTTCTTTCCTATTGAAATCAAATTTTTATTAACACTAAAGGAAGCTCAGAAGGGGACAAAATGAGAAAAGGAAAATGTCTGTCACCTGGGAGGAGAAAGAGCTCTCTGGGTAGTTCTGATTGGGCGATGACCTGAGCACAGGCCTGGGAATTGGAGCATGTACTCCATCTTTCATTTTTGCAACAAGACAGCTACCACCTGTTCCCCATCTACCCTTAACTGCTGCCTTGACTCATTCCTCAGTCACTGCCTCAGCAGGAAGGTCCCCTGAAGCAGAGCCCTAGTTGACTGCTCCCAATTTTGGTGATAATAACAATAACCACCGAAATATCTATTGCAATAGCAACTGCCATTGATTGGACACCAAGCACTATGCTAAGTACTTTACATGCCTTAGTTAACTGAATTCTCATTTCATTCCTATGAATCTTCCCATTCTACAGAGGAGGAAAGTAAAGTTGAGAGAAGTTAAGGAAGGTTCCACAAATAGTAAGCAGACCATGGAATTTGAATCCTCTGAGAAAGCCTGTGTTCTTCCCATTCTACCACAACTCCTCCCCAGGTGCCATCCTCTTCTGTTTACTGGGTCATCTTTACACTGGAAATAACCTTAGAGATTCTTCAAAGCAACCTTATAAATGATGTTAATATGTCCCTCGGATCCTACTTGGCATCCTCTTCTAATGACATATGCCCTGCCCCAGGGGTAGTCTGTGTTACTCCTTGACTACTGAACCAGAAATGTCTCAATTAGACTCAGATTCAGTTTCCTTGTTGGCTTCCATCATTTGGATCTGGTTCTTGCTCTTGGGAGTAACACAGAACGTGTCTCTCTCTCATACATCTCATTGGACCTTAGAACCCATTCACTAGTCTCCACTGGGTTGATTATAAGATAAATACTGCTAGTTCTCTCTAATGTTCCTCACACTCACCTACTATGACTAAAACTCATCATGTGAAAACTTAGCTGCATTATTTATTTAATTTGCTTATTATCTGTCTGCCTCCACTAGGATTTAAGCCCATGAGCGCAGGGACATTGTTTGTCTTGTTCACGGCTATAATCCCAGCTGCTACTCGGTAGGTAGTCAAAAATAAATGAGTGAACATATCTGTGTCTTCTGGCTCAAGTGAATTCATGGATTCATTCAATCATCTGTTCATCCATTCATTCATTCAACACCCAACCCTGACTGAGCACAATTGCTAATTATGTGCCAGGAAGAGCGGTACATTTAGTCAGTCAACAAATACTTAGCATTATCACAATAATCATTGCTAGCATTCATTAAGAATTTATAAAAAACACACATTAGATACTTTACCTAGGTATATGTTAGGTATATGATGCAGGTATTCTTTTAACTGCCTTTTTAGAGACAGGAAAAACAAGTTTTAGAGAGGTAGTACTTCCCTAGGTTTATACTAACATTAAGTAGTGAAGAGGAGATCCAAAACGAAATTTTCTAATTCAAAAACCCATGCTCTTACCCCTACAGTATGCTGCCCTCCATTTACTGAGAGTAAAGATAGCTGTGTGTGTATTTTTTTATGGCTATAGAAAAGGAGAAGAAAACCTTGGAAAGCTAACAAGAAGTCCTATCACAAATTAGGAGACAACCCCAATATACAATCAAAACTCCACCTCTAAAATAATTACAAATCAATAACAGAACAAGGGTATTGTTGAAGGGACTCTGCCCAAATCCTAAACTGACTTGAGTAATGGAGTGATCAAAGCAGAGTGAGGCCAAAAACACTTCTTGGAGCAGAGCAGATTTCTGCATGGTCCCCAAAGACACACAGTTGTTTTCAGAGAAGAGTGAGCAAGGGTTCCATATGGGGGTGGTGAGACCAAAGCTCAAAAATGGGAGAGTTCCTATGGGAGGGGTATTAGAGACTTTGCCAGGCAGGAGTGAGAGAGGGAAGAGGAGAAGGAGAAACAAGTCATTTAGAAAGCATAGAAGAAAGTTTCCTGAAGCAAAGTAGATCTTGTTAAGTGAAAAGAGCTGGGATCTTCTGAATCAAAGTTCAGAGGACAAATTGGTACCACCATTAGCTGGAGATGCAGGTATGAAGACGAAAACACATGTCAAGGAGGAAAGAGCCCCTTCCACGAGGAAGCCTGTTCTGTGGGGATGTGATTAGAATCCACGGAGCTCCCCTTCCCCCGTCAGCTCATTCATTCATAAATAAGAAGATTACTCACTGCTTATACTCATAAACAGCTTTCTGCATCTCCTTTGGGTATTTACCTCCACCTTTTCTATGTGTCTCTATTCCCTTTTCCCCTTCAACTGCTCAGTGTATCGGGGTCATGATGCATTTCCTCCACTAGCCAGCATCAATTAACAGTTTCATGTCGGCCAGCAATGGCCTCTCTTTCTGGCTTCTCCGAAAGGGAGTCCCTTGATTAGGGAGTGTGGAAGGCCCTGGCAGTGGGGGGCCTTCATGCTCGGTCCTCCCTGTCATAAGCCTGGTAGACAACAGGCTGTTAACTCCTGTTTGGTGGATCTCTTTCTCTTTTGCTCTTTTTCCCTTAAAATACATGCAGTCTGCTAACTTCCCAGCCATTAGCAGTGGCTGATTAATTTTCAAAGTGAGTTCAGTTTTAAGCCACTTCTACAAATAGACACTTTATTGAGTTGAAGACTCAAGAAAGGATTGCTTTTTAATTGTATTTGATCCAAAGACAATCAGCGGCTTCACAGTCTCACCTCTCTGTGTCCTCTGATTAATTACGAGCACTATCCCCCATCTCCGCTTGTGTTGACAGAGTACTTCATAATTTTCCACACTCTTCTGCACTTATTTCTGATGTCATCCTTCCCCACACTCTGCGAGGTTAAATCGAGCAGGTGGTATTATCTCCACTTGATACGGTGAGACGCAGAGGCGCAGGATGTCCTCAGATAAAGAACCTATTCTCGAAGGAAGGCGGCTGTAAAACCAAGACCCAAGTCCCTGAGTCCTATTCCACTGTACTTGCAATTGGGCCACACCACCAAATCAAGGTGCAGTTTGGTGCTTAAGAAGAGCTCACAGAGCTGATCTAAATTCAAATCCCACCTCAGCCTGTTGGGGCCTGTTTCCACATCTGTGAAACTGGAAACATACTAGTACCTACTCATAATGCCTACTTGACAGGGGGGAGGAGGATTCAATGAGGTAAACCATGCACAGCTTAGGACAGAGCCTGGCACAATGTGAGCTGCTGTCTTTAGCTCAGCCCCAGGACTAAATGCTGTCCATCACGGTGTATTTGTTTTGCCCTATTTTGGACCCTAAATTGCAAAGCAGAAGTCACAAACTCTGAGCTCATGCATGGCCTTTGTTTTATTTGGGATACAAGCCTTTTTTTTTCTTTTTTTTTAGTGACTAGCATTTAAAAATCAGTAGATTTCACAGGGGAAAAAAAATCAAGATTTCCCAAATTTCTTGGGAAATGAGGCATTCCAGCAATACTAGTTCCACATTCCTATATGGCAACAATTATCTGGGGTTCAGCAGAGACTGCAGCCTTAGAAGGACACATGCTCACCAGTTTATCCCAGTCGCCTCCACTCCCTAATGCCTGTCTCAAACCTCACCACTCAACCCATTTCTATTGGGCAGCAGTTACATTGGCCTCCAGCACTAAGATAACAGCAGGCCCTGCTATAGGAGCTGTTGTGACATGCCCTGCAGCCTGATGGATGGCTTGCACTGGCTTGCACTGTGAATTCTCACATTAACCAGAGTATCTCAACGCATTCTCTTCACCACCTCAGCTTCTCACAGGACAATCAGCATAGAAGGAACAAAAACATTCAGCCCATTTTGCTAGCAGAAAACGTGAGCTGAAATCAAACTGGAATAAGCTGAAACTAAATGAGGATGCGGGTTAGGCCCAGAATGATAGCTTTTACTTTCTGTAAAAGTCTCCCAATTTGCACCTATTCACATAAACATTTCTGCCGTGTGACTCCAAACTGCCCTCAAAATATATTTTGTTACTTGGTAATCAAATCTACTTATGCTATAAAATGCCCTGGCTCCTATGTGAATATTTTTTTAAGGCCAGAATTGAGGAATATTGAGTATTACTGGGAAATTAAAGGGCCTTGCACTCTCTTAATCATGAGATGAGTTGACTAAACGGGCAGTTTGTTTGAGAGTCCAGACAGTGGCATCTTGGCATCGCGGCGTAACTGGGTGAGGATTAAGTCATTTCTCAGCTTTCCTTGGCAGAGTCTTTTATTATTTACAATATTTACTTCAGGGAAATCTTGGCCTGCGCTGTATTTATCTTGCTGAAAAATGGGCCCATAAATGTGTATCACCTTTCGAACAAAGCCAAATGTTGTGGTACTAATTTGGTTCATGAAGTGTGTAATTCAGTTCCTTTGCACAGAAGCAACATTTGTCTTCTGCTTTTATTAAACTGCCATAAAACAATTTCTCTTGCTCATTATTGAAATATGCAACACCAGGGCTGGGGCAAAGGGGATTTAATGACTAAAGTTCCAAAGGCAAAATAGTGACACTTCCTCTTTATTCTGCTGCTCGCCGGCAGAAAAATGAAGAAAACAAGGAACCTGTAAGGAAACCTTTGCCCTTTTCCCATTTAGTTGGTAGCAGGAAGGATACGGGGACAGAGAGGAGGAGAGCAAAATACAGCAGTCATTTTTATGAGATTATTTCCATGAAACACATGCCTTCATTAAAAGAAGCTATTTATAAATCGCTCCTGATTGATTCGTCATTTAACCCAAGTATACTTTTCATCTCTTTGAGGTTAGCAGCATAGAGACTTTGCAACTGACCTACACAGGTCCTAGCCTGGGGAGGATAATACGGTGAGGAGAGAGGGGTAAAGACAAAATCAATATGAAATATGCCTCCTTCCAGAGCTTCCCTCTTAGCCAGCCTGGGTTTGTTTCATGTTCACCCTGGACCTGAATCTGTGAGCAACAGTTTCCCTATCCCACCTCTAACCGAGGGCTTGCCCTGCTGCCTATCGTTCCAATGTCAGCAAAGTGGACGGAAGTCAAGTAGACTCTGGGTGACACAGATGCAGCATTTCAGAAACCAGTCATACACAGGAAAGGGTATTTTTCCTCCAGGCAAACTACTGTACACCAAAGCAACTCCAAATTCAGTATAGCAGGACATGTCACCAAAAAGACTGTTACCTACCTTCATGCTCAACATTTGTCTCATGTTGGAGGCAGTGTGGGGTGCAGGGGAAGAGGAGAAACAGTGTGCACACACCATGCACCTGACCCACACGGAGCAGACACTGTGCTCTATCCTTTGACTCGGTGAACCATGGCACCAGCCCTGTGAGGAAGGTACTGCTATCGTCCCCATTTTATGAGTGAGGATCATGGAGAATGATGATAGAGAGAGCAAGGAATTCGCTCGGCCTCATGGTGCCAGGAAGGAACAGAGCCTGAGTTTACACTACAGAACAGCTGAGTACTTGATCATGTGTTATATAGAATTTGATTGAGTTCTACCTAGGCCACCGTGGGAAATTCAAAGAAACAGAGAAGACACAGACCCCGCCCCCCCATCATCAGCAGGAAGATGATGCTGACTCATGTTCAACAGGAGCTGAGTGCACTTTCCTCTCACCTGACTCTCAGCTCTGTAGGATGGAGGGACTCGTTTATTCTAGGGGATACTGACGAGCATCTGTGGGCCAAGATGGCTTGGGACTCTGGGGCACCCTGTGTTTGGGACTCTTGATGCTAAAACCAAGAAAGCCCAGGCAATTAGTAGGTCATAAACCAGGGGTAAAATAGTGAACTCGACAGAAATCATCCCTGCCTTCAGCCAGCAGTCATTCCAATGGGGACCCAGACAGGTAAACAGTGGGGTAGCTGGGACCAGGAGGGAAGTATGGTGCAGGCTGACAGCACAGGCACACAGAAGGCTGTCAATATGCTTCCCTTAGGTCTGAAAAGTCATCCAAATAAAATCAGAAGCAAAAAAAAAGTAGCTTTTTCACAGAATTGCAAATATACATTTACTAATGAAGTAAAAAAGATAAGGCCAAAATTATGCACGTGGCTTACAAATATGAGAAAATGCTTATGTATTTTAGACTATCATCAAATGTTCCATTGACATTTAGAGTCACTTTGTAAGACATTAGCTCATCTCTGAGATGACCTGTGTAAAACTGAATAAATTGAAAAAGCAAACTTTTCTGAATATAAGCAGGAGTCTGGGAAGTTAACATTATCCAAAACCTTTCAAAGCTCATGGGTCTCCTAGTTCCATTAGATGAATTGTTGAGTAATCAATATCATGTATTATTTTAAATGAGTAAGAACTGAATCAGTTCTCTTCCTTCACCACCACCATCACCCAAACATGTATCTTTTGAGCAATTATGACAATTAATGTCAACAATTTTTTAAAAATGCCCTAACCAGTTTGGCTCAGTGGATAGAGCATTGGCCTGCGGACTGAAGGGTCCCAGGTTCGATTCTGGTCAAGGACATGTACCTTGGTTGCAGGCACATCCCCAGTAGGGGGTGTGCGGGAGGCAGCTGATCGATGTTTCTCTCTCATCGATGTTTCTAACTCTATGTCCTTCTCCCTTCCTCTCTGTAAAAATCAATAAAATATATATTTTTTAAAATAACGAATGCTCAGAGTGGAACCAACCAAGACCAGCATAATCATTCCCTGAGTTGATGTACACTCTGTTCTCAGTGCATTTACCAGGCGCACAGTAGATTCTGGAAATCCCATCCATGCAAACCCCTCCCCAACCACTATAACGAGTTAGGTAATTGAGAAACTAAAAGCCACATTGGCTTTTTTCAAAAGTGTGACTAAGTAGTTTCAGAAAAAGGAGTCCAAGGAAATATTAACAAAATGAGATGCTAATCTTTGCCCCAACAGCCCTTCGGCAGATGAAGATACTGAGCTGCAGTTTGGCAACTGATAACCAACACACAAATCCTGAAAAGCTGTCAGAGGAAACACTGGCTCTTCTCACTAGCCCCATCTTTACTTATATGGCACATTACTTATATGACACATGCTTGTCAATTATTTCCTAAATTATTGGGGTGTCTCTCTCACACACACACATGCACTATATACCTTTATGCACAAACTAATTATTTCTGTACATTTGGCCCATATTCTATGTGTAACTATACATATTTACACATATACAACCTTTGCTCACAAAAGGTATAGTCACAAGATACCTGATCCTAACATGATACCTTGGCCCATGGGTGCTAATATGTTAAAATTTTTGCTGACAAAAACAAATCCCTGGCTAAGCCCTCATCTCTTTCCCCATCTAATGGAGCTCCTCTGCAAGTTGAGGTTCAAATTTCAGCCCGCCTTTTCCGGTCCCCTTGAGTTAACCACGCTCGGTCCTGGAATAATGAAACAGCTTCCCCTCAAGCACATCGTGTGTTCTGACCATGTGTGCATTGTCACTTCCACCCTGGCAGTTTAAGTTCATTTTAAATATGGGAAGAGGCCTCACGAAATGCAGATTTATACCCAGAGATGTGTTTGCACCTCCAAACACAAATTATGTTAATCAGGCATTCCAGCCTGAGCCAGGAAGAGGTGATGTGATTATTCTCAGGAAGCCTCTGTGATTGGCAGCCAAATCCTACTGAGAACCAGATCTGGTTGGCTCTTTGGAACCATGCAGAGCGCATGCCTCCCTCCCTTTAACTAAAGGCTGCTCCACACTCTACCTGTCCAGCAGGGCCCTGGTCAAGCTGTTCCACTTGCCATGCATCAATGCCACTTTGTTCAGACCGACTGGCTCTCTCCACAGTGACCCTCCTGCCGTCTGTATTATTTAAAGGAGATTTATGGCTGGGTGTCTCGTGTTGTGAAACAGGAGCTGTGACCCCCAGGCTGGGAAGCCAGCGAGGGGAAGAACATTAATATTATGGCACAGGGGAAAATGAAACTCATAGGCAGCAGCAAGAAAGAAGAACGACGGAAATGTATGGATGTGTCATAAACTGCATCAAATGTTTGCATTTCCTCTCTGATGGAACCTCCCAATATGCTTAGGTGAGGGTGGTAGTGTTTTTTTTTCCTTTGGGCTTTTTAAACATTTGTTTCTTTTCTGCACATTTGGCCCATATTCTACATGTAACTATACAGATTTACACATATATAACCTTTGCTCAAAAGGTATAGTCACAAGATACATGATCCTAGAAGACAAAGAAATGAATGCCAAATAGGGTTTATGGGGCGAAAGCGCCAAGAACTCTGGTTGCATATTAAAGAGAATCAGATCATTTTATGACCATTAGGACCATTTGAAGTTATGCATACTAATTAAAGGTAACCAAAGCCCATGCCTCAGGGCACACTCTGATCACTGGTAGGGTCTGAAGAATTCAGCCCTCTTGCGACTTCCTTGCTCTTCAGGAAGAATGGCTCTGGTCACTACACAGGTGCTGGCAGTTCCAGATCAGGTAAGAAGCATGGAGAAGATCAGAACCAGAAGAACACATTTTAGGGTTTCTAATATAATCAGATGTATATTTCCTGATTTCCCAATTACATCCATTTGGAATGAAGAGGTATTACCATCCTAACTGAGCTCTGAAATAAGTCTGGCATTTCATTACTGACTCTAATACCAGGCAGAAACAATTTATTTGTCCTCCTTTGGTCTCAGTGTCCTAATCTGTAAAATGGAAATAAATCGTCACCATACCAAGCAGAACCAAGCCACCCACCAAGCAGTGGTTCTTCCAAAGATAAACTACCCCAGAATCCAATGTAATGACACTTTAAAAATACCTTTCACATGCTGATCTATCTTTCACAAAAGCCTACCCTTCTGTCAACATTTCTCTTAGAAAAAGACACTTTTAGTTCCCACTAATAGTACTTCAAAATTAGTGGAATGAAACCAGCATAAGGCTATGTTGAGGGAGATGGGACACCATTAGATCCTAAACACACCTCTTACTTGGAAAACATTTCAAGAAGAATTATGAGCATCAATTACATTGGGATTAAATCCTACCCTAAAGATTCAGTATGCTTAATCTCTGCAGCAAAGATGATTTTTTGGGGGGTAGGGATGAGGTGGAGAGATTAACCAGGGAATTTATATGCATATACACATAGCCCATGGATACAGACAACAGTGTGTTAAAGGCCATGGAGGGACGGGGGTGGGGTCGAGGGGTCAATGGGGGGAAAAAGGGGGACACCTGTAATACTTTCAACAATAAAGATAAAGTGTTTAAAAATATGATTTTTATAAAACCATATATTTTATTAGGTGTGATTTCCTCTGTTGAATGAGAAATTAACTGATGCGTGTCCTCAGACTAATCTCAGAAATACCCGGTAATCTTTTTTCTCGTCTTTACATATTTCTCAGAACAAGTGGCCTTTATGGTGTATGGAAAGATCTGGAGACTGTGAGCCCCTCTTCTCTAGATGCACATCACAGTAACTTGTGCAGGATCTTGAAAAGTACTGGAATGCCCCCAGACAAAGGCTGGCTGAAGTTTGTTGCAGCTAAGCAATAGGAAATTGTAAAGTCCAATTTGTGGCCCCCGAAGGAAGCATGCCTGTTCTCAAGTAATCTACAAAATTCTATTTCCTATTAGCTCCTCTCGATCCAGAGTTTTCCATTCAAAATAAAAATAAGTTCCCAATATTTTAAAGTAGTGTGTGTATATGGGGGTGTGGGGAAGGGGGAGCTGAAGCAGTACTTACAGAGAGAATTTCCTTCTGAGGAACTTCTGTAGTTACTCCCAGAAAACTTGCCTCAGTGAGTCACCTATCTGAGCAGGGGAACTCTGCAAATCTCCTCCCTTTCATGAAATCACTAAATGCTAAAACTAAATGTAACACCCATTTTATACAAAATGTTTGAACCTCATTTAATTTACTCTTTTAATGTTCAATCTTGCCCATTTATCTATGTGTGTTTCATGCCTAACTCAGTATGTCTAACAAAAGCTGTCAGCTCCTAAGAGGCCAGAGACACAACCATTTACTTCTGTCTCTAACCAGCCTGGCAATCCACTAGTTACAAGAAGTTGATGAACAAAAAGTGTTTGACAAAGATGGCGATTTTATTAAATTGTGCATAATCCTTGGGATGGGGAAATAAAAGAGAGAAAAAGAAGATCCATCATTTTTATTATTTCTGCGAAAACCAACCTACAATCCATATCTACCAAAACTTGAAGCAATGCATTTTCAGCTATGATAGCATAGAAAATGAGTAAATTATCTCACTCACTCCGTCCCACCTTGCCTAGGCCTGAGGGTGCCTCAAGTCAGACAGTGCACCTACTATTCCTGCTTTGATCCTCCACTGGAACCACTGGGAGCAGAGAATCTCAGCGCCCAACTTGGCAGCTAAATGTAACTACCAAGCAACACTGATATTAGATTAGATGATGCTGTCATCCCATTGTTATCCAATTTATTCTACTCTGACATAGTATGAAGTGGTTCTGCATCAATAATGGTTAATAAATATAGCCATACCTGAACTCTGTTGCCATTTCCATATGCTTTCACAGGCAGGAGACTGCTCTCTCTTCCTTGTCTCCAGGTTCATTTCTTTAGTGGGTAAGTAATGACAGTTTCACCTCTAGAGTCTATTTAACTATAAAGAACCCATTCACAGAAGGACCTAGACATTTGGTTGAAAAGCACCTGCTGTTGACTCAGGGCTCAGCTAAGGAGTCTGGGCTGTACATGTTTTAGCGGGGCAGTGGGGTAAGTGTTCTTTCCCACGGATCCTTGTGGATAGACACATAGAGATCCCACTTGTGCACCAACACTGCACATTCATGCAGCCACTGTTTTCATCAACAGATCTCAGCAACTTACCTGGCCAGAGGTCCAATTCCAGAATTTAGTTAATTCTTGGCATTCTTATAATCTAGAGCAGAAGTTCTCAACCTGTGGGTCGCGACCCCTTTGGGGGTCGAATGACCCTTTCACAGGGGTCTCCTAAGACCATCGGAAAACACATATATAATTACATATTGTTTTTGTGATTAATCACTATGCTTTAATTATGTTCAATTTGTAACAATGAAATTGGGGGTCACCACAACATGAGGAACTGTATTAAAGGGTCACGGCATTAGGAAGGTTGAGAACCACTGATCTAGAGCTTTCCCCATTAAAATGCTATGGAAAGGTGCAGTCTTGAACTACTTTTTACTTACTTTGCAAGTCTATCTCCCTAAGAGTAGTGTATAGGTAGAGCAGTATATACCTTCAAAATGGGCTGGATTATAAAAATCACCTGAGAATGTTTAAATATATAGATTCCCAAGCCCCACCCCAGTCCTACTGAATTGGAATCTTTAGATAAAAGGGTGCAGGAATGTGTAATTTTGACTATTCTTGGGAGATTCTAATGAACAGAAGAGTTTGAGAAACAGATGGGTGTTAGGGGATTTTCACAACAGTCCCATGAAAAACAGCAAAGCAAGTGTGAGCTCCATTTTACAGATATAAAAGAAATGGAGCTCGGAGAGGTTAGTTGCCCCCATTGGACTTAATTCTTCATTAGCGCTACATCATGTTTTATACATGTCTTGTGTTCTTACTTATCCTTCTCTCTCTCCATCAACCTCCATCAAATAATATGTAGCCCTCCGTCAATGACCTAGAAGTTATTCTTGCCGATAGTATGGACGCTGACTGCAAGAGCAATTTCTGAGAAATGTCCCCCACTAGTTTCCAGAGGATGCCCTGGCATTACTCGTGCCCACTCTCCGCTCGTGGCATCACTTTTCGACCCACATTTTGAATATAATCAGCATCTGTTCCCAGAGAGCCTCCCTCTACTGAGGGAATTAATCACCAAGAATACTGCACATGAGGATACAATATACAAAATATCTGTATAATAGAGTTTCTTAAGCAATTATCCTATACCACTGGGTCACATTATGCAACTTAATATTTCCCATAACAAAAGTAGAGTTATGGGGTTTTTTAATGCATACACTGTTAAGTTTTACTTTAATCATTTGCGGCATTCTCTTATATTATTTTACTATTGCATGTCAGTAATCAGTAACAATTAAATTTTTTAAAACTTACATTGAAAACTCACTCTCATCAGAAACAGGATTAGGACCGGGGCTTTCATGGTTCTAACGCGGAACTAAGTGGAGGAAAAGATGTGACACAGGGGGGATGTTTCCCTGGACTCAACAGTGGGTTTGAATGATTTCTGAGAATTTTCCATCAGTGTTTTCTAAAATAGCCTTTGGTGGTCTGTTCCTTCAGTGGCATTCCTAGTAATGCTAGCAGGAATGGCTGTACCCCAACAAGAAGGAACAGGGTACTGCATGCTCCCACTGAGATTTGGGGAGAGGTTGTGTAAACAACCAAAGCATTGATGGGACGTTTATGTATTGCCTGGGAGGAGGGAGAGCAGTGGAAAGGGACCTCAGTATGGGTTTGGCAAGGCAGCGAGCCGGCCCTCAGTCTCTGCCTCTCGGACACCTCCCAAGGACACAGCGCCTATTCAGAATCCGAGTTCGCAGAGGCTTTTCAATCAATAACATATGGCCACGAAAGCCCTAGTGCTATACAAACAGACTGAAATAAATATGCTCAGCAAATAGAATATCTGTATGTGGAACAACAAAGCTTTTAGTTTAACTGCAGAAAAATGAAAAACAAGTCTACTTGAAACCAGGCTAAATGAGCAGCCAGTTATTCTATGTGAGTTTTTGGAGATGAATGAGCTGGCATATGCTGTATTCAGATCATTAAGACTAGATATCATCAATTCCTTAGGATTAGAGGCAAAACTCACCGGAAACAACTTGCTGTGGCTGGGGGCTCACACCCTCCCTTTCCCCACTAGGACAGATGCTAGGAACGCTGGGACAGACCAGCTGTTTAAAAAGCCAAGTGGCTCCGACCACACCAGCTTGTTAGCCTTTATCTTACAGACATTTTTTTTCCACTCCCAGATTCATGATCTCAGATTAGGTAGGTGGTGAGGGCGGCTCTAAATATACCTTCCTGTTACCCGAGACCTGGATCAGGGAAGGTGCTTATTAATATCATGGAGATATGATTTTTAATGATCTCTGAAAACAGCCTATATGGTGTGAATAATGGCACTGTCTCATTGCATGCGTGGTTTGTGCTTTTGTCTCAGACAGGTTCATTTTTCACTGGAGGGGAAAGGTTCATGCCGCACGAGGGGGGTAACCAGTTGATGTTACAAGGCTGACTATTAGGCCCCTTGCTGTTCCACATGTCACAGGGAAGGACTCCAGCCGGCAACCTTAATGCCTACTTCAGCATCTTGAAGAAATTAATGAACACAGCTTCTATGGCAAAACATTTCAATCAACCCTTACCAGCTGTGCCTACATTTAAGAAAAAGGAAAGGCGGGCGGGGGGGGGGGGGAGATACCCAGGTTTATCAAAAAAGTTTCTTCGAAAGATCAACCGTGGTTTTGGCTGTGTTCGGGGCCGTGGGAGGTGGGGAAAGGAAGAGCAGAAGGAATAAGGTAGAAGGGTGCCAGTCCCCGGTGCCAAAAGATGTGCTCTGGCCCCTGTGTTTGTTGAACAAATTAAGCACGTTCTGGTTTTTCACCTGCTGAAGTAGCAGCAGTGCATATGGCCTAGAAGTTAAAAATAAGGAAATATGCATACATTACCATACTTAATGGACGACCCTCTCCATTTAATATGCAAATTTCCTGAAATATTACTGAATGCCGTCTGTTCTAAATGAATAAATTTGAATTGCAATTAGAATAATCCTTTATAATTAATGAAAACTGTCAATTTTAGTTCATAAGTAATTTGATTAACAGGATGATGGGACACTTATCAAGTTCACTGGACTGCTAGGGTACAAGGAAACTGACAGTGGAAACGGGGCGGGCCAGGCACTCAGGCTCCACCAGAATATTATCCTACATTATTGATAACACAAGCTAATGAACTTCAGAAAGTGAACGCCGGAGCCTCATTTAAAGGGACAGCATCAGAGGGCGATGGGCAGCGTGAGATGAAGATCTTTCCAAGAGCATCTTTGCTGATATTTTTGGATCATAGGAAAATAAATGTTTAGAAATGCCAGGGCAAAGGAAAACATTGGCTCAACACATGAATTTACCATTTCCAGCTGTTGCTGAACAAAAGGAAACAATAGTCGGAGGATAAATGTAAGAGGAGACAATGCAAAACCATGTGGAACGGAGTCTATGGTAATGCATCACAGACGTAGGATATAGCCATCGCAGTGGGGTTGTCTCCGTTTCCCTCCATTGTTTCTTCTGTCAGATAGGCTAGGAACAAGAACTTTTTCATTGCTGTTAATTGGACATTTATATAAAGCAACTGGGGGAGAGGAGACTCCTTGGAGACACACATGTAACTCTTTTATGGCACAAACACTCAGGGCATAGCTTGGCCCTTAAAGAAACAGACGCTCCATGCACTCTCACTGTGGAGGACAAGGAGGTGGGGAAGAGGGTTAATGGCACAGGGAATGCTGGCATTCTTTTTTGTTGTTATTGTTCATGAACATGAAGACAAAGTAAGTAAAAACAAGAAAAGGAGCTATAAACTTCCTTATCTTTTCCAGAAATCAATTCCAAAACTCAATGCAAAAGTACCAGTGGTCTCAAGAGGGGGTCCATATTTGGGGCTTTCACACTCACAGCACCAGAGAGTTTATTAAGAACCTTTGCGTGGGAGTCTCTGACCAGCAAGGGTCTGGTTCTCGGGATTCACAGCACCCTGTCAGACCTTGCTCTTTACACCTTCCACACCTGTCGCCCCTGACAATAGGGGTGACTTCCTTGCTGACAAAGAGAGCTCCACATTTGGTTGATGTTGGCAGAATAGAACCACATCACGGTTCTTGACTTCTATCTAGTTCTCCTATACCCTCTGAGAAGTGCCTTACTTCCAAGGATGGGAATTTTCTATGCAAAAGACCCCTTAACCTTGAAACCTTAGTCAGAATCATGTGGCGATAACTCAGTCACAGTTACCTCAAGATCATCACGGGAGAATTTTTCAAGAATAATACTAGTCATAAGAGTGTGTCATTAAAGGTCACTCATTGAGCACTTCTGGGAAATCACCAGAGATGTAGCAACTTCAATTCCTTCTCTATGGGCCACCTACACCACTACCTCATTGGATTTGATAGAAAAACTAAATAAAATAAACCTATCACATAATGTTGATTAAAAAAATAGCACCTACAATGTACTGATAAATAATTCTAATTGCCAGACATTGTGCAAAGTTCTTTAAGTCATTAAATACTAAAGTTAGCCCTGGAAGTGCCTACTATACCCATTTGACAGGCGAATAAACCAAAGCTCAGAAAGATAGGTACCTTGCCCAAGGAAGGAATCACAACCAGGAAGTGGTAGGGTCAGTATTTGGACTCCAGGTCAGTCTGTCTCTGAAGCCTAAGCTTTGACCCTATTATGTATTCTAAGCTGATTTCCATTTCATCAGTGTGCTTAGATGCTGGGCATATTTAACTGTGCTACAGTTTCCCTCACTTTTCAAATGCATTTTGTTTTCTGGCTCTGGACCACCACGATTGGTAAGTTGTCTGTGCCATTCCCACACCAGCTCAGTGGGTATACATTTGGAGTCACTGTCTCCCCCTTGCATGAAACAAACAGGTCATAAACATCCTTCATTCTACAATGTGTGCCCCGAGCAACCCTTCATTATCCTCTGCCTCCCACAAAGTGTCTCCTGAAATCCATATATTTACAATTCAGTTTTCAAAACATGCTGGGCACTACTGGGTAAGGCTTTTCCCTGGGACTCTGCCCCAGAGCCCCATGTTGCCACTGTCCTAACTAGCCAACTTTGGCCCTGGGAGATCTGTAATAAAAGCTGTTAGCTCTTTGACATTCAATAAAAGGAACAAACAAGAAACCAATGATGTTCTTGGTTATTAAGCTCCCTATTAGACCTAAATAAAATTAAGCAGCTGGTGGCCCTATGTCGCCACAAAATTAATATTAAAAACTCTCTTTGAGCCATTTGGATCCTTTGTATGTACACTCGAAGCCTCAAGCGCCCTCATTCTTCCCAGCACTACAAGCGATTTCTTTCTTCCCCATTCCCCCTAGTCTTTCACGTGCTTCTGGCACCCAGAGGAGTTCTTTGTTTTTCTCTATAACCTGCCACCATCTGCAAATCCCCAAGGTAATAACAAGAGCGATCTACCTGGATACTAACCCCACTGATTATGGAAGCCAGGAGGTCTTTTAGAGATCTTCCAGCTCAATGTTTCTCAAGGGTGAGTGCATACCACTGGCTTTAGTTATATACTTTTATATTTTAGTGACTATATATCTATTTTCATGAATATTAGCAAAGAAAACCTATAATTAGCACATTAAACTTTGGATTTCACAGATAACACTGCTCAGCTCATAACCTAAGTAAATATTTGAGTAAGGAATAGTGAATAGATTTATTTTATTAAAAAGACAAATATAGGGTAAATAATACTCTGAGTAGCCCTCATCTACAGCAAAAGTCAAAAAGGTATTTTGTAAAGGACATAAAGGACAGAACTTCTTTTTAAAAAGCTGATCTAGTACAAACCCCTCTTTTTCCTCCAGGGATAAACTGGAGCTCAGAGAGGTGCAGACCACACAGCCAAGTAGAGGTGAGGCTGGAGCTGGAAATTGCATGTCCTAGTGAGGTGCTCTTTCTTGACCCAGGAACCCAGGCTTTCATCGAAGTTCACTTTGGGAAGAAATGGATTGTGAGCTCCAAGAGCTGCCTTTCCCTGGGGCCGCTGAAGATGGAGGGAGAGAGCACAAGAAGCAGGGCTCTATCCCCCTTCTTCTTCGAGGATCAGTGTCTGATTTCATTTAAAGAAAGAGTATTATATAAGATTGTTTACAAGGGTTCCACTGATGCAATGATAACTCTTCAAATGACTGAAAGCTCCTCAAGTTGGTCTTTTCATGCCATTCAACCTTGCTCACGGGGCAGCAAATTGTTCTCCATCAGCATGGACCAGCTGCTCCCAAAATATAGCTCAAGAACCATTTATGCTAGAGTCTCTTCGGTGGGTGAGGTGGAGTGTGGTAATCTGTTTAAATTCAAATTTCTGGGCCCCACCGAGGACTTTATAGACACAGACTCTCTGGGAGTGAAGACCAATAATTTGCATCTTTAATTAGCTTCCTAAGTGACTGCACTGTGAGCTAAGACTTAAGAACCAATATAGTGGAATGATCGATGACCAGCAGGGCTAACAGAGAGAGATTAAAAGAGGGAGCACAAATGAGAGATAAAGAGGTTTCACCTAAGGGAGAAAGACTGAGAAACTGGGATTCAGTAATTTACTGAACCCTCAGTGGAATACTGCCTCTATGGTGAACCCGTCTGTGATAAAGATATCTTAGTATTTATGTCATTAAACCCATCTCTCACCCATACACCTCCATCCTCACACTTATCCCTTTCTTTACACTGAGGTCCTTTCTGAAGAGAATGGTGTAACCATGGGGTTAGGGTTTTTGTGTGTGTGTTTTTTACCAAGCACCCAGAGGAGCATCCTGTGTGCTGGGGGTAAGGCATTAGACCAAACTGAAGACAAGCCACTGCTCAATAGGAAGTTCCACTCTGGCACAAAGTCAGCATGAGCATTTAAAAATGCATGCATTCTCCAAATTTAAGTCAAGGGTGGGCTTGTATATAAAAATTATGAGCTGATAGAGTTTGTGTGGCCTTTCAGCTCATGCATTCATTACCAATGGAGCTAACTCTCCCAATATACCATGGCTTAGAGTTCTTTGCGAATGGATGTTGAAAATCTCATTTGGTGAAAGAACAGAGTTTTTTTCTTGGTAAGGCTGCTCTGAATTCAGACTCCATCTGTTCACCACTTGTTGGGCCTGCAAGGATGTGCAGACACCCTCCAATGCTGACATGGGTGGCCACCTCCCAAAGAGCAAGAAATAAACCTGCTTTCATTAACTGCTGGCGTTTATGAGGATCTTATAACAAAATTAGATTTTTTTAAGTGGCAGTTTAGAATAATAGCAACCTTGTAGAGAAAAATGGTAGTCATGTTACTTGGGTAACATGTGGTCTAAGTAGCCAGAGGAGGGACGCCTATGAGGATTCTTATCTCACAGATATGATCTACCACATCCGAGGGGCCAGTGAGGACAATCTGTGCCTGCCAGATGTTGATCTGTAACATGGGCTATCACCATAGAATGTGCTGGCAACGAACGGGGAAACAAAGACACCGACTGGGGGAGCAGATCTTCCTTCAACCTTGAGAATGGAAAGTTACACGTTGTCAATTTCTGATAAAATGTATTCCAACAAGGGTGCTCATCTTTCAGAACAGAACACCAGTGAACCTGGAGGAAGAGTTGAGACAAAAAGCTCGGTAGTGGCATATGTGGGGACAAAGGGGGGGGAATGTTCTGGAAGCAAGGACAATAGGGCTTCATTCATTTCTCAAACACCTACCAAATGCTAAACCCCATAGTCATCCGCTGTCTCGCTTAATCCTCACAGAAACACATTAGGGTAGGTCTTCTTACCCCAGCTCACAGATAGGAATGTGAAGTTTATCAAGATTCAGCAACTTCCCAACTGAAGAAGGATTTCAAGCCAGGACTGATTTCTAAGTCATGTTTTCTGCCATATATATTACACACAGCCCCACAAGAGAACAGAAAGAAAAATCTAGAGGGGGGGAAATGGCATCTTTGAAGATGTTCTAGCTATATATACACATGGCTTCATGTTCTCTTCTAAACCATCCTGTCAGGTGTTATGATTCTTACGTCACAGATAAGGAGGACACTGAAGCCAAGAGGAGTTGTCACATACTCAAGTTTACACAGTGACCAACAGAACTAAGATCTACGCCCAGGTCTGTCTGATTCCCCATCCTCTGGGCTTTCCCACCACACTATTCAATCCTTTTCTAAGAATGAAATCTTCCTTTTCCGCTCATTTCAACTGGAGAAGAAGGTAAGTCGAAACCTTAAACTTCAACTATAAAGATGTTAAAATCAACATGTTACTCCCTGCTTTCAAACATTCCTGTTTTATAACACCTTGACATGTGGTGAGTCTTGACAGTCAATGTCCACTGTGAAAATTGGTGATGCGAAAGCTGTGAGCCACAGGCAAAACCTTCCCCAAAGCCACTGGAAGTCTTGTGAGCCAAAGGAAGTGAAGTTTATCAAGATTCAGCAACTTCCCAATGGAAGAGGGATTGCCCACTTCATGTTAATACAGGGTGTTCCATTGGTATGACTTGCTAACATACACTTGGAGACAGAAATGACAGAACTGGAGAGAATGCCATGAATACCGAGGTCCTTGTGTTTTAATTTGCCTAAAAAATCTGTGTGTTGTTAAAACAAATGTAGAAATTAGCCATATGGGAACCTAGCTTGGGTACATATCTTCATCTGTCGCTACATTTGTAGGGGAAACACTACAGAATCACTGTAGTGTTTAGGCTTATAGAGAGGAAGAAAAGTCCGCTTGGAAGCAAACTAATAACAAACACATGTTTATGCTTTTGACCTCACAATATGGTAACTAATGATGGTTCTGCAAATAGACTTGAGAAAATAAATGGATGATTGCAAATGGGAGAACCCCAGCAAGGGTGATGAGCTTCATTTCACCTACATTCACCCTTAATTCTTAACAGGACAGCCAGCATAAATACTACACAGCTTGCCTAAAATAGATGAAATCTGTGCCTTATTCTGAATTCAAATCTTAGACCCAGTGCATGTAACACAGGGTCTTAATAGCTTTCCAAACTCTCATTTGGCCTCAGTTATACAACCAGCTGACACTGAAAATAATTAATGCCCTTTAGGACTCGCATCTGCTCCTATGGTTCCAAGTCAAGGTTTTTAATTGGGCTATTTTGGCATTTGGAGACAATGGCAAGGTGAAATAACCTTTCTTTAATATTTTTGAGGTCAGCAGATAGTCCTGCCAAAGGTCATCCTTCAGGTTCACAAATGAGTCATTTGTATCACCTAACACAATCTGTGACTTGCAAATTGCACCGGGATGTGCTAGCGCGCATTAATTAGTCCACGTGATGAATACTGAATTCATCATTACTAGCCAGAGCTTGTAGAGATGTGCCAATACTTGTTTTGGTGGTTTGTGGTTGCTTATTTTTATTTTACACTCTACTTCCAACCCTAGTCTGAGATCTTCAACACCCCGAGCTCAGTAATTGGCACACCAGTTAACCCTCTCCCTGTGACATAGCCAGGTCCTGGAAAAAGGTGCCCTGGCATAAAAATATTGCAAAGCAGGAAATCACCACAGTCTCCCTGTCTTTGGCATATTTACTTTTTGCAGCTCATCATCAAAAGATGATTCCTTTTCTCCCTTATGATCCATAGCATTCCTACGAGAGAGAGAGAGAGAGAGAGAGAGAGAGAGAGAGAGAGAGAGAGACCCCATGTTTCACACACCTTGCTTAGAGCAGGGCCCTGCGTAGTGCTAGGTCCTCTCAGCTGCTTGGCAGCTACTGCCTATAATGAAGGCATTATTAATTTCACTTTCAGGGGATAGAAAATCAGGATGTGGACACTGTATGGCTATACCATCTGTGCAGTTGACATATATTGATTCATACCTTCTTCCCATCTGTCCTTGACACTGTGCAGTAACGGAGGTCACAATCTTCTCTTTCCTGGAATTCCCCCCAAAAGCAACTTTCCACCCACTATTCTCACAGTGGGTTTTTTTTGGCTGCTATTGTGCACTTCTAAGAAAAACTGGTGGCAGGGTGTCTGCGTCTGTCATCTCCCAGGTAGGTCCCTTTGACCCAACGTAACAATAACCGACCACATCAAAAGGGTGTATGTAAACAATAGCGCTTCCATTTCACTTTAAGATAGTGAGTCCAGCATTAAAAACGGATCCTGCAATTCTCCAGAGTTTTGAAAATCACACTGAGAATTCATGCATCGCTCTATAAATTAGCAAGTTTTTTTATTCAAACAGGTATAGTCGCCAGTTAAATTACACCCAGCAAGTCCAAGGGTTTGGAAAAGTAGATTCATGGAAAGTTACGAAGCTGAAAACCCACGGGTGGTCCACTTGCTCAACATGAAAGATACTGGGGAAAAATTAAGTCTCAAGTTAATAGGATGTTTGCATGTGTTATGTTTAATAGGCTTTTTTTTTTTTTAGAACTATCTGTTTCTGTTATTGTCACTTCAGAAGTGAGAAAGCCTGAGCCAGATACCAGAGGGATTATCTCTCAAGGACCATTGTTTATTATATTTTTGGTTTTTCCCCTAACTACTCTTTGTCCAGGCGGAATTGGACACACAAATAACTGCCTTCACAATGGACTTTTTCAGGATTCAAGTGGCCACTTCTACCTGCAAAGTAAGAAGTGGCTAATTGCAGCCCAAGTGATCGGCTGAGCCTACAATTAGCCAATTAGGTTGTCTATTAGGGGGAGGGACAATTTAAATGCAGAAAACCTCTCCATGGAGCCCCCAGGCCTCTGCAACAGACTCCAGCAACCCCCGGCAGAGTGTCAGGAACCTCTCGCTCAGAGCAGAGCGAGGCTGCTCAGAAGCAGAGAATTCGTTTGTTTCAGCTTCTCCTGCAGCTCTAACATTCTCCAGGTCCAGGTAATACGTTTTGCACAGCCCTCCCAATGGGGAAATGTTTTTTAAAACATTGTTTAACAGGTGCTTCTAACCCTTCACATTCTAAACAAAGTTAATGTCCAACATTGCCTTATCCATAAAAATCTCCTCTATCCCCCTTTCATGAAGTTTATAAATTAAAACTTCTCTGACATGTTTAGTCCATATTTAGTGTTGAAGATTAATCCATCTTTCAACTATTCCTGAGAGAGAATATTGCAGCTATCAAAATATTTTAAGGATATTTCCTTTGCTTTGGAGGGTGGATCTCAGATGACTGAGCCAATTTGATTTCAAAACAGGAAATTTCGTTTTCATTAAACGGTGCAGCTCTGTTGAGCTTCTACAATATTGGGCAAGACATAATAGTGTTTGGTTGGGTAAGGGGCAGGACTTGAAAATGGCCACATTATACCAAAGGAATATATACCATTAGCTCCTTTAATTGGCTCTAAAGGAAGAAAAAAAACACAACAACAACAACAAAAAACAGCCCTGATCGGTTTGGCTCAGTGGATAAAGCGTCGGCCTGGGGACTAAAGGGTTCCCAGTTCCATTCCGATCAAGGGCATGTACCTTGGTTGTGGGCACATCCCCAGTAGGGGGTGTGCAGGAGGCAGCTAATCGATGTTTCTCTCTCATCGATGTTTCTAACTCTCTATCCCTCTCCCTTCCTCTCTGTAAAAAATCAATAAAATATATATTTTTTTTAAAACAGTAAATCAAAAGAAATAGTGGACAAGTCACACCTTTCCTGGGCCTCACATTTTCCCCAAAACCAGCTCCATTCATTTTAAGATCCCTTTCAGAGGCAAACTCCATGATTCTGATATAAAACACTCATATTTCATGAACTAGCAATAGACCAGTCTAGCCCTGGCCCCTGGCAAGGTAAGGAAGATTCAAATGGCCTCTGAGCTCAAAGCCCAACTGGGTGTGGCTTATCATCCTGCCTCTTTATTTAGCCTTGTTGGCTTCAGCATCATTTTAATGATCATACTTGAAACTAAGTTCACACAGTGTTGTGCCGTTTTAATTGCTTGTTGTTTTAAGCACTTGAGACTTTCCCCACAGCCCAGATGTGTCATTCACAAAACACCGTCCCTTGTGAGAATTACAAGATAAAATCATGTGTTCTTAGTTATCTAACTTTCCCCCCACAACCTTCCCCTACTGGGTTCGCCCTGGGGCCCTGGGAGCCCATTAACATCTGCTCTGCCCCATGTTGGGTGAATAAACAACTGGTGGGGAAGACAGATTATTTGGTGAAGTGCAGCTTCACTTTATCATCGGCAGTTCTCCTGCCTTTTCACTGTGAATGCTCACTACCTTCCCCATGCAGGGGCACTGCAGAGACAAAGGTGGTTTTCAATGTGGTTTACCTTGTGTCTCTAAACATGCAAGACTTTCGGTGCATTGCTAAAGCCACATCACAGGGCCCTGGCCAACCACAAATCTCCTTCATGTGTTCAACACAGACCTGGGAAGAAGAGTAAATCCTCTCCTCCCACCAACTACAGCAGAATGGTCCGCTGTCACTGCTCCGTCTCATCTGCCATTCTGCTTGTAGCATCCAGAAAGATCTTTTTAAAATGATCACCCGAATCACGCGCCCTTCTTCCACTCCCCTCCAATGGTTTCCATTGCTGTTAGAATGAAATCCACACCCCTTACCATGACCTACTTCCTGGCTATTACTCACACCACTCTTGCCCAGCTTTCTTTCTGCTCCTGAAATATACTAAACTCATCCCCATCTCAGGGTCTGAAATATTCCTCCCTATCCCCTAGCTCAGTGGTTGGCAAACTGCGGCTCTCGAGCCACATGCGGCTCTTTGGCCCCTTGAATGTGGCTCTTCCTAAGCCTTAGGAGTACCCTAATTAAGTTAATAACAATGTACCTACTTTTATAGTTTAAGTTTAAAAAATTTGGCTCTCAAAAGAAATTTCAATCGTTGTACTGTTGATATTTGGCTCTGTTGACTAATGAGTTTGCCGACCACTGCCCTAGCTCATGGCATGGCCTGCTCTATCTCACCAGTCAGAGTTCATCTCAAAGGTCGTCTTTCCTGAAAGGACATCTTTGACTGCCCAATCCAAAGTGACTGGCACCCTTTGCCATCGTTCCACTCTCTATTACCTCAACTGCTTTATTTTCCTCCCAGCATGTATCACTTGTGTCTCATTCATTGTCTAGCTACCCCCTGGAAAGCAAGAGCAATCAGAACAGGGACTTCGCCTGTCTTGTTCACCACTCCATTGCCAGGAATAAAGTAAACATATAGTGAGTACACAATAAATATTTACTGAATGATTAAATAACATATAATTGGAGAAATGAATGAAAAAATAAAAACTTTAAAACAAGAGGTTCTTTACTGGGATTCATGGACTTTAAGAAGTCCTTAAACTCCCTCAAATTTACTTGTAAAATCCACCTATGGGTATTTTTCAGGTGAGAGGTCCCACACTTTCATCATATTCTCAAAGGGTCCATGACTCCTAGAAGATAAGACAGACTGTGGCAGAGTAATAGGACCCCTAATTTCTAGTTGATTACAGAGCTTTCCTATATTTTCTGGCTTCCTGTGTGGCCATGTAACTAATTCTGACCAATGGGTTGTGTGGAGATGTGTTAAGTGTAACTTCCTCAAGTGTCTTAAAAGGGAAGGAGCTGCCCTTCTTCTTCCTTCCTCCTTCTATTGGCTGTGATGTGGAGGTAAAGGCTGGAGCTTCAGCAGCCATTTTTGACCAATAGGAAACTGAGGCCATGCACAGCACAGCAACAAAATAGGAGCCAGAGACCCAACCCCATGGAGTACCACCTAGCCCTGGACTTCCTAAACAGGAGGGGAAAAATAAACTTCTGTCTTAAGTTATTGTTAGATGGTGATAGGAGGGGGGTAATGGGTAGAGATGAGAAGGTATCTACTGGCAACCTAATTAATCCTAATTAGTTATCCCACTATTGGCAAAATGGGAGAAGATAATGCTCTTAGACGGGAATCAGAATGTTAATTATCGTGCACCAACTCTATCCAAGATACTACTCTCAGTACTCACCTATCCAGGTACAAAGTTTGGTGGGATAGAGAAATAAGAAAAAGAACCCAATGGTACAAAACAAATTTCTTTCAATAAGCCCCAAACTTGGAAGCTTACCAGTAAGTAAAATCATGAATGCAAATAGTACTTGTTTGATACATTTCATTTGCACGGCCACCATTAACATGTGCTGCTAACATATAAGTTGCATTTCTAAGAACAAAAAATTCTTTCCATAACTATTATTCTATGAAAGTAATGAAGCCTACCTATACCCATTCTTTTGCATTTCAGCAGCTGTACCAAGCACTGTAACACATTTTTATTCAAATGATGGAGCTTTTGTTATATAAATGCATCCATATGGTGTTGAAATTTAATCTTAATTTTTACATATTGATTCTGAAGGAAGTAATGACATTGCCATAACAAATTAGGATTATTAAAGTATATTATAATGTTCCAATCCGGTGTACTATAAGAAATAACTATCATAGTTAAATGAAATCATTGACCCACAGCAATGAAAATGCCCAGGATTTATTGCACATTATTTGTGTATAATAGATTGCTTAACAAATTTGGCCATAGAGACTTGAGATATGTATTAATTGCAACTCAATCAATACAACCACAAATAGAGGATATTCTTTACAAAGTGATGAGCCAGTGGGAAAGCAAGCCTTCCTTGTTGATGCAAGGAGGAATGAGAAGTAAAAGTAATCCAGCTCTCTTGCCTGCCTCCCTCCACCCATCCCTCAGGTTAACTCCAGGAGGCTGCCCTCCATCTAGGCAGTATCATAAGAGGCTGGGATGAGAGAATGGAGAGAAAGATGTACAGCTATATTACCTTGGGCCAGTTACTTAACTTCTCTGCCCTTTCATCCTCCTCAACTGTAAACATGTACCCAGGGTAACACCAGTTCTCATCTGTAGAGATATGTGAGCATTGAAAAAGATAACGTTGCGTGTCTGGCAAATAGTAAGTACTCATTGTCAGTACCATCATTGCTATGGTCATCATCATCGTCGTCGTTTTTCTCTGTGTTTTTTTCCTAACTGGATTTCCTAGAATGAGCTCCAGAGATTTCCTGAACTTTGTTTTAGTTCCTAAATCTGAGGGCAGTGCCAACAGTGTGTTCTTCTTTCTGTCCCCTGGAGCCCCTGAGGGTTCCCTGAATGCAGCGCTTCCTCACACACGCCAGCCGGCCTAGGGCCGAAGGGCGAGTCTATATGCACTGACGGGCACACAGCTTACCGGTCCCTGAGAGCATCACTATTCATTCTGATAACACAGGAATTTCAATGGCTTCAAAACAAGAAAGAAGTGCCTTCAGACCTCAATACCAGTAGGCACAGCCGTATTACGCTAAATGCCACTCCGGGTCCTTCCCAGAAAACACTAGCAGCCAAGTTCCCAGAGGCAGACTGCACCCCGCAGATAAGATGAGGCAAAAAAAAAATGCTCTGGACGAGACGGATGACGCTGCGGGCTGGCGTTTAGCTAACAGTAAGCATGGCTATCACTTCCTGATCACTTACTATGTTCCAGGCACTGTTCTGAGCACTTTGCACAGATCCTCTCATTTAATTCTTGTGACAAATTGTATGAGAGCATCACCATTATTATTCTGTCTTTCCAGTTGTGGGAAGTCAGGCTCACAGGATGTAAATAGCTTGCCTAAAGTCAAACACAGCTAGGAAATTGCAGATCTCAGCTTCATACCCAGGCAGCCAGACCGAAACTTCTTTCTCTCAACACTATACTGTGATGTTCTAGGAAGTTGTTCTAAGCTTTTAAACGTTCATGGATCCTGCCATCTTCCACTGATGGCAATTTAGAGAGGCAATCCATATACTGGTTAATTAAGATCTCAGGATGTCGGACACACGGGACTTCAACTCCCAGGTCTGCCCCTTACAAGCCTGATCTCTCTTAGACTCGTTTTACTCATCTGTAAAATGGGGGTGATGACAGGGCCTGCTTGGCAGACTTGTGAAGACTGCATGATATGTTTGAGGAAAGCGCTTAGCTCACTGTAGGGCACATACTACGTGCTCAATAAGTAACCAGGTTGATTCATTATCCTCTCCCTCCTTTAGAGACACATTATTTTAAAATAAAAATAGAGGCCCTGTTACTTACCATATTCAGCCTTGAAGCCCTCCCCCTCACATCTGGATGATAAAATGTAATTCTTATGAAAAAAGATAATTTTTCGGCACGACGTCCCCTCTCTGCAATTACATCAAAATCCCATTAATTGAGCTATAACACTGTCAGGCTCAGCAGCTGGAAAGCGCATCCATACATTCTAAAGAGAAGGCCATTAATTCAGCGCTCTCCAGCGCGGCAATGAAATTGGGATGTCCGTTCTCCGGCGTGATTTACTGTCTTTCAAGCTGCTTAAGTGGGAACCTCTACAAAAAGATTTAAGTTAAGTGACTCTTGTGCTGCTCTGAAGCTCATTTATTATTGAATTAAGTTTTCATTTCCTTTAAGGGGGATAAAGAAATATAGTTTTATTTGAAACAAGGTGAAAACATTTAAAAGAGATCGGCTGTTATGATCCTGGAAGCTAGTTTATATATCTGCAAATGATCTCACTCTGCTTACACTCTGCTGAAAAGCCACGTTGAAACTCATCAATATTACTAATATGCATATTATTTGAGACTTTGGCATGAGAGCTCACCCTTACTTTTCATACTTTATCATTCCTCTCTTTTAAAAAAAAAAATTTTTTTTTTATCAAGGCAGTTAGGGAATTGGCTGGAAAAAACCCCAGGCAAAAATCAACACGCATTTTTGAAAAGTCTAGATTTTCTTTACGACGTGGAGGGAAACACAGAGGAAGAGGAGACCAACAGGCAGAGAGAGATACATGTTATCGGTTACCAGTGTGTGGTGGAAAAATCAACATAGGGCAGGCATAGAGCATTAAAAGATTTCCAGCATCGTGGTCCACAGATGAATTGCATGTGGCAGGCAAATAGAGAATAATTCTCTGCTAGTGGAGGAAGCAAACTTTGCTGCCTAAATTATCAGCCCTTGCAGTAGGCACTGGGCCACAAAGTCCCTTTGGAATTATTAATTCTGTCTGTCCACTGTCTAGATCAAAGAGATGGTATAGTCCCATATAATGTTTCCTCTTCTAAATCTCCTGCAAAACAACCAAGAGTAATATCCCCTATACCAAGATCTCCCCAAAGAGCTAAGCACCTCTGAACAAACTATATTTTTTAAAAATCCACTAGGACCCCTGTAATGGTGTCATTTACACTCCAGTCACATGTGTCTACGGCACAAGACCCTTCATAATTAGGTATATACACTATACCAGCTCACTGCCTAATTAGCAAATTATGTTGAAAATAGCATCCTGCTAATTAACGGTTATTATGGCATTTCTGAAGCTGAGGCTTTAATTATCACCAACCTAATGCTTGTGTACAGAGAAAAAAGAAGCCCCCCCCCCTTTATTAAATGATCAATAAGTGCAAGAGATTATTATAAGGCAAATCTGCTGACAGCTGATTAATTTGTGTGATGCAAAGTTGCTGCGTGTTTCATATTATTTTATCCGAGTTGCAGGAAAAAGGTACATAATTTGGTTTCATTAGCAACCTCTGCGATTTATCACTAGAAAATGCACCCCCCCCTTTTTGTTGTTGTTTGTTCAATTCCCTCTGTGTTTTTGCCTGTACCAGCATCAAAGTCAAGAGCAGGAAGTTTTAATTAAGTGACACTAATGAGGTCGTTGAAAATGATACTTCAGCAATTCAGCATGCTGTTAAATGTGTTTATTCTATAATGTCATCAAAGGTGATTGTTTTCCCTCGAAACAGATAAAATGCATTACCATAAGCATTGTACTTTTGAGGGTTGGAAATACGAAATGCAAGTTAGTCAGGTGTATCTCTTGCATTTTCTTTCTTCTTTTTGGTGCCAATTCAAAAGACTGGACCTAAAACAAAACTTTAGCAAACAAGGCTCACTCTATTTTGTTTTCTTTCTTTCTTTTTTTTTTAAGTCTCCCCTGTTCAGTAATTAACAAACTCTGCCAGGGAGAAACTGAACAAAAATGAGCATGCAAATGACTAGTCAAGGGAAGCTGGAATCAAAGGGAGTGAAAAGAGGGCTGAAAAGATGGTCCTCTGAGCCTGGATTCTGCTGCTCTAACAACACAAAGCTGCCCACTTCCGGCCGCCCACTGCAAAGGCTACACTGACGTGACTCAGCATTTGAGCTGAACTAGAATGAGGACATTTTGAACACGTTTTTCATTTAAAATAGTTCCAGCCTCCCAAATACAATTAGCGTTGCATGACCCACTTTAGGAAATGATCACATTGTGAATTTCCAAGCTTCTTAAGAAATAAAAATTATTTTACACATTTCTGAGAGGTCTCAAGGGGGAAGCAATAAAATGGCTCCATTTTACAGATGGGGAAAACTGAGGAGTGTGATGTATCCCAGGTCAGAGGCACAGCAGGCAGGGATAACCCCTGCTCCCCTTCTTAAGTCACACCACCTCTGCAATTCAAAATATTCACTCTAGGTTTTTTTAGGTTACTCAGTCAACAACTCATTTTCATAACGTATAGAAATTTAAAAGACCTGTAATGTTTCTGTTTCTCTTGGAATGCACCCACTGTTAATAACAAACCCTTCATCAAAGTGGCAGGTCTCATACCCTCCCTGTTTAGACAACAGTGACGAGCTCCCACACAAAGCTTCCCGTTTCTAGAGCGTGTTTTTAACACCAAAGGGAACCCACTCTGACCCATCACGTTTCATAACTGACAGCAGTAACTATCTTCCAACAGCGCCACTAATTCACAGCTAACTAACCAAACTCTGCACTTCTTTCCCGACCGCCCAGCCACAAATCAGGACAGATAGATTTTGAGGGACTTTTTCGGGATACTTGTCTTAACTACTGTGACTGAAAAATGAAAATCAAAAATTGCTTTCCTTCCTCACTATATCCCCGATTTGGGCTGGTTGGATCCTGGGGCCGGAGGCTGGGTTCGATGACCTCCTAGAATTTTTCAGGGCCCTCTCAAAGTCTCCACCAAAATGATTAGCCAACTCCCTCAAACATCTCAAGAAAATTAAATACTCAATTTTATGGAGCAAATCAAACTTTAACTTAACTTGTCATTTTTCAACTAGTCAGATGCAGGGGAAACTCAAAATGCTCTGATATTGCATGGGAGTAAAGAGGTCACCAGCTTCTTAGTGGAGGGTTAAGCATGGGGGGAAAAAAACATTAAAATGATTCCGAAGTATTACCAAGGTGGTAAAAGTTCTAAATCTCGAACAAATGTGCATCGATGAGCCACAAGAACATACTTCGACAGGCTCGGGGGCTGTTAAAACTATACAAGGCTGCAAAGTGTTAAGGCAGCTTCATGGAAGCACATAATTAGAAAGTTCTTAATTCTTCACATGAGAATTAAGAAAAGGACATTTCTGGAAGAGGCAGGATGCCTTTGCCAATTTGGTTTACTGTCTGGAATTTAAACTTCAACTCTCTTGGTGGCTTTTCCAACTTAACGTTAGTAATCACCCAAGTGCTCCTTCCTAAAATGGCAAAGATGTCAATGAACGATAGCATCGGTGCTGGAGAGGGTGCAGGGACATGAGCAGGAAAGGGACGGCAGCAAAAACGGGCGCAGCCTCTCCAGAAACCACTTTGGTACTGCATTAAGAGTTTAAAAACATTCATATCCTTTCATCCCATAATTGCACTTCTAGGAATCTACCAGAGGAAAATCAGAGATGCTCATCAAAGCATTATTTATAATAATGAAAAATTAAAAACTTAAATGTCTCACATTGGCAGATTGGTTAAATAAATGATGATCTATCCACGTGATGTTATATTATGCAGTCATTAAAAACATGTTCAAAGAACACATATGAATGAATATAATAACCACAAAGAAGAGGACTGAAGATGTAACATTAGGCATTATATATGTTACAGTCAGCATAGAAAACTGATACCAAAGTGCAAAGAGTGGTTATCTCTGTAAGGTGGGATGAAAGGTAATTTGAATGTTTGTCTTTATACTTTGTAAAAATTACTCAATTAAATGTATTAAAATTATAAAGTAGTTCAATAATATTAGAGTTTCTTATCTAGAATGCACCTAGATGGTCTTAGGAATTTTGTGTAATGGTATAATTTATAATTCAATATACCATTTTATTGTTTACAACATACTCAGACCAAGCATTTTTTTTCTCTACAACCCTCATAAGTATTCAGCCCCACGAAGCTCCGAGGATATTGAAGTGCCCAGAACTACTATTAGGAGGCACTCAGTGCAGTAGTGCTCCCAGAACACACCTTTAAAAGATGCCTTCGTGTTTCATAATTGCAGTGATCATCTCAGTTCCGCAAAGTTTCCTGCAGATCCGTACCAGGCCAGAGCACAGCGTCTGAAGGCCCCACTTGTTCCAGAGCACTCCCTAGATCCTCGTGGGCGGGCATTTTCTTTAAAGCTTCCCTCTGCTTATTTGACAGAGTGATGGACACTTTTTCCTTGGATTCCTTGGAACTTCTGAAGCCACTTTCCAGTTAGGTTGAATGAGACTGTATTGGGCTCAGGACATGTGTTGCTAACTTAGTTTTTGGGGAGTTAGTTGTGGTGGTGGTTTTTCTTAATTGGTGAAAAACTGTCAATATATACATCCTGGGTATTATTTAAATTTTGAAAAATAAAAATTCAAGGAACAGAAGAGAAAATGTTTCGACACTTTAATTATACTGTGTTAGAAAGACTCTTTTCTAAAAAATGTTTTTCACTAAAGAAAAGAGAGGTGAGTTTAGCTGTAAGTAGCAAACTTACCACAAAAGGCAACCGTCATCCTTTAGAATGATGACATAATCACAACAAAAATGAAGACATGGAAGTCACCTGGTTCCCAGCAAGTCACCTGGTCAGCTGGACATGAGGGGATCAATAAATTGCCCAACATTTATAATATAATTGGATTTATATGGGCTTTGGGGATGCTCAGAAAAAAATAACAGATTTCTCCCTACTGGAGAGTAAATAAAATGCATTTAAACTACTCATCAAATAATCCATGGGTTGTTCGAGTATTTGTCTTCACCTTTCAAAGGTTGAGGGAGAGGACAGAGAGCTGAGGACAGGGACTGAGGTTTGCATCTCTTGTTGCACACCTGTCGCTGTGGGCCAGTGACTTAACCTCTCTGAGCCAATCATTCCTAACCTGTGCACGGCTTTTCTCAAAGTGTGCTGAAAAGCTAAGTCGCCCATCAGAGAGCTGCAGAAATGGTAGGTGTTCCATTTTGAAGGTTTTTTTCTTTTCACTTTCAAGTACTAGTAAACATACAAAATAAATTGAATGTGTTCATATCCCACAGGAAAGGACCCGAATGCATGACCACATTTGAAGAAACACAGCACCTCCTTTGTTTTCCACCCACGTGGAAGGACAGCCTGTAGTACTGTCACAAAGTTTCAATTACTCTGTGTTTTGCTTTTCTATTGAATCATAAAAAAGAAAAAAATTTCCTTATTCAGTGTCTACCATATGGACCCACAGGACGTTTTCGTCATGTCCAGTACACATAGACCAATGATAATGCATGTGTGCTGGGTGTATGAGTGGGTGTGCCATGTGATTACCAAGTAATGAGGATGACACATTCTTATGAATGGCTTTTGGCAGCTGAGTCACACATAGAACCATGTGTCATTTATGTGCATACTAGCTCCCTCCTTCATTCATTCATTCAATCTCTGCAATGCCAGTATAGAACAGTGCACTACACACACACACACACACACACACACACACGAGCAACCCTACCATTGCCAGAAAGAACTGGCTCCTTAATGTCACCTAGAGGACTAGATGACATAATACTCTGTAGAGATATAAGAAGATATATAAGAGATATAAGAAGATACAATTTGGAAGACAGAGGGAAATAGGACTCTCCTTTTCCTTCCTCTTTCCCCAACTCTCAAGTCAAGGGTCTTCCTTGGCTCAACTAAGCCATTCAAATTTTGACTCTCAGTCAGGCCTTGCAATGGGCAGGATCAAATACTTGGAAAGAGTGCAGATACTGGCATTGAACTTGAATTCAAATCCCTACAAGTTATTGAATCTCCCGAAGCCCCAGTGAACTTAGGAGTCTGTTGTAAAGACCAAATGCAATCATGCATATAGAGTGTTTCGCACAGTGCCTGGCACATAGTCTCCTAAATGCCATTGCTAAAGGAAGTAAAAGTGACAATTATAGCCTGGCCCTGAGCTCAATGCTTTATGTGCATGACTGCACTCTTAACAAGACTACAAGGCAGATACTATTATTATCCCCACTCTACAGAAGAGGAAACAGACTCATGGAGGTTAATTTGCCCAAGACTCATTGAGAAAGTGGCAGAGCTGGGATGAGACTCAGGAAGGCTAGCTCCAGAGCCCAAGCTGTTAAATGGCTACACAATATTTGTTTAATCTGTTAGGGTAAAAATCTATCTAATCTATTAAAAAGGAAAGCTGGTACTTGTGTTTACCTTGAAAAATGACAGACCCAGAGTTTGCCTGGCCTCAAGGAAGGTGTCTGGGCAGGTACACGACCTTGATCCAGCTCCCTACCCTCCTGCAACTCCTCTACCCAAAAGCAGAGGGAACTAGGAGGCCACAGCTGGTTGGAGGACATGCTCCAAGGTCACAGTTAAGGTGAACACAGAGAGCACAGCCCATGTGCACCAAGGAGCTGAGGACACATTCCAAAGACATGACACAAATGTGCTTGCTGCAGCACAACCGCCCTCTTGCCCAGTGAGCCTCCCGGGAGCCCCGGGCACAGGTGCTGCTGCCCCACTCCTAGATTAGCGTAAGCGAACCCAGGGCAGGCCAACTGGTAGAACATCCAAAATCCACTGTTGAGGGCTCTGGCTGCGCCCAGATACATACACACACACACACACACACACACACACACACACACACACACACACACACAAAATGAGTAAGCAGGAGAGACACCAGATCTGTCCCCCTTAAAAAGCTTCAATAAAAGGAGCAGCAAACACAAAATGGCAAACTCACACCACTACTGTCTTCCCTTTAGTGACTGTTAAAAATTATCATACATCCCGTCACTGTAATTAGCCATTTATGCAACCGAATAACTCTCACCCTTAAAAGTTCAAAATGTACCAGAGGTGGTGGTCATGTATTCATTTTAAACAAACAGGTAATGAACACCTACTGTGTGCTGAGTATATAAGACAATATTAACACAATACCAAAAATCCCCCAAACCCCCAAAGGTTTTCCAAATATACAGGTGAGTCATGTTTCATCTTTATTCAGCGATCTTTGCCCCTGGGTGGCCATTTTCCTCTGCCCCCATCCCCAAGTAGGATTTGGTCAAGTTGATGAACTAATTGAATGTACATGATGTTACGGGATTCTTAAAAAAAAAAAGAAAAAGAAAAATGAGAGAAGTATGATTTCCCATCCTCTGCCCAACATCACCAATGACAGGTAAGATCTATGTGTGCTCCCAGAGTGTCTGACAACACACCTTCCTGATCCCACTTTTGCTTTTTGTCAATACCAGCACAGGGAAGGTGGCGTTGGGCATCACAGGAAAATGGTTTTTTATTTGCTACCCTGTGAACCACCTTTCCTGCCTCAGTTTCCCATCTCAGTTTATCATGAATAAATGATCTATGTACATAGCACAGCTGATAGGCCAGAGGACATGGGAGGTGAAGCGTCTCAATTCACCCTCGGCTCCGCCACTTTCCAGCTGTGACTCAGGTTAGTGGCCTTATATTCTTGAGACTTGGCTTCCTCCTTGGTAAATGGAGATGATACAAGTTGTTACAGTGTTGAGATACACATGTAAAGTGCTCAGCACACTGCCTGGCACATGTTAATGCTCCATACAGATATGACTGAGAACCGACTAAACTGAAGGCACAGACAGCGACCTGCCCATGTGCAAGAACTCACAATCCACACCAGGCATGATAATCTACTCCAAGTCACTCCTGCTGTACAGTTTCCACTCCAGCATCTGGACGGGGAAACTCCTCAAGGGCAAGAACTTTGTCTTGGGCTTTAATTTTGCTGCTCTTCCATTTCCCTCAATGTGCACTACAATATCATAAACAGAGTAGGTGCTAGATAAACGTTTGCTGAGTGGGTAAAGGAATAAAAGAGAGAGCCGGAAGTGCCACAAGCTCAGGGACTACAAAAGCGAGATGGCAATTCATAGGAAGGAGTGATGACTTTTATCTGTTGTACCAAAGTGGGAGTCAGGGTGATCAAAGAAGGTGTCTTGGAGGAGTGAACCCAAAAGCTTGGCCTTGGGGAACAGGCCGGACTGAGTGAGGCTGACTGAGGAGGGTCGTTCTGATCACCCAAATGTGGGCCTCCTCTGCCCTCAATAGTACCGTGAAGTGCAGGTGCATGAAAGTCAGAGGGCTGGGGGTGGGCTGGTGCTTGGAGTCAAACTCACTTTTCTCTGAAGTGCCCGGAGTCCTATCACAGGGGTTCAAATCAGCTCTGTCTTCCTGAAAGATTTTTATTCTCCACCCAACCTGGGGTAGCATCCCTGAGAACATCTACCCTATAAAAGATTAATCAAAACTATAGTTAGGAAGCCTAGGATTCATTCTGGGCCCTTCAGTGCCCCTGAAAGAAATAGGCAAATTGGACAGAAATCAAAGCAGGGGAGCCAGGAGGATTAAAGAGAGCAGCCACGGGAGCTACTTATAAGGGTTCCTGCAGCACCAGGCCGGAATAAGCAAAGCTCAGGGACAACAAAAAGGACCGAGGATCAAATACTCTCCCCGAGCAAGGGTATAGGCACACCGATGAAGGGAAAGCATTGCTCGGGGTCACGGGAAGGGATAGAGCAGAGAGGAATGGGATGTAATTACAGAAAGGAAAACTTGGGCTGAATATCAGGGCAACCTTCTTAAGAGAAGGCTCAGTTCAAGGGTGGGATGGTTTCCCCGGGGTGGCGGTGGAAGCCCCATCACTTGAGGTGCATAAAGCCACTGGACAAAGAGCAGAGAAAGAGAGTGTGAGGCACCATCTCCCCACACAGGGGGTGGGACAGGTGACCTTACGGGGCTGCTCGGCTCCACACTTCAATGACACGTCAAGATGTATTTCATCAGGCACCCACTGGCGAAAGCCCAAAGCATTGTACCCCCACACACACCCTTCGCCATTGTGCTTTCTCAATACGCCACTCAAGAAACATTCCCATTCACTTCAAGAGACCCTCCACAGCTTTGAAGGAGGAATGTTAACTCTGGCTCTAGTTTCCTTAGTCTTGGCTCCTGGAAATGGGATATTTTTGTTTTGTTTTGTGTGAGACCCTTTCCAATTTGAAAGAAAGTCATTATCCTTGCTACGGGATCCAGAAAAGCTAATATAAAATTGTGATATTTTTCATATATTCTCCACACTGATCACATGACTCTTTTTTGTTTCCAGAGGAGAGTTCAATATTTCTAGCATGGGCTATAGACCCACAGTGAGCTCTGCAGCCTCACCTTGCACCTCCTCCTCTCCCCCCCCCTCTACTCCAGCATTCTATGCCTTTTAGGGGTTCCCAAACCCGTGTTCCCTCTTCCTATAGGATTTGTCCTTGCTGTTCCCTCTGTTCCAAGCACTCTCATGCTTTTTCTATCTGCAGTAATGTATTCATCTGCTTATGCTACCATAACAAAATACCACAGTTTATGGTGTATTAAACAAAAGAAATTTATTTCTCACAGTTCTGGAAGCCAGAAAGTCCAAGATCAGGGTGCGAGCATGATTGAGTTCTGGTAAGAGCCCTCTTTGACATCATCTAAACCAAATCACCTCCCAAAGACTCCACCTCTACATTGGGAGTTAGGGTTTCACTATATGAATTTGGAGGGAACACATAGACCATAACATCCCATCACTCCTATTCCTTCAGGACCTAGCCTTCCATGTCGGCTTCAGGAAGACTTTCCTGAACTGGCAAAGACTGGATTAGGGCCCCTCTAATCGCATCAAAGGCATCTCAGCCTCAGCTCTGTGGGATCACTTAATGCGGCACACCCCAGTGCTAGATGTGTGTAGGACAAAGGCTGGGTCTTCTGGGAAACACAAAGATAAACTAGAAACTAATCCTCAAGGACTTAGGACTAGACAGGGAGAGAAGACACATATAAATAATGGGTACACCAAGATACAAAGCTAAGAGTGCCGTGAGACATGGTGCTATGGGAATTCAGAGGCATTTCCAGGTTAGGGGAAAGGAGTTGGGAAGACTTCCTAGAAGAGGCTGGTAGAACATGAGGTATGGAGATGACACCCAGAAAGTAGGCAAAACCAAATAGAGAGGCCAGAATAAGCAAAGGCCTGGAAGCTGAAAATGAGCGCCTTTGGCTCAATAATAGAATTAAACTGAAATTCAGTTGTAGAAAAGCTATTTTGATCACAAAGTATCTTGAGTAAAGAGCTGAGACTATATTATATACACAAGGGAGGGACAATCAGATGTTGCTCTGTGGTATGCCTTGGTAGGAAGTGGACATTTGCACTATAATTTATAAGAAAACCTATCGTTTACTCCTTTTCAAGCAACCAATCACTGAGCAGTCAGTATTCTGAGAGAATCAACCATGTGTTCTCTCAGGGGAGGAGACTATGAAGTGGCCCCTTGCCTCAGAAATTGTCTAACAAACTGCCATCATGGAAATCCATTCTTCTTAGATCTTCAGAGTTCAGGATATATAACAACCAACCTAACCAAAGTCCTGAATTATGGAGTCTGAATGCTTTAATTCAAAATTCTGAAAGAGTGTCAGGGAATAGGCCAGGCCCTCTTATCATTCTCTTCATTGAGGACTTTGCCCAGAGTTTCCTTAGTCCCCTCCCAACATCCAGCCCTCGTGCTTCATTTACCTGGGGGTCAGCTGCAGCACTTGATCTTGCTCAGTGCATTCTGAGAGGGTTTCCCTTGCCCCTACTTCAATTTAGCAGAATTGTTAACTGCAGCTTTTGCTGGTGAGAGAGCCACAAAGGAACCATTGAACAGTGGTGTGGCGATGGCACCTGAAAATTGCTTCACCTGGAGACTGTGCCCAGGATGTTTACTCAACTCACCCACCTGCTGAAACCAAAAGGGGGGAATTGCCAAAGAATGGAAGGTCCCACATCAGATGGGAGTAAGTTGGACAATGTCTACTGCCATTTGCAGAACTACAGGATTCTAGGCCATTTAAGTACATGTCCACATTAATTTTCTCCAGCTCCAATGTTATTAGCCAATGTGAAAGACCAGAAAACGAACACTTAGAGAGGCAAAAAGATTTCTCCTATGCCAGACAGCTGGCAAGGGGTGGAGTAGGGGTTTGAACCTAGGTTTGTCTGACAACAGAGCCCAGGATCTCAATCATTTTGCTATGCTATTCAGTTGCTGCATTTCTTAGAATATTTTTGGGGAGACAAAGAAGACAGGCTGTTTATTAACAGGGCATGCTTACTCCAGCCTTTTATAAGAGTAGGAGATGAAGCCTGCTCTTCTTACAGAGCTAGTCTTCTGCCCCCTACTGGTCAGATGGGGGGTGGATTCCAACAGGAAGTGAATCCCCAATGGGGCGCAGGACTTCCCTGTGGACTAACCCTGGTATAAAACCACTTCGGATGAAAGGACAGTCTATGGATGAGTTGAACCAATTATTATAATCATTATCTGTGTAACATTTGGGCAAGAGACAGCTCCTGACAGTTTCTCGTGATAAGTTATGTCTGTCTGACTGAGTAGAATTTAATTGAAAATGTCAACCACCTAGAAGATCATTAGGGTGAAGCTCTCGCCTCAAGAAAAGACAAAACTGAAAACAATCCTCCGCTGCTGCTTACAACCAGCTCTATTGGGGTGGACAGAAAACAAAAAGGATGAACATATGGCACTTGGGGCTTTTTGTAAGCTGTTCAAGCACCAAATCCTCAGGTCTGCTGTGAAAAAGAGAGAGACTCATTCCAGACACACACATTTTGGGAAGACTGATAATGTGGGGGGATGGATCCATGCAATCAAGACTGGACTGGTCACATAGGGAACATGCCAAAGGTAGTGAACATCCTCTGGAGAATGTCTTCTTGAGCCCTTCTTTTTGGCTCTTCCAAGGCAAAGCGACCAATGAAACAAAATCACTTGTAGTCCAAGCCTGTTAATATTGTGAGTGTCTACGGAGGACACTCATTCATCTTGTCTCTCTGTGTTCTTCCTCCTGCTTCTGCAGACACACCCATCCACACACCATGCTCACCTGCATGCGTACATCATCAGTGGTTTCCACTGAATTATCCATACTCAGCTGCTCCACCCAAGGATTCAAAGATGTGCTAAGAGTCTTGGAGCCTTGGTATATTTGCAAATACTTTCCAGATGATATTTCTTTAGCACTTTTTTTAAGTAACAAAAAGCATGTGAATATTAGAGAAAAGATGCATTTTATAAATATGAAAATTATTTTACTACCAATCTTGAAAACAAGAAAGGAAGAAGTGAGTAATAATTCAGATATTAACACATAGATCATGTAGGGGATTGCTCTGAGAAACTGTGCTCTATAAAAAATAAAACATACATACAGTGCTATGTAAAAATGCTTTCGTTGCATTGTGAAGCACTGTCCTTGCATATGACCAAATTTAGCACTGTGTCACTGTATTTATGAAATTCCTACCTAGTAGTCTACATGGTATAGCAAACATGAAATCATGAACTAGTTGTCAAAGGCTCTGGCTCTGGACCAGACCACCTACATTCAAATCCTAGCTGTACCAAAGGATTCATGTAAACTTAGACAAGTTACTGCACTTCTTTAAGCCTCATAACCTCATGTGTAAATTGGGGATAACAGTAATACCTAGAACCCCACAGGGAAAAAGCAAGTAGCACGGTGTTGGACACATGGTAAGCCCTCAATAAATGAGACACTAGCTTCCATGGACACTAGGACTGGGTAAGTGGGAACAGATCACCAGTTAACATGAATTTCAAACAGAGATGTTAATTTCATAGACAAGGAAGTAGGGAACGAGAGAAGGTTTTTTAAGGAGGAGTGGTATGATAAAGAAGCTTTTAAGGAAGCTCAGACCAGTGGGGTTTAATATATTATAAAAGAGAAATGAGGGGTGTTGTGGCCACCTAGAAAGTCTGCAGTGGTCCCAGGCTAGTCCCATACAGCTCTGGATGAGAATGGTAGAAATGGCAAAGCAAAGGACAGGGTCTTTACAAGGATATTTTTAAAGGAGGAGGAGGAAGAAAAGGAAGGGGAAAGAGGAGAAAGGAAAAATGAGAGAGGAGGAAATGAAACGAGGGAGGGAGGGAGGTGAAGAGAATGAGGGAGGGGGAAAGACTGCTCTAGGTGAAGGACTAGAATGACTAATCATGAGTCAAAGATAAATCCAGGGCAGTCATCTGAACAAACTGAATTTCCCATCTAGTCACATTAATGCAGAGTGGCCAGAATGACATACAGACCAGTCATCATCCTAACTAGACAGTCTTTAGGGGTCTTTTCAGGGCTGACTTCCAGAGTCCAAAAGTTTCCTGTTGTCCATTCATTCAATGCCCTTAGCAAGTCTCTATTGGGTACCCACTATATCCAAGGCACTGTGCTAGGCTCTGAGAACACAGAAATGAGGAGAGATAACAAAATGGCTCTTTTGGAGCCTCTAACCTAGCTGTATAGATAGCTATGAAATAGCTAACACAGAAATAGTCATTCATTCCAATTGTGCAATGAGTTATAAGTGGCATTCCCTGATCAGATCCAAATCCCTGCAGAAAAGCTTCTAAAGAGAACAGGTCCCTTACAGAATCAAAACCTAAGACCTCTGACCTGACCTCCAGAATCTGCCTGGCTTCTAGAATCAGGGAGGCAAGCGGAGTGGATTTTACAGAAGAGTGTGCTTGTGCCTATGCTAAGTAGCAGCCCGCATGCCTGGGAAAATTTAGAACCATTCTGGAGTCTCAGTTGAAATAGAAAGCCAAGTAGGAAAGCAGAAATGAGCCTAGAATCACTTCTCTCATGATCTACAAAAAATAAGATTTGGCAAAATCAGCGATAGAAAATACCTGTCAGTCACCTCCACCCTACCTCTTGTGCAGGGACAGATGTCACCGCTGTGTCCTAGCACTCTTTGCTTCCTATACGCCTCACCAAAGTACTCCAGGCTGCCACTGGCAATGGACTGGTGTAAGCAGGTGAGATAAAACTTACTTTAAATTTGTCAGTTATTAGGATCCTTTCTAATCTGTGCTGAGATAACCTACAATGTGAGAATTTGGGAGGCAAGCAGAGGATTGCAGCCGATGGTAAAGGAGTATCACGTCAGAGCAAAGCTGAAGATGACTGTAGAGTTGGAATGAGACTCATTTCCCTCATCTGTAGACACGTGGAGCAGCTTGTTCTAAATGCCCCCCTGTGAATAGCTAAAGCATCCTTACTCCATTAAAATCCAACCTTTGCCTATAAAACACCAGTTTTCTCTGAAACTGCAACATGAAAAAGATTAGCCTATACTGAAGAATTTGTAGTGTGGCCCTTAAAAGAAATAAATCCTTAATCCCCAGAGGGTAGGTGTGCTTCCTAGGACCACTGAGGAGCCGAAAGTAAGGACAGCCATGAGGCGTAGACCTCCCAGTTTTCCCTGTAATGAGGGTTGGGTGGGAGGAACCAAGCGTCACCAATGTTCTCCCTGGATGGGACCCTCCTTCCCTTCCTTGCTCAGGGTGATCTGGGTTCTTCTCATACAGCTTCTTGTTCCTGTGATGTCAGGGGAGGCCCAAGGGCAGACCAGTGGCAGCATGTGCTTAGCTGAAGAGTAGGAAGGTGGTTGACTCTGTGATATAAATAGAGCAGCAAAGTCCCCGTGGAGGAATATGAGGGGTACGACACACGTATACAGAATAGGGGCCAACACTACTGAAAATGGCTCTCAAAAAAAATAAATCTTTCTGAGATTGCTTGCTGGGTGTGTTATTTTTATCTATTCCACTGGGGTTAAGCGTGGCCTAGAATCCCAGCTCGAAATGTTGCTCTACCTGCTCTTTCTCCTTAGTCACAGTGTCATCAGAAATCTGGGTGTGGACACCCTTGACACAAAGAAAGGACAATTACAGCCTGAGAATAGTCCAGGCTGAGCTCCGCCAGAGCCAGATGGGCCCTCCATGGCTCCCCTCAGTCTCAAGCCTGGCTCGCCTGACAGCTCTGCCTTTGACTGACATGTGACATTCTTGTCTTCATGGACAGAGAAGCCAAGCTCTCGATGGTTATCGACATCAGAAAATGTCATATCTGAATATGCTTCAACTGGACCTTCCTCCCCCACTTCATTTCCTGCCTCCTGTCCCTCAGTTTATTTTAATTATACGATGAAAACTCTCAAGAATGGTTAACTGCTGTATCACATAGGCCCTTAATTGTACTTAGGACTCGGATTGTGGCATTTTGTCACCCTGTGATGGTAAAAGGCACATTTGCAACAGGAGTAGGTCATGAAATATTTTCTGGAAATGCCAATGAATTTCAAGACCCCTCCTTTTTTATACTACACATTTGTGATTTCGTCTGTGTGTGTATAGGAGAATAGTAAGTTCTGTCTCCTCTCTCATACCTTTTCCTACCCTCCTTATTGTATAAAATTGTATAATCTTATACAATTCCCAAGTTTATTCCTTTTATTGATGAATATCCCAATCTATAACCACTTGTCCCTTATTAACCCACAGAAGCATGTAGGAAGATTTGATTTTTGTATCACCATAGTTCCTATACCATGATGGTGTGCCCAGTTATCATGCTTCTTGCTCTTTGAAAACATTTTCATCAGTAAAAGGACAGATCACAATAGAGAAATTACATTCAGGTTTTTCCCCAAAGATGCCACATCAACAAGTAAAATAATTTCATAGAAGACAAAAAAAAGTGACCCTTGTGTAATCTAGGCATGGCCAAACTGGGACTTTGGCTCAGATGTCTATATATGCCCCTCTCAACAAACAGAGGCCTTCCCCCCCTGTATGTGTTCAATAAATGTGCATTGAATGAGTCTTCGCAGCTATCAATACGCTCCAACTCAAATGCACCCTACCTGTATTTAACCAAGAAACTCCACTCTCTACTTGCCACTTGTTGAATTCTCATCCCCTAATTCACAAGAAGAACAACTTCTCTTCCCGTAACCACCATTCCCGAGCTCAATCCAAACCTCCAGGAAGAAGGGTCCCTGCATTCACGCATTTTATGGCATATTCCTCACAGCAGTAGTTTTCACTTGACAGACTTGTATCACTTCTAAACAGTTCCCAGAGGTGTATGGTGGTGCCTGTTCACGGATGTCTCCCTAATACTGCTAAGTAAAATGAAAGGTTTTAGGTGAACTTGCACAGAGGCAGCGGGCTAAGGAGAAGTGGATGACCAATGCTGTTCTATTTCCTGGCTCAAAGGTCTCTAATTAACACTCATGGAACTGGCTTCTCTGGGCACTCCCTTGGACATTATTTACTTCAGGACTCGGGAAGAAGCATGATTTTATGTGACAACCTCACTCATTCATCCTTAGTGAACACACACAAGAAAAGATGACCCAGGGTAGGCTCCAGGCCGAGTCAGTAGCCAATGAAGATAGCAACCTGTTCTTTATACTGCTATTTCCCAGCAAAACTTCAGTCCAGGCAAATGTTTCACTGTTTTTGCCATTGACTGCTACTGGTGTCTGGCCTTTATGGACCCGAAAAGGAGCTGACTCATGTGAAAAATGCCCAGCTCAGTGTCTTGCAAAGAGAAAATGCTTAATGAGGGTTCTTTTTAGGTCTGAAAAGAAATACAAGATATCTTAAGAAATTCAGATGTTGATGAAATTGGCATTGATTTGAAGACCATGCAGAAAGCAACAGAGGTATTTCCCAAGTGGCCCCGAAGACAACCTTTATGACATCTTTGAATACGGGAAAGGGGAATCTATAAAGGAGTGATGTGAATCATCTGAAATCTCATCATGGCTGAATACCACAGGAGTGTGTAGAGTTAATTGGTGGACTTTGTCCAAAAGTCAGCTTCCCTGACCACTCCAATGCACAGCAACTCCCACCTCAAATCCCCTATCAGGAGTGAGAGAGCAGGTAGGTATGGTGTCCAAAGGGGGACTACTCCAGGATACTTAGCTCCAACAAATTGTTGCCTGGTGGGAAGGGCATCCTCAGGTTACTAGACCTTCTCTGACTTTTCAAGAGAAGATGGAGATTTGGAAATGTATATAAATCTCCCAATTTTTTAAGATTAGTTCAAACTTAAAAAGTGAAAAGTTTAAGCCAAATAAAACATGACTGACCATAGGCTGACTCAGTGCATGGTTTGCCATTTTGCAATCCCAGAACTCTTGGGTACATTACTCCACTTTTAACTTAGCAGGGTGTGACTTCCTAAATTGACTACGAACACTTTTGCCCCTGACACAGTTTTGGCTGGGTGGGCCTGTGATGCCATGCGTTTACTAACCAGGGACTCTATTATACCAATATATTGCCTTGTTGAGCAATGGCTACAAGCAGATGTAACATTTCCCAATAGAGACAATGCAAATGCAAAAGAGGGCACTTGGCATCAACTTGAGTGAACACTCCTCCTTCTCTACTCTGTTCTTTTTTCTTCCTGGCAGGTACATGGTGATTTCTCGTTCATCACTAAGTATTTCCAAGGCACAGTAAAACCCATCATGGACCAGATGCGGGAGTATGCTAATAATTCCCCATCTCTCTGATAATGCCCAGATTCAATGGGGTCTTCTTCCCGCCAATGTGGGTTCGTAAATGCCATTAATAGTAATAGGATTCAAATGCAAAGTATGACTGAGTAGGCCCCAGTGCATAAAATATATTCTCAACCACAAGGACAAGCTGCCCCACAGCTCACTGCCTTGTGTTAAATTAGGGGCTGGGGAGTCTCTAATTGGGACCAAGATGGTGATAACGACAAATAGAAAGGAAAAGCCAGTCCCTGTTCCCTGCTTATCCACCACCAGGACTCCGCTTGACTTACAGGTCGGACACAATGAGGAGCTTTGAAGCTTGGAAACAGAGACAGGGAGCAGAAAGATGCAAACCCGCAGCCTTGCAGGGGAATTAATGAAACAACTAAACCAGTTCAACACACTGCCCTTTCGTCTCCCACCCACTAAAAGACACTGTTAAAAACCCACCAGCTTTTATTAGCAGAAACAAACGAAGTCGACTACGGAAGACTCAGGAGGTTTTCGTCCTGAAAGTCCAGGATGGCTTTGGCATAATAAAGGTCATCTCTCCTAACCAAGGTAATGTTCACAGAGCAACCTGAGCTCCAGGCAAGGGCCAGGCCTGCTTCTCAGTATTCCCCTGTAGAAGGTGTTGCCGATTAAACTATCACATTTCAAAGGGCTCCTTATAGTAAATAGGAAAGAAAGGAAAAAAGAGACCCAGGGCCCTTTGTTAGTCAAAAAGCTAGGGAAAGGCGATAATTAACCCATTTTTGTAGAGAAATCATTTGGACAAAAGTCAAGGGATTTACCACCCTGTCAATTGTTAAGTCTAGATAAGGACATTATATTCCCCTGCACAAAGGGTGACTGAGATGGTGAATGGAAAGTAGGCCACTACTACAACTCTACCTCACATCTGAAAAAGGACTTTTTTTTTGTCCTCCTGATGCAGCGATGAACTAAAGGACTTTTTTTTCCGCCCTTGCACTAAAAGCATAACTTCAGAGCCTGGCTTTTGCATTTTGTTAAATATTCAAAGGTATTGTGCAATTAGCATGTCATTAATGAATAATTAATTACAGCTAAAGCAGCCTTCAGATTTTTGCAGCTAAATTATTTAAACAGCAAACATAACAACACAATGCAAGGCTCTCATTCGGTGTTTTGTTATTGCATTATTTGAAAGGAACAGCAATATTACTTTTCATTAGTTGCAAGAATTATTTGCAACAAAAGCTGTTTTCATTTTTTTTCTTTTCTAAAAGTTGCTTCATGTGCCCTAACAGGGGAGATTAATTCAATTCAGATTAGATTTCCTAAGAATTAATTAGCTACAAATATCTGAAAACTGTGGCTAGGGATCTTAACTATCTGAACTTAAAAGAAAAAAAATCAACCTATTTAAACCTGCCCTTTAAAAGGACGCCAACAAAAAATTACCCTCTTCTAGCTATTTGGTTATACTTCTGAAAGAGGCAACCCTTTAAAAATCCTTTTGTTTTATTTTTTTAAGCAAGCAAGTATTACAAAATTACCCCCAGCAAATAGTCAAGACTTAAAGAGAAAGTACTTTGCTACTTGCAGACATACATCACTAGAAAGATGTGAGTTTATATTTATAAGCTGCACATCTGGGATCAGTTGACTTATCCATCTGCTAACTACACCAGTAAACAATACGTCTAGGACCGTCAAATCCTTGCATCCATCACAAATTCCTGCTTTAATTGTGTGTTTACGTGTCAAACCTCTGCTTAAGTATATTTTAAGACTGTTTTAAGCATTTGTAATTGTTCCTTTCTTCTTCATATTAACTCCAACACGTTTTATTTACCCTTATGACAAACCATGATTTTGCAAGCCTCATAGATAAATAACTGTCAGAGATCATCCCGCCAAGGAAGAGGCAGCAGAAACACAGAGGCTGAGGGCTTTAACCTGGCTGGTCTGAAGGGAGTGGACCTCTTTCACAAAAATTGGCACCTTGAGTCACAAGTTCAAATCTCTGTAGTGCTAGTTTAATGCTCTGTCCCGAACTCAGAAAATTGATAATTATTTATGTCCTTTTTGAAGTTTCCTTCTTTCTCTTAATTAGTCTGCCACCAGTCTGCATGCAAGAGATCCACTGTAGCTTGAGAATTATATAAGGGGTGGGAATTTCCAAAGCGGGGGGAGAGGAGCTAGTGGCAGAGAGTGAGAAGTGTAGAGGAGCCCAAAAGTCCAAGGACAGCATGACCTGTGGCCCTGCTGGATTGTTAATCCATACTTTCATAAGCATGCTGAAAGCATAGTCTTCAAAAATAAGCACATACCATAAATAAATTAAAAATTTTAAAGACACCTTCCATAATTAGGGAAAAATTATGCACAGTACTCTTCACTAAAGGGGGGATTTTAGTCTATTTTTCCCAACCTGGCTTTTACATTTATATGTATAGCAGGATGTCAAATTTTCACACAACCTTGTCAAACCACTTTTTGGGGAACTGAAAGTGTTGTGTGCCTATGTATTATTGTGCTGATGCAAATAGTTAAACTTTTCTGTGATTAACCATCATTTTCTCAGGGTACAAGATATTCTCGCAGGGTCCAGTCTCTCGCTAAATGTTTAGGTCCCTGCACAGCTGATACGGTGAGGATGCACGCTGAAGACCCACGCCAAAGCTGAAAAGTCACTCTGGCACCATCGAGTTAGAGGACAGTATGGCAGTAGGCAGTTCACCCGGGCCAAGGAAGCTGTGGCTTGTCAAAGGCATTAAAATCCAAATGGGCCAGCAACAGTGCCAAATGTACTCACAGGCCTTGCAAACACATAATCCAGACAAAATGAATTAAACTGCAACCAGTTTATAATTAATTTGCTTTTAAAAGTCATGCCATTAGAACAAATGTGCCATCCGTTTGCAAGGAATTATTCTTAGGGGCTCCCCTACTTAATAATGCTTCTGCAAGCAACAGAAGTGCCCATTGGTATTGGCTACTAAGCTAAGGAGGGGGTGAGAAGTGGGGGACAGATTCCAGAAAGCTTAACTTTTCTGTCCACTTTGTGGGTAGCAATGTGGTAGGTGGTGTGGTCCCATATGGCCTCCCTGACCTCAATGTTAGTCTCAGTGTGCCTGAGATGCTAAAATTAGAAACACAGTCCTCTTAATGAGGCACTGTCCCTTCTAGACACCATCTTTCAACTACAAATACAAGAAGGATAAAAAAGACAACAAGGCAGTAATGCTTCCTGTGAATCTATTTCTCAGGTCATTTTTTTTTCCTAGGTCTTTGGGAGCCAAGGAATATTATAGCCCTGAGTATATGTGAAAAGGAAACTAAAATTGTGTAAAAGGGGGAAATAATCCTGAAACTTAACATGGAGTTTTATGTACCAAGAATATATTTTCCCCCTGCAATCTCAGAGGGAAATAAACACTTTCAAAAAAATAACTACAGAGCCGAAGACTTAAGTAATGAGCCTTAGGACTTACAGTTACTGAGTGGCAGAGGTGGGATTCAAACCCAGGAGTAACTCACCAGTTCTTAGCACTCAGCTTTTCATATCGCTGAGAGCCAGACCTCACCCTGTCTCTGCACAGGACAGAGAGGCCAGAATGAGACTTGAAGTGTGACTGCTTCTTAAAGTAGAACTGCACATCAAAATGAATCCCACCCATCCCAGTCCATGGCTTTGGGATATTCTGCTCGAGCACATCTGTAGGTCTTCTACTGAACCTGGGCAGAGTTCTGCCTCACCTTCCAGCTCCCTTACAGGCACACCCACTTCTGATTTGAAATAGTCTTCATAGGCTGATGCTTTATACCAGACTTGGCACCAAATTACTGCTGACTGTTTCTGAAACTCAGATCAGTCCTCAAAAAGTGGAAGTATGCTACTATTGGGGGGCAGTCATAAGAAGATGCTGCAGTTCAGCAAGCAACTGAGGGGAAGAGACGCTCCAGAAACATACTCAGTGATGGCATTGATGAAGAAGTCTTAGTTTTCATTCATTCATGCGAGAAATGTTGATTTGTTACAAGTTCCTGCTTACAAGTGCCAGACACCGCATTAATACATGAATATGAGTATTTGTGGGTACCTCTGTGTGTGTGTGTGTGTGTGTGTGTGCGCGCGCGCACTTAAGATTTAGAAGCAGGCCCAACGTCACAAGGATAATAAATGACTAGGCCAAGATTTAAACCCAGGTCTAACTCTAGCACACATGTTCCAATCCTCGATACTATTCTACTTCGGAGGGACATGGCTGTGGCATGTCACAGGCCTTTCCATGTCAAATCCTATGCTGCAGTTCCTTTCCCTGGGCTCCAGCCTAATGGTCTCTGCGCCTTTCCACCAGGAGCGGAATGAGAACATCCACCTCTGGAAGGACATCTGTGCCGTTAAAATGAAGAGAAATGAGAAGGAGATTCTAGAGGCTTTTTGTTTCTGGAATCCAAAACTGGAATTTCAACTGGCAGCTCAATTGCAGGACTTATCTTCAAAATGAGCGCAAGCACGTGCACACGCACACACACACCGTCTCCCAGGTAATCTGCCTTCACCAACCACCGAGAACTTGTTTCAAATCATGGCCCTAAGTCTCCCAAGTTACTCCCAAGCATCTAAATCATCACTAGTTCTTTGAAAGAGACAACATTTACTCAAAGAAGGAAGATTCCAGTGGAATTAACAAGAACAGAGGTTCTAGGTGTGAAGCGTGCGCTGTCACTGCCATGCCCTCCAGCACCTACACTGACTGCTTGTACTAATGAAAGACACTGTATGAGCGCTCCGTGCCATGCTCTCTGCCGAGTGCTTTACACGCAATATGTCACTGACTCTCCATGAGCACCCTGTGGGTTAGGAGTCATTATGTCTGCTTTACAACTGAGAAAACTGAGGCTTCGAAAGTTTAAACATTACCCAAATAGCCAATCAAACAACAGACAAAGTATTTTGCAATGCTAAGTGCTATGGTGGATGCAGGAAAGTATGAGCTATTGATCCTTTCCATCAAGGACCAGGAATTGAAATTGCAACGATCAAGACACATACGAAAAGCGCACTGATGAGGCAGGCGTAACAGGAAGTCCCAGGAGGACAAGAATCACATCTATCTTGTCACAGGTGGGGTCTCCAAGGCCTGCACAATACCTGGCCTAAAGGACATGGTGAATGAACTATTGTTGATAAATGTAGGAAATAGTAAGTGTCGAGCGAGTACTTTAGAATTGCTGGAACCTGTCTCCTGAGCATTTGGTTAACTGCGTTCAAGGAACAAAGCCCCTCCCCACCCCAACCCCACCCCCACCCCAACCAAAGGTTCTTTGGAGCAGAAGGAACCCCTCTGTGATGGCATGTGCCTCTAATTTTGATCGGATTGGGGTGCCAGGGGCTAGAAAGCTTAATCGGAAAGTCTCCATTTCTCTTTGTCCATATTCGGCCATGGATGTTTCCTCTGCCAAACATTTCACAGTCACCTTAAAGCCAAACAATATTTTTCAAGGGAAGTGACAGGCCAACAGCCATCACCTGGGACGCAGAAAAATACCAACATCACTCCCGGGCTTAACTGCCTTCAAGGAGACCCTCGACTGAAGGAGTCTTTACAATCAATCTGATTTTTTTTCCCCACTCCCTTTTTGTGGAAGTATCTTTTACACAAGGCTTAAAGGAAAAAATAAGAAGAAAAAGCAAAGAAGAAGAAAACTTGCCTTAAATGAAAAATTCCAATCTTGCCTTTGTCAGAATCCTCCCAGCCCCAGTCAGCGCCCCTCCCCCTTGATCCAGGCCTCTGTGTTTCCAGGCAAAGGGGTTAGAAAGCTGTTGAAAAACATTCTCCTGCTCTATTGAGACTGACATCTGACAGGGCTCTGTAGTGCCCTAACTTGGGTGAATTTAAATGACAAGCTTGGCTTTATAAGGCAGGGATCCTCTGTGACAATAGAACAGCATGATTGCTTTGTGGTAGAGGGGAAAAGAGGAAGAATCAAAGTTTTCTTCAAATCCCCAGTGGTGCCATTGACCTGTCAGAAGGTGGTGACCCACTCCGGTTAATCCATGCAAATCAGATGCCTCCAATTTGTGCTGCTGATTGGACTACCACACCTTTAAATTCAGGAAGCAGCTTTAGAGTGAGGTTCTTATCACAGAGTTCAGTTCACCTCTCGGTTTTTTTCTTCTTCAAAAACACGGTGACAGCTGACTTCCTTCCCGCCCTGCCCTGGCTCAGAGAGGGAAGACTGTCTGATGGTTTCCTGATTAGCATCAAGGCAAAAGCAGCATGTTTTTCATGGACGAATGCTATTACCTAAATTACAGGCCTGTTGCTCTCAGAATGTTCCCCCCACAGACAGGTTAATACACACATCCCACTGATATTATGGCTCTGCTAACAGTGACCCAATCATTTTTATAACACAGAGAAGTAAAGGCCTGGTATTCCCTGGAACAAGCTTTGTATCCAGATGAGAGAATCTTATAAAAGCAGAAATGCTGTTTTCAAACCGTCCCATTCAAAACTTAACATTAACCCCACAGGTTCAATGCCATGTGCCCTTCACAGAAACAGTTAAAGGCCGGTAGCTTGAATGGCAACAATAAATTGGCCTATGTGATCTCCATGTCACTCAAGGTGTCTTGAAACCATTTGAACTGGTTATTTACACAATGTAAATGGCCACAATTTTTGTTCATCTTATCCAAAACCTAAGAGACAGAAGGGTAATTTTAAAAGACTTTAGTAAATTGTCATTTTTTGAAACTTGGAAAATTATTATCTTAAAGAAACCCCGAGTGATTAACATGTAAGAACAATAAATAACTGTAATACTATTTTGACTATATTTTTGAAAAATACTATTACCAAAAGCAAAAAAAATGATAAAATATACAGGAAGAAACTAAAAAATATATTATAAAGAAAAATTCTACTTAAGGATATTAAAGACTTGAATAAATGGATATATATATAATTGTATTTGATATATTTAAAAAATCATTATAACCTAAAAAATAATCTATAGTTAATATCCGATATAATAAAAGCCTAATATGCAAATCGACCGAATGGCAGAATGACCAGTGGAACGACCAGTCACTATGATGTGCACTGACCACCAGGAGGCAGATGCTCAATGCAGGAGCTGCCCCCAGCCCCGCAGGCCCGAAGCCAGCCAAGGCAGGTGCCAGCGGGGGGGGCCCCCCAGTCGCTCTGTTGGTTGCCCCTCAGAGGGAGGCAACCGGCTGTGGTGGGGCGGGGCCAAAGAGCTGGCAGTGCCAGGCCAGCCAAGGCGGGTGCCAGTGGGTGCCCCCCAATCACCCCGCCGGTCACCCCACAGATTGGCCCTGATCGCCAACCAGGCCTAGAGACCCTACCAGTGCACTAATTCCATGCACTAGTATAATATAATAATAATATATTATAGTATAATAATAAATAAGAAACAATAGTTATGAACATGGAAGAAGGTATACTGTTAAAACAAATAGCTAGAGAAATCAAAATTGTGCAGTAAGGGAATCAGACTAGACATACCAATCAATGGAACAGAATTTTAAAGAAGCCACGTGCCTCTATGTCCTTAGGATTGTTATTCAAACTAGCAGAACACACACCGGAGTTGACACCAGAGCTTTAGTCTGAGAGGCACCAGACCCACCCTCTTCCATGTGCCAAGAGGAGAGCCTTTTAATTGATTAAAAAGAGGGGGAGGGGATATGAACTGAAGGAAAAGGAAGAAGTGTGGAGGCTTAGGACAGCAGCTATTTACCAATCAGCATGGAAGCATTTTAAGGGTTAATAAGGAAATGGTTAAGAGACTTACATTATAGTTTTAAATCTCTGAATGTGAGAAAATTAAAACTGAAAGACCAACAAAAACCAGAGGAAACCATTGGAAAGACACACTGGAAAGAAAAAAAGAAAAAGATAGGTTCTGTGGTGGTTTTAAAGCAGGTACATAAATTCTCTAGGAGCTGCTGCTTCAAGAGGTGGGATCTCGCTGGCCCTCCTGACTGTGGGCCGGATGCGCTGATTTGTTTCTAGCAAACCGAATACAGCAGATGTGTGGTGTGTAACTTCTAAGACTGGTCGCGCAAAACATTATGTTTTCCTGATCGCTTTCTCTTAAATCACTCAATCTGGGGAAGCCAGCCGCCATGGCAGGAGGACACTCTACAAAGGCCAGAGTAGCAAGAAACTGAGGCCTCCCACTGACACCCTTGTTAACGCACCATCTAGGGCAGTGATGGCGAACCTATGACACGCGAACTCATTTTTTTGGTTGATTTTTCTTTGTTAAATGGCATTTAAATATATAAAATAAATATCAAAAATATAAATCTTTGTTTTACTATGGTTGAAAATATCAAAAAATTTCTGTATGTGACATGGCACCAGAGTTAAGTTAGGGTTTTTCAAAATGCTGACACGCCGAGCTCAAAAGGTTCGCCATCACTGATCTAGGAAGTGGATTCTAGCCCCAGTCAGGCCTTCAGATGACTGTGGCTGTTTTTGAATTCCTGTGAATAATAAATGTTTATTGTTTAAAACCTAAGTAAAAATTGGTGAGAAAAAGATAAGAAAAACAAAGACAATGAATAAGCAATTCACACAAAAATTTAAATATATAAATGACCCCAAAAAATTTTTCAACCTCAGCCATAAGTACAAAATGCAAATTAAAATAGGAAGTAAATACCATATTTCAGCTTACCAAGTTGACAAATGTTTTTAAGTGAAGGAGTTCTGTTGAGAATGCCAGTAAACGGAACTCTCTAAAAATGGTGGTGGGAGCATAAATAGTATAATCTTTCTGGAGGGCAATTTAGTAACATGTATCAGAAGGCTTAAAAATATTTATATCCTTTAATTCAAAGATTATACTTTGAGGAATTTAACCTAAGTGGGAAAAAATCAAATTGCAACCCCAAATTTTATATACAAGGTTGCTCATTGCTTCATTTTAACAAGCACAAAAAAAAAAAAAAACTGAAAAAGGAATGTTCCGCAGCAAGGGGATGGTTAAATAAGTAATATCCATAGGATGTAATGCTGGGCAATTTTTTAAAAATTGTGAGATACATTAAAATATCCCCAATATAGTAAATACAAAAAGCAAGATACAAAACAGTATAATTCAATTTTATAAATACACAGTTTTAATATTTACATAGAAGGTATTCTGAAAAAACTACAGAAAATATTAAAAGAGTTTTTGTTCAAGTCTTTGGATAAGAGGTAATTTTAGTTTTCTTGTCTGTATTCTCTCAGATTTCTACAAAGAACATATATCGCTTCTTTAATTTAAAAAAAAATAATTTCAAAATCATTTTAGGAGTAAGAGATAAATAACATGCTTACACCCATCACTCAGTAAAAAGTATGAAGGCTTAAAATATTCCTGAATATTCCTGAAATGCCATCTGTGGAGGGCATTTCTATTTAAAAAATGATTGTTTGTTTGCCTAGGTGTGTGTGTGTGTGTGTGTGTGTGAGAGAGAGAGAGAGAGAGAGAGAGAGAGAGAGAGAGAGAGGAGAGAGAGAGAGAATTTTTTTAAGAAGAAAGAAAAACAAAAATCCTAAATCCTAGAAAGTCTTTTTCCAGATGGAACAGAAAAACCTTGATATCTTTTGCATAAACCTGAGTGGTGAGTAGCACAAATGCACTAATCTTGTTTGCTTATGCCTTTGCATCTGTGCCGACGCGCGGACTGATTAACCATCTTTTCATACAAATGTTGAAGGTTGCCAGTTGTGACAGATTTGAACTAATGTTGATGGCAACACGAGCTTGGTTTAAGTGATTTAATAAAGCCGGTGGCAGCTTGAGGGGCGGTATGCGTTCAAATATGTAAACAACATTGTCAACGACCAGCCCACCCCATACATGGAGCCCCCCTTCTCAGAAGGGTTGAAAATAAAATGGACATCTCTGAGTTACCTTCCTCTAAGTCCCAAACAAAACAAAAGGTCACACTAAACTGAGAGCACTTGATTCCAAAGCCTCTGAGACCAGGTCAAGTGAAGCTACTGGGAGCAGGGGGGATGGGGCAACCCACAGACCATACCCCCATCTAAAAGGCAACAGTACTGCAGTGGCCAGACAAAACGCTTCCCCAAGCCAAATATGACCACAGCTGCCAGTGTGCAACTTTGAGTTTGCACATCCTGGGAAAATGTTTTGTTTGAAAATCATGAAGACCAAGGTGTCACTATAGCAAACTGTTGTTTTATCAGCCCACGACTTAGTTAACTAACTTTACTTTCCACACTGAGCTTACAACAGGATAAAAAGCAAGCACTTCTTAAAGCCCAGGTAGGAACTTACAGTATAGGATAAAGAATAATGAACTAGAGTCCAAGGACCATGTATAAATCCCATCTTTGGGACCACCTCGGTCTGGGACTTTGGGCCACTTTGGGTCATCTCTATGACCTCCACCACCACTTCTTTAAGAACGAGGCTTTATCAGATTGTGGGTAAGTCCCATTCTGACTCAAAAGACCCACAATTCTATAATTTAGGAGAACAACTCAGGGATATCCAAGATTTAGTTCTCATCTAGCCCAACTTCCTATACCTCCTACATCACTTCTCCTTCATCAGCCCATTATTTGCCAAGAGAGGCAGAGAAATACTTTTCCACCAGGAAGGCTGGAAAAATTCACATATCACTCCCTTTCCCTGGCATTTTGGCTAATGAAGGTTTGACCACAGCAGTGTCTCTGTCTCTTTAACTTCTCAGTGGCCTATAGTGTGTATTTTCACTTGCAGACTGTGAACGTGCAGGAATGAATGATATTGACCGAAGAATATTCTGCTCCAAGGTCTGTTCTGTCACTGGACAGTTACGGTATTCCACCAGATTTAAATTTGTAAAGAAAGGTTTCTGAGTCTTAAAAATGTTCAGAGGTTTACCGCAGAAAACCAAGATTTCCAGGAGCTTTGCAATGACACTTTGCTGTTAACTTTCACAGAATGATAATATCAGGTTCCTTTGAAAGTTGCCTCTCTTACATCAGATTACAGCAAGAATATCTTTAGAACTGACCTCTAAGACATGCCACAAGGCCAGCTTAAAGAGTACTTCAAAATCCATGACAAAAGCTTCTTTTCTCCAACTGGAAAACTACTTCTCAACCTCTTCTTTTGATTATGGGTCTCTGTTGACATGCAAAACATGTGACAGAGCATAATGGCACCACCATGGAACACCACCAGCAAACCAGTGTTTTCATAAGGTGCTACTGGACAAGGTGGTCAACTGATTTCTATTATACTCAGGTTAAAAAAAAGATATTAGACCACGACATTAAAGCTTGATATAAAAAGGCATCTACCAGCTATTAATGAAAGATAAGCTATAGCAGAGTAGCTAACCAAAGACTGTTAGGACATTTCCCTTTGCACAGCTTACAAGAGTGGAAATTCTTGTCGGGTTTCTTTCTTTCTTTTCTTTCTTTCTTTCTTTCTTTCTTTCTTTCTTTCTTTCTTTCTTTCTTTCTTTCTTTCTTTCTTTCTTTCTTTCTTTCTTTCTTTCTTTCTTTCTTTCTTTCTTCCTTTCTTTCTTCCTCTCTTCCTTCCCTTCCTTCCCTTCCTTCCCTTCCTTCCCTTCCCTCCCTTCCTTCCCTTCCTTCCTTCCACCTTTATTGATTTCCTCCCCTGAACCAGACATAGCACTAGAAATAAGAATAAAATAGACAGCCCTAACTGGTTTGGCTCAGTGGATAGAGCGTCGGCCTGCGGATTGAAGGGTCCCAAGTTTGATTCCGGTCAATGCTTCTAACTCTCTATCCCTCTCCCTTCCTCTCTCTAAAAAAATCAATAAAATATATATTTTTAAAAAAGAATACAATAGACAATAACATGTTCCCTGCTTCAGGGAGCTCACTGGTGGGGGGTGGGGGATGGGGGTGTCATATGATAACGCATCACCATGCACTGGGGTGCTACATTGGTGGGGCCAAGAAGGCTTCTGTGAGGAGCTAAAGCTGAATTTAATCCTGAGATAAGTTAGAAATAGCCAGATGAAAGCCAAGGCAAGGAGGAGCTCGGAAGGACATACTAGTTATTGAGAAAAACAGGTGCAAAGACACAGGCCACCTCACAGGGCATGGCAAATTTGTGTCAGTGGAAGGTGGCCCAGTGTAAGCAAGGACGAGGGTTGGGAGCAATGGCGCCAGGAGGGACAACGCATGCAGTGCTAAAAGGCTTGGACTTTTATCTCTGGGACAATGAAGAGACAGGCTATCCAAGTGACAGTTTTAAGCAAGAGAATAATATCAGAAAGGTTTCCAAAAGATCATTCTAGCTGCTGTATAGACAACAGATTGAGCAGGGTCGAGACTGGAGGCCAAGAGATAACGAAGACATTACTGTAGTCATTGGTGTGAGAGACGAGGGTGAGCTCAGTCAGACAAGTGCAATGAAAGGGAGAGGGGAGAGCCGACTGAGAGGATCCAGAGGCAGGTAGGCACTTTAACCTGTTAAGGTACCTTTAAGCCCAACATTCTCAGTCTAAGTAAGGCTTCCCCAACCTCAGAAGCAACACACAGTTGCCCAAGGCCAAGGAAATTCTCTAAGCTTGACAGCACCCTAAAATCTAATGCATAATCCTTTCAGTTCTTTAAACAGGTGGGGACCCACTAATAACCAAGTGCCCTGATTTTCATTATGTCTTTTTTGGCTAGACCAGTCAGCACAGTAAAGTGTTTACTCTGAAGTAACAACTTTCCATTTTTTACTACACACATGGCATGTCATCTGCCTAGCAGCAAAAAAAAAAAAAAATATGAATTTTCAAGTAGTGGAAACAGCAAGATGTGTAAGAATATATTTCCCATTTGTCAAATAGATCTGACTTCAGTAAACAGAGATATCTTAAGACATGGCGTGTTGAACAAACAATCCAACGTGTCAAGATATTTGGTAACCAGACTAGAGATGCCGTGTTGTTTACAAAAATAGCACTGGACTATGAGTCAGAAATTTTGGGTTTTATCTCTGGCTTGTCGCTAACAAGTTGTGTAAGCTTTGTGTCCCTTGCCTTGAATTAAGGGAAACAGGATAAATGACCTTCACAACTCTTTTCAAGCCCTGGCCAGGTGACTCCGTTGGTTGGAGTGTCATCCCGTATGCCAAAAGATTGCAGGTTTGATCCCCAGTTGGAGCACCTAGGGGCCCTTCCTCTCTCTCTAAAATCAGTAAAAACATATCCTTGGGTGAGAAAAGAATCTTTTTTTTTTTTACTAATAATGTATCTTTACTGTTGAAAGTATTATAGATGTCCCCTTTTTTTCCCATTGACCCCCTCCACCCTGCACCCACCCCTTCCAGGCCCTCACCACACTACTGTCTGTGAAAAATATTCTTTTCAGTCCCAAGATTCTAGGATCTACCTCCATGTGACAAGGCGGTTTTGGTTATTGTTGTTGTTTTAACAGCAGCCATGGATCCCTGCAGCAGAAAGGCACTAAAGTGGAGTTTGGAATTCTCCAGTCCCCTTTGCAACCACAGCAATCCCCTTGCATCTTTTGTACATATTATTTGCTTAAAGAAAGGTTATTAAAGTGAGGGGGGAGGAGAAAGCTTGTAAACTTGTGCTCAGTGGATTTGCGTATTTTCTTAAAGATCCCAATTGTACTCTCATCCTCTTCTAGGAAGATTAATACCATCCAGAAGTTTGGGGTTTAAGGCAGAGTAAAGATTGCTCTGCAGCTTTGGATCTTTGTGATTGTTTTTAAAAGCCCATCCGGTGCAACCGTGTGATTCACTGATGCACATGCTGTGTTTATCCCAATCTCCTAAGCCTTCTGTGGCATTTGAGTTTATAACAGCTTTTGTAAATGTTGATTTAAGATTTGGGATTAAAGGACGAACACACCACCTGTCTAAAAGTTGACATAAATGTTATAAAATGGGATGCTACACTTTTTCTCATCCTGATCTCTAACCAGACCCATATGTAAATTTCACACAGTAGTATTTAGTAGCATAATTAATCCCTACTTTATGTTATGAGTAATATTTCCTATTCCCGACCCTGTAACGTCCTTTAAGAAGATCCATGTTCCAATTAGACTAGCCCATCGGCACTCTTTTAATGAGCAGATTAATCATTCAGATGGGTACAACGGTGTCATCACAGGTTTTAAATATGATAATCTACATCCTAATGGTGCTGCAAAGCATTGGCTTAGAGCAAAAAAAAAGGTAGACAAAATTGGTGAGAGTTTCATTTTGTTCTCTATCTGGGACAATGCAGGGCACAGGAAACCTTGACTAACGCAGATGGGCAGATTTGGGAAAGTCATCATAATTCAGTTATGACAATTATTTCTAGGGGACTCACATTTGTTGGGTCCCTAAAGCATGTATTAGTATGTTAAACTTTGATGTGGGGAAAATTTTTCATATTTGCTTAGCCCAACAGCTTTTCTTTTAGAATTCTACTCCCAACTTTCCCTTCTGAGAAAGGGTATAGAAAGGGAACTTCCAAATGAGAGCAGTTTTAAATAAAGTTAATTTTTCTCAAGTTGACCCAAATTGATCAAAAGGTTCCCCCATAGAGGTGGGGGGAGGGGGAGTATTTTCAATTTGATGGCTACCTTTTCACATAGGCTTATCGAAAACTACTGATTTTTCTCTGCCTTCATTTCTCCTCTCTACAAAAGCAGCATTACAGCCAAATCTCAGAGAGCATCAGTGCTCTGGGCAATACAGGGTATAAACATTGAAAAATAGGCTGACAGAGAGAAATATCAATAAAATGGAATTCATTATAAATGATTCACCCTGACAACAAGTATACCCTTAGAGCGCGATTAATAGACCCAAGAAACTCAAACCAAACAGATTCTCTTTTCTGTACCTGTAGGGTTTTATCATCATTACCCTGCAACCAAGTTCTCCTTTGAATTGTTACACTGATTTCCTGCTCCCCCATTTCAAGGCACCTGGCTTGGTCTTGAAAATGTGGTCTGAATCACCTTCTTGGACAAGAAAGTCATAGTCACAATTTTTAATACAAATAGCTGGAGGCTAAATCATGTGAATCTATAGCAAGGGTTCTGTCATGAAATCTCCAAAGAGACCATAGGCTGACTTGAGCAGATAGTGAAGAATAGTAACTTAGAACGGATGTCAAGTATATGAGAAGGAACATAATGAGATGGTGCTGTTAATATACTCAGGGTAACCCCGGGTTCAACAGTGGCATCTGTAATAACAACCCAAGTTTCTGGATCTACACAGATAAAAAGCCCTTTCAGGAAATAAGACATTTAGAGGGAAGTACTTGAATGGGGGTTGGGGAACACTTCGCCACTGCTCTTTGGTGATAGCTTCATCCATTCCATTTAACAAATGCATACTGGGCACCTAGAAGAGTAGGCAGTGTGTCCACAGGGGTGCAGGAGATGCACAGAGCCCCCTCCTGTTCTCCATATAGCTCTGTTTGGAAGTACAAGAATGGAAAGTATTGTTGTTTCAGAAAGCCTGAACTAAATATAACTTTCTTAAGTTGTAGACCAGAATCAATATATATCTTTACTGTAAAACAGCCCTTTTCTATGGAGCACAAATTAAGTGTTCACTACCATCAAGGTCCTTGCTCTAGGACCAATTTTCTCTTCCGTGCCACACCCACACCTACCTCCTAGCCTTTCAATACTTTCCCTATCAAAACCTACTCTTGCCCAGCTGGTGTGGGTCAGTGGTTGAGCATCGACCTATGAACCAGGAGGTCATGGTTCGATTCCCAGTCAGGGCACATGCCGGATTGTGGGCTTGATCCCCAGTGTGGAGTGTGCAGGAGGCAGCTAATTAATGATTCTTTCTCATCATTGATGTTTCTATCTCTCTCTTCCTAACCCTTCCTCTCTAAAATCAATAAAATATATATATCAAGCAGCAGCAAGATTGGGAAGAAAAATTTAGATAGGGAAAGAATGGTGTACATTGGTTTTGGGAAGGAGGAGGTCCCTCTCCCTAGATTTATTACTTGAAAAGCTTTTCCAAGACCCATGTTAACCCCACTTTTTGCACATAAAGTCACCACCATGAGAAGACATCAATTCAATGAGTTTCTTCCCAGGACAATTCTGAGAAAACGAACAAAAGGATCATTTTTCAAAATTCAGAAATTTCAAAAGGTTTGTAAACAAATTGTACATTGATACTGCTAAGAATGACGCCTTGGCATCTGACCATGGGGAAAATATTTAAAAATCTAGAAGCCCTTCCCTGAAATGTGGATTACAAGTGTAACTCAAACATGCCTGTCTTTTCTCCAGTAGGTTTAACTCATCCCCCCGTTAAGTACCACATCATGGAAAAACACATGTCAACAACGACAAATAATTGCAAAAAAATAATTATAAATTAGTTCTAGATGTCTAAGGCAGTGCGATTCATTTAATGCTTCCACTGAGATCCTAGTCCAAGAGGAGTTAATCAAGCATAGCGGCTTCCTAATCAGAACAGTGAACTAATGATCCTATTTCTGAGTAATACCAGCCAGATAAAGCTCTCAAAAGGTAGTTAACATCACTTTGGTGGAAAGGAATGACAAGAGCAAGTCCTAGTAGGGGTAATGCATCATTCATGCCCCTTCTCATTCTGACATTTTAACGTTATCTTGTTTTACTGTGTCGGCCTAACACTGCCACTGCTGGCAAATTAAACTGTGAACTTACAAAGTGGGTGGCAATAAATACAAATTATGAGAGTTCAAAAGATGTCCCTGGAGGTGCACTGCTAGATACAGAATGTCTCTGGCTTTTCTGTCACATAGCAATAGATGAGAAACAAAGTAGAGCAGGCGTGTTTGGAAACAGAAAAAAGAGAGAATGAATTAACTAGCTGATGATAAAAATGAGATGAAAATAAAGAGAAAACATGTGTTTAAAAAAACTGATTTGAAGAACATACCAAGGAAACACAGAAGAGGTCCAGAAAAATGATATAAACATCAAAGGTCTTATTATAGACCGGTCTTTTATATTAAAGACTTCAAAAACCTAATTTGAAATTGAGCAGGATATTTGTAAATTATCAAAAATAATAGGCAAGTATTCTGAGTAAAACTTATAATGAGAAAATATGCATCAAATGCCATGAATCTTGGTCATCTTATAAAGCTCTTGTTAAATGAAATCTGAACCAGAGTCCCCACCTCCCCTCCCAGCCCAACAAAGAAAGGGGAGAGGGGAACAAAGAGAAAATTTGCCTCTTATAAGTAATTTTGGGTAGACTAGACTAGCATGGATGCCATAGAAAATTTAAATATTAAGAATTCCCTGGGAGGCAGTTGTAGGGCAAGAAAGAAGGCTCTTGAGAGTCTGTTTCTGCGGGAATTCCATGTGCTTTTCTGGCCAATGCATCTCAAGGGTTAATGGGCAAAATCAGGGGGGAAAGAGGATGAAAATTAAAATGTCTCTACAAAGGCTGCGAGGGGCTTTGCCAACTTAACATGCCTACAGTGAAAGTCAGAAACCCACTTCGAACAAAAAAAATCTGTCCCTTTCAGGTACACGAAAAAAGACAGACGGAACAAGTACAACCAGAGATCAGATTTTTTTAATATCGCCTAACACTGAGACTTTTGCTCCCCATTTGGTCTAGTTCCACTAATGAATCTTATAAAATATTTTATCTGCCTATTCCATGCCCACAACCCACTCACAGGGGACCAGGAAATCACCCTTTCTTGCAGAGTGCAGGTATCAGTTGGGCCATATGCAACAGCGGTCTGTTTATTTTCCCCATAAACCACCAGTTTCATAGAAACTCATTAGCATCACCTGTGTTAATTACACTAGCAAACCAATCAACAGCTCCTCCTTAATTAGGTTTTCTTTATTAAAGCCGGAAATTGCCAAGGAGACAAAAGTCACCTGGGGAAATTATGTGAAAAGGAGTGTTTATGCCAAATTACACACTAAAATAATAATAAAATAGCCCAGTTTGTTTACAGGAAAAGGAAACAATATTAATATTCAAGGTCACTGGCACACTCCTTATTAATTATTCTCGTTATATTAAATTGTGATCATTTCTGCTTCAAGAGGGTTGGGTTATAGAAAGTCTTTGTACTCGAAGTTGGCTCACATCAGATTTTAATGGCTGTGGTCAGCGATTATGACTTGCTTATTCCATAAACTCGAGCACCCAGGGGTTAAAGCAGTTAATACTAATTTCATGAGCTCATGTCCCAACTGTAACTCAAAATCCCATATGTCTGTTAGTAAACCTAGAAAGGCATATAAAAATCTACTATGAAAGAAAAAGATACACATGTGACTCTTGGAATGGCAATTCTCCTATTAAGAGAAAGGAAAAAAGACTTCCAACCATACTCCTCTCACTTCCAAGAACCTTTCAGCAGAGGGGGGTGGTCACAGCACTGAGAATACAAAAGCTGCTTTTAGAAGTAGATCCTTTCTCCAAGGTTAGACTTATAGGGAGGTTCCCCTGGGACATTTAAACGAAGCCTGGCCAAAGAACCAGAAAGTACATTGCAGAGAGCTTCCTGTTCTGGCTGTGTGGAGGTGGAGAAGGAGGGGTGATACTGGGTGACCTAACAGGTCTTTTCATCTTCAATTGACTATGATGCTAAGTACATTTATCGTGGACTCAAAATCTACCTTCGGAATAATGAAATCTGGGCATGCCCATCAAAGAGTGGGGATAACAATACTTAGCCTGATTCTTGCAAGAAGAATGAGTTCATATGTAGAAAGTATTTCGATGATGAAAATCCCTGAGTGAGTGATATTTGTTTTTATTCTCATCGGTCCTGGGAAACTGGCTGTCCAAAAAGGCCTGTGAATTCTGGCTCCCTGTGGTCAGTCAAATGAGTGGTAAAAAGTCAGCTAGAGTTGGGATCTTGACCTCTAAGAAAAGCAAGCAACCATCAATGAAATCACTCTTCACCCTCAAGCCCCAGGACCCAACAGTATGAGCTCTCAATGGCTGTCCTCTTAGGGTCTTCTTTGCTTTTGCTTGGGTAACCACACACCTCCCACCTCAGGTCAAGCCTAAAGAGGCTCACTCAGTGTGCTTGATGAATATTCACTGGAAATCAAAAGGGAAAGTTTGCCCCAAGTCTCACAAGGACCTCTTTGTTTTCTCAAACAAATGCCATAGAAGGGTATTGTCAAGACAGTGGTCGGCAAACTGCGTCTTTCGAGCCACATTCGGTTCTCTGGCCCCTTGAGTGTGGCTCTTCCACAAAATACCGACTTCTGCGCATGGGCCACGAAGTTTCAATCGCACTGTACGTGCGTGCCCGCACGTGGTATTTTGTGGAAGAGCCACACTCAAGGGGCCAAAGAGCCGCATGTGGCTCGCGAGCTGCAGTTTGCCGACCACTGGTCAAGGAGAAGATGACCGAAAGACCACAAGCAAAGACATCAAAAATGGTCTCAAAGCCTGAAGAGGTATAATTAGCAAAAAGATTTTTGTTCTGGCCTCTAAAAAGTCCGGTGAACCAACACTCATTCCATGCAGCCTTCAAGAGCTAAAGCTCCAGAGTGCTTGCTCACTTCCACCTTGTGAAAGTGCAGAGAATCTGGAGTCACTCTTTGGAATTGCTCCCTAGCCTTGAAAGATTACTATCAAAGATGAATATCAAAGGAATATAGCTCTGATGCTAGAAAGGGAAATAGCTTAAGGGCCCTTACCCGTGGGTCACCAAGTATTTAGATATGAATGGCAATGAATTTCTTCTTCCTGATCATCTTACAAATTGCCACAATGGTTTTTAACCTTCCTTTCAGACATCCCACTGGCTTCTCTGGAGAATGAAACTTCAGTTTACACAAAAGCCAGGGTGTCCACGACGAGTCTCCATGACTGACTGATGACCTTTGGGGAAAGGTGCTTATCAGGACAGGCCATTGTCTTGCCTGTGCACCTCAATCTGCATTTCCAGCTGCTCCTTCTCTTTCACCCTCCCACTGGAGCCTCGGCTGAGTTTATTGCATTCGCCCTTATAACATTGCATATTTGGGTACACAACTGTCACATAACTAGACAAACAGTTCAGACAGAATATTAGCAATGGGTTATCAAAGCATCTCTGTAATGGGTGAGAACGATCTCTCTCAAATTGCGTCTTTATGAGTCAAGGTCCGATCCTGTTGGTGGACTGGACACAGAAGCCATTCTAAAAAAAAAAAAAATGAATCTCACATTGCAGTGGTTTTAGGGTTTCATTCAGGAAATGTCAGGAGATCTGAAATACTCAAAGCATTCCTGGAAATGCTTCCCTTTAGTTTAGGGTTTATCTCCCTACTGGGTGGGCATCTTCCTCACATTGCTTGAAAACCTTCTTGTCTATTTGTCCTTGACCTCCAATAGCTTCCCATCTCACACAGAGTAAAAACCTAAGATCTTTATATGGCCCACAGGGCCCCCCAATTCCCCTTTATGCCTCTGGCAGCATCACCTACAACCCGCCTCCCCTTGCTTGCTCTGTTCCAGTCACTCTGTCCTCCGCACTCTTCCTTAAGCCCATGAATTACACTTCTCTCAGGGCCTCGCCTCACACTGCTCACTCTGCCCTGACTTTACTCCCCCTAGATATCTGCTCACTCCCTCTGCTCCTTCAGGTCTTTGCTCAGTTCCAACATTTACTTCTTCACTTCCTCACCCCCACTAAAAAGTAAGCCCCATAAGGGAATTTTTCTTATGATTTCTTTCATTCTGAATCCCCAGTGCCCAGATTCTAGGAGGTACTAACAAAATATTTGTTGAAAGAACAAAAGAAAAAGGGGAAGGGAAGGAATATTATTCATACCCTCTTGCTGCATCCTCTCATTTTTCCTCCTTCCATTCTTTTCTTTCCCTTTTCCTTCCCACTTCTCCTCTCTAGAATATTCTTCTGCACCCTGCCACTCCAATCCTACCTTCTTGACCTGCTTAACCCTCACTTCACCACTTAGGCATTTCCCTGGCCTAATAAGGCCAAACCCTCCCACATACACACTTCTCCTATCTCCATTAGACAGTCCCAGCAAATCAACTAAATATTTGGTGTCCTTTCTTTTATAAACTTACCACATTATAGGTTCCACATTTATGTGTATAATTTCTTAAATTAATGTCTGAGTCACGGGTCCCCCAAACCCACTTACTTTATAAGTTCCACGTGAACAGGACCCTATTATCATTATACCCCAAGTTACTAGCACACAGAGGGCATGCCATAACTAAGTATTTATTGGTCGAATGAGGTAAAAATTTATCCTCTGAAGTAAATATTCATTCATATACTACACTTAGATAAATGTCCCATAAAAGCCTAATAGCTCCTAATAGTAGTAGTGGTAGTTAATACCATCTCTTGATTCTCACCATGTCTCCCCACCTCACCCAGCACCCTCAATTATTTGCTACCATCTTGTACCCCAAGGAAACCTGCGGACACCCAAATCCTACAAACTGAAACCAATCTCATTCTAATGCACTCTGCCAGTGCCCCCCTTCATGCATGCCTCCATAGTAGGATTTAGCACCCAAACCTGTCTACAGGTCTATATGCTCCCCAACATCATTAATGCAGCTTATTCTCTGTACACCTGTAATTTCTAGCACCTATTCAGTGACATAGTCAATAAAATTAATTTTAATGGCATATTCATGAAAAGCTTGAATAAACCAGCCAGTACTCTGCTCTGGCTGATTTCAAGCCCTCTGTGATGAGATGGCAACCTGTGATTCGGAGAACCCAACAAGAGCAAAAGCCTTGTCTTGTAACTTTCCAAAGCAGGCAGGCTTGAGGAAGAAAGTCTGGCAAATTAGCCAAATCTTTGATAACCGGTGGTCAGAGTCTCAAGGAAGGGTAGCCAGCAGTTCTGATCATTCACTGCCTGGAGTCTCTCAAGTGCCTTTTGAGAGCCATTCCAAAAATCCTCCTCTCTGAAACTGATTTTTACGGCCAATTTAAATTTCAATTGTTCTGCATACTTTTCTCAAGTTTATTGGTAAGAAAAAAAATCCTCATTGGAAATATACACAGCTTTGAGATGACTTTTTTTGCAAACAATTTCTTGGATACACACACACATTATCTCCCTGATAGGCAATAATGGCTCTGTAAGGAGCTGTCACGATCAATCGTAAAAATACATATTTAGAACACTTTTTAAAATGTGTGTATTATAAAAATGTTTTAAAATAAAAACTATTTACCCAAAAGACTATAATGGTTCTGAAGAGTATTTTATAAATCCAGGTTTGCGACTTTCAGGGAAAAAGACAAGATTTCTGTCTGACCCAGGAGATCATAAAGACTTCACTAAAGCCATTAACATTTATTGTCTCTCACGGGCTAAAAATGTTGCTGGGAACATGTTTCCAGGTTAGAGGGGGGAAACACACACACACACACACACACACACACACACACACACAGTCCATTCTTCTAACAAAGGGTCTTGGATGCTTCTCTCCATCTTGCCCCAAAGGCTGACAGACACAAGTCCATTATACTAACTAATGGCACACTTAGAAGAAAATGCCATCCAGAAGATGTTAGCCCAGGGACCTTGACTAATGGGTACTGTCTAATGTTCAAAGACCTCATCAGCTCTGGTCACTGATGAGACGTTCTAAGAGTAGTACATTAAGACCTGGGTGGAGAAAGTCATTGTGGGAAATCTGATAGGATGAATTGGATATTTGAGGAGAAAACACTCTTTATCCCTTTTGTCTCAAGCCTGATTCAGGAGAAAAGAGATGATTCATAATCTCATGTAAAAATCTAGTCTCCTATACCTTCTGCATCTCCTTCCATATACCTGACCAAAGAAAACACATGTTTGAATAAGAGCCCTTAGCCTTTGTATTTAGTTCTTACTGTAAGCTGTGTTTAGCAAAGCAGGAAAATGGGATGTTTTCTGGTTCATAGAAAAAAAAAATTCCATTCACTTCAATGTTACACCGGAAGAAATGCAAGGGTCTGGAGAATGGCAGAAAATATATTGGATCAGTCCCCAAGCTGTGAATGCTATATAGTGCCTTCATATTTTTTTCACCTCTTTTTAACAAAAGAATTTTTTTGAAAGAAAATTTAAAGAAGACTTAAAGGATGAAATGAAAGAAAAGGAGAGAGAAAGCAAGAAAGGAAAGAAAAAAAGGAAAGGAAAAAAGATTGAAAGGCATCAGTAATATTATACACTAAGTGCCAGCCTGAAGCAAAATGTCAACAGTCAACCTGTAATAGAAATCCAGAAGGGAAAGACTGGGAGACTTAACCAGAGCCATATGAGAAACACTACTGGACATAAACAATTGGGAGGGAAGCTGAACAGGGGCTCACATAGACACTTTTTTGCTCCACTTTCACCACTTTTATTCACTTTTTTATACTGTAGAGTTTGCAAATCTCCACGGGGCTTCCTCAAAACTTTACCTGCCAGGTCTAAATGACCAGCTGGATTTGATTAGCTCAGCAATGCACCCCTCACAGGCAAAAGGAGGTCAGAGATGACTGGACTTGGTTTTCACCAAAGGGAGCTAAGTCCCTAATATTTAATGAAAGAGCAGATTTCCCTTCTTACACCTGAAATAACCTGCCCAATATACTGTCTACAAAAGCAAACAGGCCAGGCTAAGAGCACCTTCAAAGCCAAGCTTTCATTTATTGTCAAGACACAATCAAATTGTTCCTTTTTAGGTAACATGTGAGTTAGGCTGACCTAGCCATTCCTACAGAGCAAAGTACTGGTTCATTGTGTGGGCTTTATTTCCTTTCCTGTGATGTGACACAAAGAATCTAAATACTCAGGGGTTCCTAGGCCCCTTGATGAGAGTACTCAGCTCACATCAGTGGTAATGGGACTTAAACCTAGGCATTTTAGGCAGCATGAATTTTTTTGTTGGGAACTTTTTCTCTTTATCCCTCTTTTCCCCCTCCCCAAGCTTGACTTCACACCAGCTATGTTCCCAAACCCATAATAAATCACTAGGAATGTAAAATACACTCCCCTCCCCTCCCCATGTAGGCCTGGGTCATTTATCATCCTGTGGATTTCAAAAAGATGGTAGTGTTTTTATTGCAAAAGCCTTGTCATTACAGAAACTAGAAAAGAAAGTATTGATCACAATTAGATCGTATATTAGCAGCTCCTGACGCCCGGACGGCTGAGGATTTCAACCTCGATCATTTTCCCCTCTGTTAAAATTCTGGACAGCAATTTCTTTCATGTGAGAATAACTAGTATAAACCCATAAAATGTAACCTAAAAATGTAATTATATTTGCCATGCCAAAAGCAAGCCAGTCAATATCTTTGAGATTCTAATAGTTTCAAGCACTATTACCTTAACAGTCTCACATCACAGTACTGATTAAAGAAACATTTTGTCTTTTTATCTGTATGGAATGGCCAGCATAATCACTGAAGCAGAGAGGGCTAAAATATTTATTAGTGAGTGTACCTCTTGATTCAGGCGGTGAATGTCGAGTTAGGTATGGATAGTTACAACATAGCTCAGTTCAATCATTTGCGGGTTCTTCCGATGCTCTGGGGTGGTCATCGCATACAGAGGAGGGGATCCTAAAACCTGCCCCTCCACCCAGACAAGCTCCCCCTGCGAGTTTTCTAGAGAGAAGATTTTCTCTGGAGCTCTCAAACTGGTGGTAAATTAACAGTGACTATCCCGGAACCAGTGTCCACCAATAGAGAGAAGCCTGGAAGGAGAGGTGCTGAGTGAAGTGAGGCCAATCTGACAGCCGCCAGTTCTGCCATCCACCTTTCCTGTGCAGCAAAACAGACAAGCAAACAAAACTACCCGTTTTCACTTTATTGATTTTAATAAACGCACTCGAAAATACGTGAATCCAAGCCTGGCATTCTCCCACAGAAGACATCCTCTAATTTATATCATGAAAAGCATCTCTCATGACATTCTAGCCAATTACGAATTGCAGAATTAGAAGGCACATGCAAAAAAAGTTTCTCCAAGCTAGACACTGAATAATGTTTCCTTTGCCAAACTATACAGTTGAATTATACAGATCGGGGATGTAAGAAATATTAAAAGGCGTTTGAGAATGAACAGCATACTTCTGATCATTTCTCTGCGCAGTGAAAATGTATTTTCTCCCAATTCGTTGAACAGGAAGAAAATGCAGTGTCCAATCAGTTGAGAAACATCAGCACCATGGTCAAATAAAAATTTCCTACCGTGTGATGTGCACAATTAATTTTACAATTAAACTTATCTGGGTAATGTGCGTTTCCAAAGCTAGATACAAAACGGGGTCGGGGGCAGTTGAGGGGGGGAGCAGCGTGCGGAGGGAATCTGCTTCGTTTAAGGAAACAGACTCTGTGATTTGGTAAAAACACAACAGCACTGTCCTCCCAAAGGGTCTGCTAAGAGGAAGCATCCATTCTGACTCTTCACCAGTTCATAAGTAAACGGGGTACCAGGCCCCAATTCCTCCTGCCTTCGGAAAGGAGAAGAGAGGAGAGAGACACACTGAGGCTAAAGGGGTAGGAAATGGGTGATGCCAGCTCCAAAATTAAGTGAGAATGCCAACCTCGTCATCCCAGAATGGCCTGCACAGTCTACCCATGGGTTAACTGGCATGTCTAATACTTTTCACCTAGCCTGACTTGACAGATGCCTAACCTTAGCTACTGAGTGGAGACAGGCTGATGGGTCTTGGCCATACAGGGGGAAATTTTTTGATGCTTCTCACTTATGACATGATTGATTTTCTTTCAGCGGCCCTTCACTTTGGGAAGTGGCGAGGGCTGGCTCACTGAGCCCCGGTGCGCCCTGACCCCCGACACATGGCCGCTGTGAGGCTGGAAACCGATGACGGCAGAAACCTAAAAAATCAATAGGCCCTGTCAGTCAGAGGCGAGGCGGACGTCTTTTAAAAACCCAATCACGACATGTATTTGCTGCATGGTGCAGATCTACTGCACACTTGAGGACACACTGAATTTCCCCTTCCCCTTCCTTATTTATTTATTCGGCTCTGCTTTGCACTTCACATTTTACCTCCTTTTGGGGGGGAGGGGTGGGTAGCGGGGGCGGGGGGGGGGGACCTTAATCTCGCAGGCAGCAAGGGAAAGGCAACAAGCCACAGGGTAAGGTTGGTTCTTCATGATATTAACAGGAAAAATTCCCTGGAAACTATTTGAATAGTATGAAATAAATAGAGCACCTTGCAGCTGCCAACATAAACAGTGACATCATTTTTTTTTTACATTATCTGGAAAGAATTTAGATATAAGACTTTTAAGTCTAAAAACACATGAGGGTAAAGCTGCTGAATAGACGTGGTTCAGGGAAGAGTATTGTTTAATTTTTCTTTTGGGGTTTCTTTAAGGTGAAAGAGTGGCGGACACACACACACTAGTTCTCTGCTGGGAAAAAGCAGCACGGAGGATCACTGTTTCCAGGCAGGGTCAGCGTGGTATTCTCCATTCAGTGTGGCAGAATTATCAAATATGCATCCTTTCTTTGGGAGACAGACAATGCAAAAGATGGCATTTAGCTTCTTTGTGATCTGGGGGAGTGGGGACCAGAGGGAATAAATATCAACTATGACAAGCCAAAAAGATAAGAGAAATACCATCAACTAGAATGCTCCCACATAGAGAATGAAATCCCACACTCACACAAAAAGGAAAAGGAAGGAAGTGGCAAGGGCTTGGAGACTAGAGAAAAACAGGGAAGGATATGATTAGGTACAATTCAAATATATGGGGTGAGAGCAACATGCAAGAGTATTTCAGATTTTTTGTGACATAGTTTTCTTCTTTCTTCTCAGAGAAATAGAGAGGTATATTAGGCATCATCCTAAAATCCACCAAGGTAAATATCATATATTAAAAAGAAAACAAATAAGTAAAATCTGTGCCTGGATTCCCAAACTAAGCCCAATTAAAGGTTTCTTTATGGCTGTAAACCTGACAAGCTACAATTTCCCCCTGTTGCAGTGGGTGTGTGTGTTTTAATGTAATATTAATGAGCCAGGATGGAGGGTCATAAAAAGTGATAGGTTTTTGCGATGGTAAATTATAAATCGGTATTGATTTTTCCCGGCACTAATGCAGCCAGCTTATTGTAAGACACCACAGGCAAAGTGCACTTTATCAGATTAGACTGGGGCCGGTATCAAATATACATGAGAATAAGGATGCATTTGTGAGTTAGACTAGACTTTTCTTCCCTAACAATGCATGAAATTTTTAAGAAAAAAAAACAACAAAATAGACAAGGATACTGGGAAATTCAACATCTTTTTTCCCAAAGCACACATTTCCAGAATTGTTGCTCTTGGGACGATTTGTTTCAAAATGAATAGAAGGCAGCAATAATACTAATGAAGTTATAAATAATTTTCTTTAAAGGCTGGTCTAAGTTTCTCTCATTAAATGTGTAGTTTAGGACTGTGCCAATAACAAAAGAGCATGCTCCTGGCCTCTCGCCTGTGTCCACCCCCTGAGTATGGTGTCCTCTTCCCTCTGCCCATCCGTCACTGGGGTGGACCTCGGTGGAAAAGAAAGTGTTAGTTTTTCAAATGCCGGAGGTTCCTCTCCACTGGTATTTTATAGGCACCGGACTTCATTAAACACTTCAGTGGAGATCTGAGCTATCGAGAGAAAAGCAGAGCCAAAGGGAGACTAAGGACAGGAGAAACTGATTGGACCCCATTTCCCTCCACAAAGATGTTATTATTTGTCCTCTCTCCCAACATGGGTCAGCTTCTGAGTCTCTCTTATGTCAACAGCGGAGAAAGTCCTCACCCTGAGGATGTGTTTGCCTTTTGTTCTTCGGAGAGACTTGTCCACCAGCTTTGTTGGGAACGCGAGCAGCCCTGTTTCCAAACACTTCCCCACTTCTTGCTAATAACTGCTCGCACACTCCCTATCAAAACCTGCCGCTTCCCTCCCGCACAAAGGCTGTGCGCCCACCACGTGACGGCAAGCCGTGCCCAGCTCCGCCGGTCCTCAGCCAAAGACTCCTTGGTCTGTCTCCACAGCGTGAACAGGAATTGGAAACCAGCGTGCTCACCCCTAAAACAGTCTTTTTTAAGAAGTCGGGGAGAACATGTGTTTATTGACAGTTCATTAACAAACATCAACCCCCCTGCAAGCTGTTTACTATGGAACGAAGTGAAGTGAAGAAGTGTGAATATAAATAACTAACAAAGGGAGAATGGAGAGAAAATATCTCAGGGCTGTTGCTTTTTAAATGCATTTTGAATCTGTTTTCTTTCTTTCTTTTTCTGCTGGAAACATGATGCTCCTGAAGGCATATCCATGGCACCCAGGACAGTAAAAACAATAGGTGTTTGTATACTGGTCTCACATTAAATAAAACTCTGAAAAACTGGAGCATGTTATTCCTTCTCATTTTTTCCTCCTCGCCTGTATCAGGAGACTTAAACGATTTTTTAAAAGAGAAAAAAATAAGCTAATAAGTTTCATGATAATTAGGTTAAGGCTATATAATATTATTGCTTATTTCTAAAATATGAAGGATGACAACGCTGCAGCAAAAGTTCCCCAAAACCAGGCCCCCATCTCAAGGAGCATAAAATCTAAGTTAAGGGTAAGCAAAATTGGCAAAGAACATATACCATTCAATAAGGTGTTTCTCATTTGTTACATCAATACTCAAAGTGGACCATATTGAGTAAGGGTAGCTAACTATTTCCAAATGTTAAAAAAAATCTTATTACAATATCCTTGCATTAGAATGACTCCTGCAATTACAGAAACAAGGGAAAAATGTTTTGAGACAAGAACAAATCAGGTAAAACCTAATAAAGCCAAAAGGAAATTAGAAAAATAGAAGGTTGTTTTCATGGGAGTTTAATCTTTTCACTGAAAAGTGATCTTTATTATATGTCAAATCAACATCTTAAGGTTCTTTTTGATGAAGTTATGAAAGTGAAAGCATACATTCTTTACCTCTGGTAATTTAACATTATTAGTGATGCCAAAACCCTCATTTACATTTTTCATAAAATCATGCAGAAGTTCTCACTGCTTTAGGAATAAAGCTAATAAACAAATACATAAATTAGTGTATTTTAATTAAATGTTATCCCATGAAGTAATATTGTACACCACTGTCTAATACAAGAACAACTTTCTTACTTAAAATCCAGTACAATATTAAAATATTAAAACTCATTAAAATTTAATTTTAAAATACAAACGTTCAAGTACTGCGAGTTCTGTATTTTTAGAAGTTTTATGTTGTTGTTCTACATATGAAATAATTCCCAAGCTTCTAGAAAAATAGTGTAAAAAGCTGAGGTTACTTTGCAGAACTGCACTGATGGACTTAGAAATATTGCTATTGCTTTTGTTTTAAATATTTCATCAAAATAGTATTTTAGAATCTTACCAAAAAAAATCAAGAGATACATATAGCAGAATAAGATTGAATGATGACTTCAAGTCATTATTATAAAGATGTGATATGATTGCATCATTTAAAATCGCTTCCAATTTGCTGAACCAGAACCTCCTAACCTAAGTGCCTACTGTGTGCTCAACATGGGCTATGCATGTAGGATTTAATTGTCAAATTATGGCTTGGGAAAGAGAATTCAAAATAAGTGACTAGCAGCCTAGACCGAACCACAAACGAATTGAAACTCTGTAATAAAGTTCAATAGGTTTTGGAACATGTCTAGAAATGTCTTTAGAAATTCTAGGTCAAATAGATAAGTGCCCTGAGACAGTAAACTAATGCATGCAAATCGATTGACATTTATTAAATAAAAATTAGCTGCTACAGTTGTTACTAATAGTATTATTTGCACAGTAAGGTTCAATCAAAGGTGCAGCTGCCCAAAGCTTAAAATCACAGATGGAGGGGATGTACTTGGGTACGCATAGATACATACATTTTCTCAGGTTAACAATCATTTATTGATGGGCTATTTATTGTATGTCAGACATTGTGTTAGGTGGTGAGAATGCAAAGATTAACAAGATTAAACTAAGCTACCTGAGAGCCATTACTTTGTCTGCCTTATTTCTGGCTATATCTCCAGATCCTAGCATAGAGCCCAACACATTGCAGATACTCGATAAGTATTGGTCACACAAATGAATTAATAACCAAACAAAAATCCCCATGACAAGGCATTCACTGTCTAATTCCTCTTGCCGTACCTGGATTTTCCCATCACAAATCCAGCTTGCTCTCTTTGAAAACTCGTCCCTAGCTAAAAGTAACTTAATAAAATAGCCATAATCTCTTGATTCGGATACTATAATCCAGTTGATACTTAAGAAAAAATATAGATTTTGTGGTCTGAATAGACTCAAACTTCCACCAAGCATGCTATGTATGAAGCTCTTAATTTAACCAGCATTAGCCTGGAAGGAAATTCAAGATGAATGCTGTGTGACATAGGGCTGAATCTTTGCAGGATTTGTCATCCCTGGCACCCGGCCCTAAAGGCCACACTTCATCTAAGATACACCTTGTGGAGTCCCTATGCTCTCAAGCCCAGGACAGAGTTCTCTCAGGAAAATATCAGCTTTTCATTTCTAGCAAATTCCTGTGATGGCCCAGAAGGTGGTAAAATAGCACAAGGGTTCCCTGTGGCAGCAAGCTTTGAAAAAGCCCTATCTTTCATTTGGTTGAAATTCTTAGTAACCTAAAGACATGAAAGCAGAAAGGAAGAACAGGCCCCAAGAAAGCGTGGAGGGGTTTTATGTACAGAAGTGTATTTGGACGAGGCACATTCACTTAGCAAGCTCTCTGAAAGTAAGACCGAATTGTTCTTTCCAATACAACCCATTTACAATACCATCTGAACTCTGGACACAAGAGGCATCTTTTTCCAATATTGTGGAATGTTCTCTGGAGTAGTATTGATTGCACAGTGATGGGAAACTATAGGACAAACCTGAACTAATTAAGCAATAAGCTCAAAGACGACCTCCCTTCAATACTGTTTGAAGGTACATTTAATTATTGCGTGGATGCAATGACATGAAGAGGAACACGCCATTTAGGTAAATGTACCAAAGAGTATTGACCCAATGATTGAGACTCCCTATCGGCTCCAACGTCACTGAAAAATCAAAGGAACTATGAAGCAGATATTTCAATTTGGAAAGCAAACACTATCAAGTGGGTGGGGGGTAGGGGTGTGTAGGGAGGAGGCAATGGCCACACCAGAGATAATGTGCTCAACCAAAACCCAGAATAAATAGGTTCCAGGCCCAGGTTGGGCCATTATTATAAGTACTTGAGAGTATTTTAGTACTTTATATGGGCAGAATCTCATCCTGCAACTGTGTGTGTGTGTGTGTGTGTGTGTGTGTGTTGACCAAATAAAGAAAACAGAACTGTCTCTTCAAATGGAAATTTGGTAACAAAAAATTAAATTAAGATGCTGGTTACTGTTAAACTATTTGAGTCCTTTAGTTAGCAGCTGGTTTTGCATAAATCTCATAAACATTCAAGTCTCAATTAGAATCCCAAAAGAAGGGGTAAAATACCTACAGGAAGCCTTTAGAGCAGGGGTCTGGAATCTTTTCTCTGCCAAGGGCCATTTGGATATTTATAACATTATTCAGAAGCCATACAAAATTATCAACTTAAAAATTAGCCTGCTTTATTTGTCAAAAATTTAATTAACTCACCCTTAATGCCTTGGCAGGGGCAGACCAAACGATTTCACGGGCCTCAAGCTCCTCTAAATTCAGCTGACCATTGTGTTGGGACTACCACCTACAGAGGGTGCTGACAATAATATACCAATGGTAGCCAAAGTCATACAGGCTCATATTCTCCCCCTGGTTTGAAAATTGATTTCTATGGTTCTGTTCCTGATGATAGTCAGGTAGTTCTAATTTCTTTTCTCTAGTTTTCTCAAGTCTCTTGCCCAATGACCTGAACTGAAATTTTATTTTTCTATTTTGTGGGGACTTGACCTTTCTTCAGAGTATTTTTTCTTATAAGTCCTACTATCATTTTTAAGGCAAAGGAAGCAATACCAATAATACATTCAAAACAATTTTAGTGGTCCAAGTACACAACCATTAAGTAACATGAACCACAAAGTGAGAAGTTCGTTCCCTTTTCAATTTCCTATATTGTTCTGATGAAGTCAGTGAGAGTGTCTTGGTGTGGTGCTAGCATTTCTGGAACACCTGACGTTTGCCAATCTCCATGCTTAGCAGTCACTGGTAGGCACCAGGGTCTAGCTCCAAATATCACAACACTGCTTTCTCTTCATTGTGTGTATTCTGTGGTCACCTCCCATTTACTGCAGGTGAGGCTGAACTGACACTTAACTACAGCGCCACAGAGTCTCCTTTGTAAATAAATTCAAGTTTAAAGAGTGCATTGATGTAAATAAATTTATTTTATAAAATAGTATAAATGGTATAGAAGATGGCAAAAACCATGCAAGATCTATAGGAATGGTGTTTACAAGGAAACCTGGGCAGGAAAGCAAGCACCTGAGCTGAGAAACTGACAGCCTAGGTTTTTAGTGATGGTTCTGCCACTAGCCAGCTCTGCGACCATGTGGAGGTCACTGATCATCATTTATCTTGACCAGAAAGCGAAGGCGTTAGATCAGCGTTTTCAACCTGACTGTGCACTACAGTGGTCCGGGGATCTTTTCGAAAATGCTGATGCCTGGGCTCTACCAATTAATTCAGAATGTCTGGAGCAGGGAGTAGACATCAGTATTTGTTTTAAAGATTCTCAGGAAATCCTAACATCCGGTCAGGGCTGAGAACCACCAGGAGAGACAACCTCTAAAATCTTCTGAATCCTAATATTCCACTAAAAAGGATATAAGGCAAGTAAATGTCTGTTTTCTCCATTTCTCTTTTTTTTTCTTTTTTCCCTTTTCAAACCTCTCTCACTTTCTTTCAAAGTCCTGGAAGCACATACGCTTTCTAAGTGTGCTGACGAGACAACTCCCAAATCACCGTTATCCACAAAAGCCATTAAGGCACTGTTTTCCTGAGTCTCACATCAGGAATAAAGCCGTTAACAGCAGCATCAGAGTGGAAAGTCAGCAATCCCAGACAAACAGCCCAGATCGCTAACTCTAGTCCCGTGTCTAGAAGAAGAGGACAGGACAGGACAGGACAGTTCCTTGCCTCGGATGCCAGTGAGCCCATGAAGCTCAGGTGCTGAATCCAAGTGCAGGTGGGGCTATGGAGCCAAGCTCCTGGAGATGTGCAGACTGCTGGACCCTGAGCATTAGCTCCAGGGCTAGTGCTCTTCACATGCCACTTAAGCCCCTTCATCAATAACCACTTACCCCAGAAATGGCATATCAGCAAAGCCATTCCGATCAGCCTGCTCTTCCGTCCAGCACGGCCCCTGGGTCAGGGGGCAATGGAGTGATAAATACAGAGCTGCAAGCCACACTGTCTCTCCCAGTCCCTGTCTCCTTCCCTAGCTTAATTAAGAAACAACATATTCTCTCTTTCTCTCTTTCTCTTTCTCTCTCTCTCTCTCTCTCTCTCTCTCTCTCTCTCTCTCTCCCCCCAACCCCCTCTCCTCGCTCCCCTTTCTCCTCTCTCCTCTCTCTGGTTTTCTTTTTCATCTCCCCCTCTTTGGTCTGCAATAGGGGGCTGCCCTCTACATCATGGCACGGCAGGTTCAAGTGAATGCTGATAACAAGTCCTGTACAAAATTAGGAACAGGTAAAATTTCAGGACTAGAATTCTTTATATATATAAAGAGTCACTTCTATTTTTCCCCCCTAGCTCTTCCAGGCTGACTTGGGTGGTTCTCATGCAGGGGTCTCAAACTCTAATGCCTACAGGAACAACAGGAGCATTGCACCCCCACATAAAGACAGCAACTATAATCAGCAAAGAGGGGTTGCCAGGCAGGTAAGTGAGCCAGTGGTTATATATTCTCTATTTTTTTAGATATAGCCAGATATATAGATTTGAATGCAAAATCCTCTAATTTTATAATGTTGGCTTCTAATTCTAATTAATATACATATACATATATTCTTCAGACCAAATCAAATGCATCTGAAGTCTGAATTAAGTAAGGGAGCCACAGATTTGGGGACTTTGGTAAGCAGGGGGGTGGGGGAGGGGGAAAGCAAATTCCTAAGAATTTAATCTCTATCATTTCATTGGATTTGCCAGACTTATATGACCCTTGTCTGGGCCCCAGCTTAGCAATTTAATCACTCTCCATCCAATTAATAATGATTATTATTACTATTTTTATAGCTTTTCATGTGTACTTTTGCTAAACACCCCTATGAATAAGGTACTGTTATCGCCATCATTTCACAATAAGGAACCTGAGGCTCAGAGACTCAATAACTCAATGGATCACACAGCTGCAGAGTGTTAGACACATTTAAAGCTAAAGCTGTCCAATTCCAGTGCCCACATTTCTAACCCTGCACTAACAATGAGCTTCCCATCCTAGAACTAAAAGGTCTAGAGATCCCTGGCCCAATAGCTCAGTTGGTTAGAGCATCCTTCTGATATACCAAGGTTTTGGGTTCAATCCCTAATCAGGGCACACACAAGAATCAACCAATGTATACATAAATAAGTGGAATAATAAATTAGTATTTCTCTCTCCCTCTCTCTTCCTTCTTCCTTCTCTCCAAAATCAAATCAATAAGTTAATTTTTAGACGGTCTGGAAAAATATCAGGGGGCTTGGGGAGCTAAAGCTGACAGATTTTCAGTAAAAGCCAGGCTTCCCATGTACCAACTATGTGCTCTTAGGTAAACTATTTCACTTTTCTGAGCCTCAGTTTCTTCCAGGAAATGGAAATAGTATTAGTATTTCCTATATAGGCTAGTGGGTGAGCATTACATGAGATATTTTTTTTAATATATTTTTTTATTGATTTTTACAGAGAGAGGAAGGGAGAGGGATAGAGAGTTAGAAACATCGATGAGAGAGAAACATTGACCAGCTGCCTCCTGCACACCTCCTACTGGGGATGTGCCCGCAACCAAGGTACATGCCCTTGACCGGAATCGAACCTGGGACCTTTCAGTCCACAGGCCGACGCTCTATCCACTGAGCCAAACCGGTTAGGGCATTACATGAGACATTTATGTAAAGGCTTATCATAGCGCCTGAAGGATAATAAACACTGGATAAAGTTGGGCTACTATTATATTTTCTTTACTGAGTCATCATGCCTCATATTCAGCCCTCTACCCTAAAGCCACAGAATCTTAAAACTCCCTTGAGCTTTAAGAACACTTTTAACTTTTCAAAGCCTTTTAACATCCATTATTTCATTTGATCCTCCCAAGTATCTGATACAGTAGGTGGGGCAGGGATGAACTCAGAGATAGATGAGAGAATGAAGAAGGCACAGAGGAGTTCACAAGACTTCCAAAGTCACACAGCTAGACATAACCCTGAGCTGTCTTCCATTACTATTCAAGGAAGAAGTAGGTAGGGAAGACCACAAAAAGTAGAAAGACTATATGTGAACTTGGGTGCCTGGAAAATTAATAGGGGTTATGACACAACTAACTTCCCAATAAAAAATAAAATAAATAAATAAATACACACACACACACACACACACACACACACACACTAGAGGTCCGATGCACAAAGATTCGTGCAAGAATAGGCCTTCCTTCCCCTGGCTGCCAGCACGGGCTTCCCTCTGGCACCCGAGACTTGGGCCTTCTCTCTGGCCACCGCCTCCCATCCGCTCCAGCCAGCTCCATGGCCGCTGCCCAGAGGCCGGCCCTCGGCAGCCAGCCGGGGCTTGTGGGAGGCTTGGCTTCCTTCGTCACTGGGGCGACAAAGGAAGCCAAGTGTCCTGCCCAAAGTAAGCCAAGCATCCCGCCTGCTTCGGCTGGGTCTATGGCTCCGGTGGACGCCGCCATCTTTATGGCTATGGGTGTCGCCATCTTTGTGGTTATGGGTGCCGCAGAGTGACAGTTAATTTGCATATTATCCTTTTATTAGTATAGATACACTTCTGAAGACAAGTAAATGAGTTGGAATTAACATACTACAAATTATGTGGATAAATACATAAAGAAAATAATTACTAAAAGCAGTTTAGTAATTTAGCATGAGTGAAAACTGGGAGAGTGAAATATGAAGAACTTCCTAGAGGAGGACAGTAAGAGGTGCAGGGCCCCTTCTATGCATGTCTCAAACTCATTACAATTGGGAATGGTGTCTCGTGAGCTCACTGGAGCAGCGTTTCAGGGGAAGCACATCATTTTCCCCAACTCTGCCTCTGGAGCACATCTTACATCCTAAACGACTGAATTGTTAAATTCTCTATTTTCAGCATCTAGCACATTATCTGGCTCATAGTAGGTGCTCATAGTGGTTGCAATGAATGAATACGTCTCCTCAGAAAGATGGAAAAAGCTGTGAGCCCATTTGCAATGTACCTGGCTCATTCTCGTGAATATCTGTTTTTTTTTCCTGCCTAATCCACCTCTCTGTGATTATACTATTCCTTTTGTGAATTGCCCCAGCCCATTCTTCATAATCTTAAAGGAACTGATATCCAAACCAGGCCGATCCAACTCTCTCCCAAGATGTTGAATCTTAAGAAGAGGAGGACCCTGGAGAGGAAATGGTAGGAGCCAGGCCTTTGGCTGGCACCATCCTGAGAGACCATTGCATCATAACATCCATATCCCTAGGGCTGCTTTACATCCTCACCTTCCCACTACCTAATTAGTCAGTTCTTCTTTGGCTTTAAGCTTATCATTTATTTTTCCAATAAACCTCTATTTTTTTAAGTTGTCAAGAATCAATTTCTATGACTTGTAACCAAGGGACCATCTGCCTTGGAAGTGAGCAGTATAGTGGATAGAGTTGGTATTGGATCAGCTGATGCAATCCCAAGAGGGTTTAAATAGGCCCCATTGTTCTTCTGAGTCTGCCTCTCAGAACATATCAATAACGATATAAATATAAAGAAGTACATAGTATGTTAAGGTTGCCCCTACTGATGCAGGAGAGAGATTCCTGCTTTCAATGTTTTGCTCCATTTCTCTCCTTCTGGTTTAGAATTGGACAAAATAGAGTCAATGGAGTGAGAAAGAGAGAAAGGAAAAATAATTCTTCAAAGGGATTCTTCCCCTTCGCCTCATTCAGCAGCTGGTATCTCCAGTTGAACCAGCTTCCACACAATTCCAACAGAAAGCCCTCTGGCAGCCACTGGTCTTGCCCACCGCAGGCTGAGGCTCTCTCTCTGCCCCAGAGAAACATTGTTGAAACCTCCTGAGGTGTGATTCTGCCTGCTTCTGGCTTCTGAGGCACACCCAGAGACATGGTGACTTTCTGGCTCTCTAATACCAGGTCAGTCCTCCCATCCACCTCCAACACCTAACTGAGCCTCCAATATCACAGTCACTGAACCTCTAATGCCAGCAAGAAACAGGAAAGGTCAGCTTGGGGAAGGAGGGTTTTCTGCAAAGCCTCCTTTTCAATCCCCATGCAGAGAGCTGGGCTTCTGGGTGTTAATAAAGTGCACAATTGGGCCTGAAAGCAGACGGCTGCTCCAATGCCAAATGATGGCCAATTTCTTGTCAGACTGGAGAGCAGACACAAACCTCTTCATGTCAAATGATGGATACAAATGGCCGTGAGGCTCTTGGAAACCCTCAGACTAAGTGCTTAGTCACGGTGATGACTGTAATCCGCCACCAATTAAAACCAAATGCAGGCATCCCGGGATCAAGGCTGGGTGCAGCCCTTCTCACTAAAGTCCTCCTCCCTTTGTGTAGCCCCACACCCAGCTCACAGCCATGAGAGCAGAGTGGCCGTGAGCACTAAAAAAAAGAGGACAGCAGTAACTACTTGAAAAATTCTACTCAAGATGCTGGAAAGGTCCATGAGAGGTCAAGTGCCTCTCACAGCCATTCATTCATGTACTCATTCATTCAAAACACATTAATTTATTATAACAGCACCCAAGATATGCTATAGCTCACCCCTTCCTTCATTCAAGACACCTGTTGACCACCTGGGTTGCCATGCTAAGTGCCACGGGCACACTATTCCTATGCAATGCTCTAGATGGCACAGCCCTTGAGGCACTAACAGTATTCACGGGGATTAAAACACAGAAAAACAACTAGAAAGCAGGGTGGAAAGTGATGAGTGACATGAGAGATCCCAACAAAAATCAACAGAACCGCAGAGCAGCCAATGGAGAGGGTGATTAAGAGATGGAAGAGGAAACTTCCAGGAGGAAGCAAAACATGAAGGTCCTGGCACAGGATGGGAATGCTTCTACACACAGGTGGAGGTCTGCGGGGGTGCAAATGCAGGGAGGACAGTAGAAAGTCCATAATCGAGGAAACTGGATACCACAAGGGTGCTCTTCTTCTGGAGTGGAACATGTTGTGGGGATATCCCAGGTCACTCGGGCTCAGAATTCATGTCATGAAGGCCTTGTGACAACATGCAACCATCCTGGCTTTGTGAAGCTCACTAAAGTCTCCTCGTTGGAAAGAGGACTAATCAGAATTGTTCTATAAAGGCTTCCCTGGCTGCGGTTGGAGGAGCAGATCAGAGGAGGAAACTATTTAAACGGGGTGACGGGTTAGAAGGTTACTGGAATAAGGCAGGCCTGAACTACAGCAGGGAAACCAAGAATGGGCACGTGAAGACCGGCTCTCCCTGAAATGTCACTCATTCAATCCTGGAATATAAGGCCCGGCTTGGTTTTGAGAGGCAATGTGATTCCCTACAGAAATGGGCTGAAGTCCAAAAGTCTTGTTTCTAGCCCTAACTCAAGCAAACACTAGCTGTGCGATTTCAAGCAAGTCCTTTAATCTCCCTGCGACTTGGTCTCTTTGTCACTATTCATAGTGACACCTAATGGGCAATACTGTTAGGATGGGCAGACATGAATGTATTTTCACTTTTTCTGTAAGAACTATAGAAACATCGACTACTACGAGCATTGTGCTGTTTCTGTAAGGTGGTCCTTCAAGGATCTATTTTCCAGGCTTCTAATGTGATAGATAATCTAACGCTAAACATGGGCTAACCTCAATGAAACCCATCACTCGCCATTGTCCCCAGCACTGATGAACCAAGTGATAACAAGAGCCGATGAAATATATGAGAACTCCATAAAATATCCCAACACTGAGCCTTAGCCACAGGACCTGCTAAATGCCTCCATGTCCAGTCACTACAGAAAGATCAGCAGAGTAATAATGTCAGAGTTGGAGCAGACTAATACATCTCAGTCCTGCTATCTAATATCTGTGTAAGCTTGAGGAATTTACTGCTAAGCCTTAGTTTATCTAGCTGTAAAATAGGGTTAATAATCTCCTAGTACTCATAAGCGTATTAAATAAATATGTATCACAGAGCACAATGCCTGGCACATAGTAAGTACTCGATAAATAGTGGCTATTATTGTTATTTTTATTATTGCTGACATCATTGGCATTGTTTCATTAATTTCAAACTATAATATTTTGCATATCCACTGTAGCATACCAGATGGCTGCTTAAAAATATCCGAATTGCTGCTTATAAAAATAGCTTGAGACATTCCATTGAGGAAGTCACTGGTTTGTATTTTAAGTTGAAAAATCTCATATTTTATGTAAGAGATGCCTTTGTGAAGATAGTCATTTTAGCCACATGTTTTGCCACTGCTTATTGACAAAATGTTTTTCAAGAAAAGAAAAAGTACACACACACACAATTGTTCTGTTGTCAAGAAAATATATCAAGACCGAGATGTGAATATTGCCAAAAGATGACAGTATTTGGCAGACCTAAAACTGTTTGTCATCCTAAAAGTATTCATGCAAAAGCAGAAAATAAACTATTCAATATTTTAGTCATTTTGGGTGATTAAGACAATTCATTAGGTTTTAGTTTAAAATGTCCTTGGAGGAAATTTACCTTCTCCAGCCTAGCCAGTTTTATCCTTCTGCGTATAAATTTAAACTGTTTAACTTTTATCTGTGTTACCTTGGAGTTTTTGGCATTTGCAAGGGCTTAACAACCCCTCCCCACCTACCCAATTCACCCCCTCGAATGTTTTTGCAACACATTTTAAATTAAAAGCATTTACTAGCTCTGAGACCTTGAGCAACCTACTAACGTCCCAAGTCTGAGTTTTCCTCTTCTTTTAAACAATTGGAGTGGGGGTAGGATTGAGGGGGAATAAACTCAGCTTGGCTCACCACATGGGCTAGCAGAGAAGGACCTGAAAAATCTTTTTGTTAATGGTAAAGCCATTTCTCAACATTTTCCTGACAGAACCCTTAAATAAATCCTTGTAAGGGCAAAAAGGTGTCCCTTTTGCCTCAATGCAAGTAACTGTGTTGAGTTTATACAGAAGCAGAGGCCAAAATGCTCCCAAATGGCTTGCCTTAATGATTTTTTTTCATCAGAATTAAAGAAATGTATGCCCTTTCAAAACTATTTATGAATGTGTATCTTGTGAAGTTATAAATACATTTAGATCCATTTCTCTTCCCTTCTTATAAAGACATTGATGTGTTTTTTCTGACATGCCTCATGAACTCAGTCAATCACAAGTCTTTCTTAATGGAAACCACATGTCTGCCCAGAACTGTGTAATTATAATGCTAGGATTCTTGGCACTGCCAGGAAAAGGGGCATTGTCAAACCAATTAAAGTTTATTTACTTACATACCATTTCTGGATCAGAATGTTCTTTCTTTTATGCTGATGCTGAGAAAATATATATCTCATCAAGTTGTTGTAAATGTTTTTTTTGGACAGATTTACTTTTCTTACCAATTATATTCCTGGTTTTCAGTTCCTTTGCATGTAACTAAAAATTTCTTTAAAAAGACATCTGGGAACAGCGTCATGAGATGTTCTGTAAATAAGACTTTGCACATTTTACACTGAAATTACTGTGCTTGTCTGTTTTGCTGCTGAAATGTAATTTCATAGGATTTATCTCCACTAAGGGGTATATTAAGAGCTCTGCTGTTTCCTTTAGACTTGTTAGGGATTGAGTATGGCCTACAAAGGGGTTTGAGCTTGGGGTCTGGCTCAGCTACTGAACCAATGGGTTATCAAGAGAAAAAATGTTTCTTAAAGTCTCACTATTTTTGGCTGAAAAATCCTATTCACAGAAATCACAATGATAATAGGAAGTACCATGGTTAGTTTGGAAAACAATGGAATTACTATTTGGAGGCAGACACCAAGCTAAATGGTCTTGGACAGGACCTTTGACCACTCTGGGCCTTCTTTTCTTGTCTGTGAAATGGGACTAATGATACTTATCCTATGAGCAAGGATTGCTTTGAACTTAATAGTGACAAAGCACTTTGAAATGTGCAAAGCAATTCCCACTGCCACTGTCTCAGACTCTAAACAGCCTAAGTCAGAATCACAATCACAAACCAGCAAAAGTAAAACTGAGAAACAAATTCAGATCATGGCCAAAATCAAGAGATTCAGAGATTAAACAAACCAGACTGAAAATCTCACATTCCAGTTCACCTGGGGAGAAAGGGGCCAGACAAAGAAAGTAAGCCTGTCCTAGGTAAATAAGTAAGTACATAAAGGAGCTACCTATGAATGTCTCCCTCCACATTTTATCAGAGAAGAGAAATGGCCCGTTTGTTGTCAAGGCAGATGGGAAAATGGGGTACATTACTTGGGTTCTCCTCTCATTCTGAGGCTTGTTCCCACACTTCCCAGGAAGAAGGGGCAGACAGTAGGCCTCAGGTAAGCCATTCAAACCTTCAGTGGGATGGCTTTATCAATCCTGCAGGTAAGTGTCTTCCAGAGGGAGGACAAATGAGCTACCTCTCTTATCCCTGTGGCCATCAAATTAAACGACTGTGAGATTCCTCCTTCATTTCCACCAAGGAGAGACAAGTGGGAAACTCCAACAATATGAGTAGACTAAAGCTTAACCCAATGTTCTACAGGGTAAATGAGCAATCTGTTCCACATACCGTTTGGTTATTCTTGTAGAATGGCTTCACCCAAATCCAGCAGCTAAGCCAGAATTATTAGCCTCTTTAAACTCTTGCCCTTAGAGTCAAAGGAGTTTCATCTTGCAAAGTCCACCATGAAACATCTGAACATGCCTTGATACAGGGGGCTGTGCTAACAAAACCACAGGCAAAAGAGTATCACAACCTATGGAGAGCATTCCCCAACATCAGGGTCTACTCTGCTAGTGAGAACTTCAAGAACAACACTTAAACTCCTTTTGAGTCAAGTAACCTATTTCTTGGAACTCTATGTCTGAAGTTGTCTCTGACTTTAACATTCATATCCTGTTAGCTTGATGTTTTATAATGAGAATGACTGATGTTGCATTACCATTTTACATTTCATCATTTGAATGGTTATTTTATCAGAAATTCATTGCCACCTCAACATCTCAAATACACCATTACATTAAGAGACCTAGTAGGGCGAGAAAAAAAAACCCACAGTTTTGCTCAAATGAATAAAGCAGAAAATTCATGAATGACTTTTTTATTAGGTAAGAATTCTTTACTAGACAGTGCTAACTAATAAGTTCCCTAGTTCATTTAGATTTTTGAACATTCGAACTAACAATGCAGAAAATTTCGAGTTGATTTTTTCCATCATGCAAAAAATCCTTAATAAGAAAGCAAGTTCTTTAGTTTATTTTAATTTTTGAAATTCACTCTAGATTGAACATTTCAGAAATGCATCAATTATGTGAGAGGCACGCTTTGGTCTCCAGCAACACAGAGCAGACAAAGCTTCATGGTAAACATATAGCCATCGATTAAAAGAAGTCACGGCTCTCTGGTTGGTTATCCCTCTGCATTGTCCAACAAGGAATCCCCCTATATTCTAGACAAGCTTTGAAGAAAAGTCAGCTTCTGCCTTGAAGATTCTCTCCACCTTGGTGGGAGAATTTGGAGGATGGGGGCAAGTGGTATGAAATTGGGGAAAGGGTATGTCAGGGCCTTTTCCAGAGACCATATTTTCCCTTTTCTGCTTCTCCCAACATCCTACTGTCCTTGGGTTCTTAAATGCAAATGGTGTAAAATAATCTGAACCTAGGTATTAATGGAATCTTCCTGAGGTTATATTTAATTTAGCATGAGATTAAGATTCAATGTGGAATAGGGGAACATTTTAGGCAGAGTAGCAGCTCAGTGATGGGGAAGACTCTAGACGTGTTTGCCTTAGACCTGCTGGGAATGTGGCAGTGGGTGTGCCAGCAACAGGAGAATTCTGTGACTATAGAATCTCCAAGTCCTTCTGAGCCTTGTGAGTCTAGAAGGCTAAACAACCTCCCAGTGCAAAGAAAGCTTTTGTCATCCCTCAGCATGGTGCTGAGGAAAGAGTCTACAATAGGCCTTACATGGACAGTAATAAGAATCCAAGATCTGCCATTGGTGAAGGTCTGGGTTCTTGGATTTATTCTTCAACCTCTCCTCTCCGACCTTTTTGCAGGACTGCTGTGAGGCGGTTAAAGTAAAAACACAGCACTCTGCCTGGCACAGGGTAGCTGAGTGAGAAAATCTTACTTCCCTCCCACTTCATATCCCAGGGCACAGACATTCTGTATTACTCCGCCTATGGGTAGGACAGCCTGAGCCTGAAACTATGAGCTAAGAAAAATGATCTCACCTTTGGTCAGAGACACGCAATGCAATTTTGTCGCATGATGCATAGAGACTCCCAAAATGTGTTAGCTTGAACCTACTGGGTTCCAGGGGTGCATTGATGCATAAAGTATGGCAACCAAGAGGATTCAGCCTCCCTGAGGATCTCAGCCCTGCTTCTGGCAGTCTGGCCTCCAGCCTTGGGCTCTAACAGATTCTGGGCCCCAAATCCAACTTTAATTTATTGGTGACCTCATGGCTTTCAGGAGTATTACACAGGACTTATCTGGAACACACTCTTTCCTACGCCCTTTCTTTTATTGGATAAATCTGATGATCGTGCTGATTTCTTGGACCTTTTTATCTAGAAAGGAATTTTTCTGGAAGTACTTAGCATTTATTAATCAAATCAAGAAATATACTCTGGACTTTATCACTTATAAGCTTATCATTTCTTGACATACTTTCTTGATAAGTTAATGATGGTTTTGTTATAATTTTCCCCAACTTTTTATAAAATATTATAATTAACTCTCATTCTATAGGTTAATGACAAAAATTATTATTTATATTTGGAAAATTGTTTCTTCCCTCCCCCCAAAAAATGAGGGGTTTTCTTTCACTTTCTCCAAACCTGCTTTTTTAAAAGCAATTTCAAAATATGAGCTTATTCTTAACTATTTAGTTCAATTCTGGATATGAACTTATGAGGTAGTGAGGAGGCCAAAGATATGGGAAATTATGGAAAGTGAGGCACATCTTCATATAATTTCTCCCCAAAACCTGCATTTTTAATAAGCCTGTTTAATAGCCTTATAGAAACTGAACATCTCTACTATTATTACTGTATTTCTAGTTTAAAGGGAACAAATGTAAAGAATTATGATACTCAGACCCATTCTTCATGAAAGGAGACTCACATACCACATGGCTAAATACGTCAAAGCTATAAGACAAACTTTAAATGAAATCTGTTACACCTCCCACTTTGATGAATATTCCTTTGTAACGACTTGGAAGGCCAACTTTGATTTTAGAATCCTTATGCTCATCAAAGTTCCACTCAAGACCTTGGTGGCACCAGGAAGCTAGCCCCACCCCATGCTGCCTCCCTTTTCCTCCCAACTCTGGCTCAGATCAGCATCTCAAGGGGCCTTGCAAACACACATGAACACTGCAACCCTCACATCCAATCTTCTTCCTTATCCTCTATAAACAGTCCTACGTCCACCCCTCAAGACTAGGCTGCACACAGCAGGAAGACAGATCCAGGTGAGGGACCCACACAGGCCTTGAAAGCGAACTCAGGGCCATTGGGGCATCGAATTTCTGGTGCCAGCAACTCTGAGTGTGACCTTGAAGGTATGCAGGTTCCAGGTGGTTTCATGGACCTCTCAACCCATAGGGCAGATTATGGCCAGGGAGAGCCAAACTGGAGCCCTCTTAAGAGCAGAATCCAGAGCAGAGTGGTACTGGACATTCAGCCTCTTTGGAATCAAAGGAAACAATGGGCATTCTGTATAGGTTAGTATTAAGTATTTTGCACTTTCCAATTCTCTAGAACTTGTTAACCCATAAACCTAGTGTTGCTCACCCTCCATCTATTTCTCGGTCCCTCAAAATCCAGATTTGACCTACTAGGAATGTTTTTCACCTTTGCACATGCTGTTTCTTCTGCAAATAACCTCGCCTTCCCACCATCTCCTTCCCCTGCTAAATCCTCCCCATTCTGCAACACATGGTTCAAGGCAGCCACCTCCTCTAGGATACCTTCCGTGACCACATTTCCCACTGCTTGGGATAGCCATTCCCCACCTCTGTGGTACCAAAGCATCCTTTTTATAGATCACCATTAAATTTATCCTATATAGCCTATTAAATTGTAATTATTACCTTTGCCCCCCAATTCTGAGCTTTTCTGACCACTTATTTACACTTGTATTCCAGAGCCAAACACCCAATACGTGCTTGCTAAAATGACCTAAATTCAATTCATGGTGGTCTCTCCTCAAATGCAACCGTCTCAACAAGGCTTTTCCTCAACCTTCTCCAAAATAGTACCCCCTTTCAAGTTCTAGCCCCAAACCCTGCTTTATTTTTCTTTATAACATTAGCCACCTCATATTATATGTTATATTTACTTCCCCGTCTAAGATGAGAGTTCCACAACGGCAGGGACTTTATTTACACTATCAACTGCTGAATCCATAGTACCTAGAATGCAGGCATTCAATAAATAAGGTTGGTAAGTAAACGAATGCACTAAACATGTCTGAACTATTTCAGATTCCTCAAACTTCAACCCTTTGTATAACATTTTGGCAATCCACCTACTGTCGTTATTCTCCTTTATTTAATAATTCTACTTTAAACTGATTATTTCATTTAAGTAAAATTATTTTCAAAGAAAACTATACTTAGAAAACAAGTACATTTAAGACAACCATAAAAATAGGGATATAATGATCTATGTGTCTCCTCAAATCATGTTACAGGCTAATGCTGGTACATTCACTGGTATCTTAGCACACTTTGGGAAATGCTGTTGACTTCATCAGACAACCCTTCGATTCCCCAGTTGTGCCAGATAGCAAGTATATTATGCAGGCTTTTCACCTACTACTGAAAAAATATCCACAACCTGAAAAATTTAGTGCCTACATCCTAAGCGCTTCTCTGTCATGGAAGCTTCAAAGGCTCAGCCCAAACACCACGCTTCTCAGATTGCAGTGAGGGAACCTCAAGCGCATACAAGAGTTTTTCTGTTTCATTTTCTCTTTGAAAGAAAAAAAATTCTCACAGAAAAAGAAACAGAATGAAAGACCCATATTGACAGCTCTTACCCAGAGGCTCGACGCTGAGATTCATCTATCTGTGTAGCCTCAGACATAGACAATTTCTGAGTTTGTGGAATGCCCCACAAATAGGAAATATGGCCAATGGGCATTCCAAACAATGGAAGGATAACTTCAAAAAGCATATTAGTATTATCATTAGTTTCCATAAAAATCTCCAATTGTCTTCACTTCAACAAGATGAGGCCTTTTCTTCAAGAGTCTTTCAAAATTGGTTGCTAGGTTTAGCTCTTTGTGTATGTGTCTGTGTGTGTGTGCATGTGTGTGGGGGGGGTTGATTTTTTTAAATCTTTAGTGTTGAATTACAAATGTTCCCCTCTTTTGCCTCCATTACCCGCCTCTACCAAGTTCCCACCCAGAAGGTCACCGAGTCTCTTTTAGGAGATACATGAGGCCCAAACTATTTTCCTAATAAAACTACTGTGCTGACATTTGTATGAAAGATGCAAAAGCAATGACAGGCAAAGCAATGATGGTAGCTTATTGAGAATAAGGCAATGGCACCAAACTGTACTCAGCAATCGTTAGATTCTTCATCATCATGAACTCACAGTAAACACAACCAAACACACACACAGACACACACATGCCCCACATAAAAAACCATTTCACTTAAGAATGTTCTTGATGAAGTAGTAAAAATTATTAATTTATTAAACTTTATTAAAATATTAAATTTTATAATATCTTGACCCTTCTATGACTTCCTAATAGTCTGTGAGGAGAAATGGGAAGTAACAAAACTTTCTGTTGCATGCAGAAGGACGATTATGTTTCAGGTAAGGTACTTGTGCAACTGTTGGGATTGTAAGCTGAACTAGTCCTTTTGTTTTGCAAAACACCATTTTTACTTGCAAGTACAACTGACAAACAACGCTTATTCAGACTTGGGTACCTGGCAAATATCCTCTCACATATGAGCAAAATGAGACTGTCACTTCAAGAAAAATAATTGACAGTCATGTGTTGCCAATGATAAAATTCAAGCTTTCAGTGAAAATTAGAACTTTTGAAAACTTGTATCCACAAATTATGGGAATGGCAGCTTCCTAATAACTTTTTCTGATTAGATTTATTGTGATATTAATGAATATAAAATTTTAATATTGTAGAATAAAATATGTTATATGACTCAGTGAATATCTCCATGAGTCATTATTTCCAAATAACCAATGCAGAGTGTTGCAAAATCATAATAGATAAAAGATTCATTCAAAGTGAAAGATATACCAATAGGTTTTAATATAAAGAGTACCAAAAGTTCATGATGAAACATTGCAACTAACTTTAAAAACAACTACCACTTGTTGAGTTCTGATGTTGTAGCAAAGAAGAATATTCATAGTTACCTAAAAAACATTATTAAAACACTACTTTTCCCCCAACCTCATGTATTTATGGAGCTGCATTTTCTTCATATACATTTGGCAAAATAAAATATGTCAACCTAATGCAGAAGCAAATTTGAGAATACTGACTTCTATTAGATCAGACATTTAAGAGATTTGTAAAAATGTAAAGCAATACCATTCTTCTCCCTAAATATTTTTGTTTCAGAAAATAACGTTATTTCTTATTTTATAATGTACTAGAGGCCTGGTGCATGAATTCATGCACGGGTGGGGTCCAGCCGGCCCACCCTGATCAGGGATGATCGGGGGCAGGGCCAGTGGGGGCGTGGAGAGTGCACAGGCAGTTGGCCGGCCGGCCCTGCCCCCTGGTCAAACTCCCAATCGAGGGGACAATTTGCATAGAAGCCTTTTATTATATAGGATTACTTATGTTAGTGTGTGGTGGGTTTACTATTGTTTTTAAATGAATAAGAATATTTCTAAATTTCTCATTGTTATTTATGATACAGTGAATATGGATAGGTATGAGCCACATAAACAGAAGTTCTTTGGATTCTCAATAATTTTTAAGAGTGTAAAGGGGTCATGAGGCCAAAAGTTCAAAAAGCACTGGTGTAGCATTGGAGACTGAAATCTGTAAAGAGAAACCCACAAATTATAACTCAACCTTCATTGACTGTGAGGCACCCTGCACAAATCATTCATCTCTCCAAACCTCAATTTCCTTATCTAAAGGTAACAATGTTCCCCCATCACTATTGCAAGACTTACAAGAAGTAACAACTATATTGTTCCTAATACATAAGAAATTCTTAATAATTAACAGCTGCCGATATCGCCTTCATCTTGTCTTTGTTGGCCAACTTATTAAGTGGACACAGGTCAGAGCTGTTCAGCTTCAGAAAGAGAGGAGAAATTGTCCCCAAAAGAGAGGTGAAGGTGGCCTGGTCTAAGTCACAATTTTCCAAAATAGGGCCTGATACGGTGACTCCACCAGGGCTCAGCCTTCTTCTTACCACCCGGTACTAGCTCAGCCTTCTTCTTACCACCCGGTACTAGAGGAGAGTGGGAGCCAGGGAAGGGAGAAAATTCTACCACTTCCTACTGAAGCCATTTTCATTATCAATGGCCAGCTCAAACCTGTAAGAGTGTGAGCGTGAGTGTGTGTGTGTGTGTTAACCCAAGGTGCATGCTCAGAGCAGAGTAGATCCATTACTATCAATTCACTTTTTTGACAGTCTCAGGGTTCAAATGCAGTCGATGTATAATCTTTGAAACTTTTTTGCCATGGTCTTGGGGAAAGACAAAGCCCTGAAGAATGAGATGAAATAAAAGAAACCCCTCTTTTCTCTCATTTTCCTATTACTCTCTAAGTTCTGTGAGAACGGCACACAAACTACCAAGATAATCATTTCTCAACGTTCCCCTATTTTTTTTTCATAATTTGAAAACGTAAAGCTCTTTCCACTGGCTGCCTTTCTAATTCTTCTTTCTATTCCTGTTCCAGTGCAAAAAAGAATTTTGCCAACGAAAGTGCTATAAACAGCCATGCCCTCACTGAAAAAGGCAATATGCCGTCAGCCTGACATATACCTCGCTTTTCCGCTCATTGTCAACTCCGTGATTGATGGTGTAGTTCATTAATGTGGGACGATTGTCAGCTTTTCCTGAATAAATATAAAAAGAAACAAAGAAATCCCCACCCTTTTCAAGCCAGAGTGAATTATTTCCTATTTTCCAAGCTCAGGTTTAAGGATCCATAGGGCATTCATTTCCAAGTAAATAATGAACATACCTTTTAATGAAAGAAATTTTAGTTTGGGTTCAGGGCTGAAATTTCTTATATTTTTTTATATAGTAATATATACATGGAGGAAGGAATGCTATTCAAAAGGATGAAGCAATGTGGGCATCTGAACCTGTCGTGACTTCGGAGCAATGCTTTATTGTTAGTATGTAAAATGCAAGAAATTATCACCTTTGAAAACCTGTAACATGAAAATCATCTGTGGTGCTGAACCGCAGGTAACAAGATTCACAGGAAAGAAAGCAATGGTGTGGATGGATAGTTAAAGGACTACCGCTGGATGGGAAAGTTGACTATTCTCAGTGCACATCTAAAGGAAGTTCCATGGAAACAACCAAAATAGATTTTCCTTTCAATTTCTTCACTTACAATGCAAGTCGGGAATGTGTTCATTGCCAGATGCATTTACATACACAAGTTGATAAAAGGTAAGATGGTGACATCTTTGTCACATTTGCCCTTTTATCGGAAGGTATTGCCTCTGTGACTTTTCTCGGTACTGGCATCCTTATCTTTCTTCCTGTTTGACCTGTCCTAACTGGGTCTTTGCTAACTCTGTTAGTCACAAGATCAACAAACACCATCGGGTGTGTCTGGCGTTTAGTTTTGGTGTACAAAAAGCAACCTGAAACAAAGGCATCCCCATACGCATGGCGCTCGCAAGTTGATGAACATACAGCATTTCATTCTGGGTATTCGGTTCCTGCACAGATTTTCTTGGGCGGTAATGTGCTAATGACAATAATAATTTATTCTGAATATGTGCCAAATTTCTTGAGTCAAATTGTGAAGTATTTTGAATACCACTGGAAGGCACGGGAAACTGAGAACTGCAGGAAAAACTGGCATTCTGCCACCACTTGAAGATCCAATCTGATTGTAATAGAAGGTGAGTACTGAGGACTAACCAGCAGATCCCAGATGATTTCACCTTAAAATGACAACTTGCCTATCATTCATTCCAGGAGCACATATGCAGGGCTGCGCTTAAGGATGTTCTAATGCTTAACAATGTCGGTTAAGGGACTTGAACCCTAAGAATAGCTTACAGCTATTGAACACTGACCACATGCCAGGCACTGTGCTAGGCACAGTCCTCTCAATCAATCCATGTTCCAATTCTGTAAGGTCTGAACTATCATTACTCTCATTTTGAAGATGAGTTACACAGATGGGGGTTCAGATTACACAAGTGACTTACTCAAAATCACCTCTGACTAAGTGGCCCGGCCAGGATGCTCACCCAGCCCTGTCTGATTCCAGAGCCAGAACTGTAAACCACTAAAATACATGGCTTCTGATTAAGTCTGAAATGTTGGGGGAGTTTCTATCAAGGAAAAGAGCAATCTCCACTTGGCTTTAAAATGCTTCTTATTGATTTGATTTCTGATTTCCCCCACACCCTAACCACATTAAGTCATAAGAAGAGATAATAATATGTTCATTTTACAGGTGAGAAAAAGGAAGTCCAGAATGGCTAAAGAACTATCTTAGGGTTCAAACAGCCATGACTAGAAGAGCTGGGACCAGAATTTGGGTCTTTCCACTACACCATAATTTTGCTATAAAGTGGCAAAAAATAGGCAAATAAATAAATGAGCAAAGCCTATTAAAGTCACTTAGTGGAAAGGTAATTGTTGCCACATTTCATTTTGCAACTGCTTAGCTTATCATATAGCAAATACTGTGTTTCCCTACCAGCTACTAAGTGCTTTGGAATTCTCCAGACCCACCATAGGATCTCAGTGGCTTTTGTTGATGGGACTCCCGGAACTTCAGGATGAGGGAAGGCTAAGCGTCCTGAGAAGTTTGAGGTGGAAATGGCAAAGCTGCTTAAAATCAACATAATGTGAAACTCTTCCAGTAAGTAGCCAGTCAGCAATATATCCGTCCGTACTTCTTAAATAGTCACAGCAACACTTCCAGCATGTCACAGAATAATAAGAATCAGTTGTGGGAAATGGAGAATTTTAAAGAGGGGAAAGAGTGCCCTCCAACAAACTCCAGGCTTTCCGTGTGACAGGGACCCAGACACTGCAATACGGCAGCTCCCTTAGGTCCCCCGCAAATTAAGATGGACGTATTTTCTGGAATCTATCAGGGCCAGGTCTTGACATTCATTCAGATTACCCCACAAAGGAGGAAACAATCCCCAAGAGCTGTAAATTTCTCAATCAAATCTCATAAGTGTCCTTCACTGATAACACCTCTCGCCTTTGGGATTTTACGGTGCCAGAGAATAAAACTTCACCTGGCACATGAAAGATGTCAGCTTTTCTCATGTCTTGAAAAGTCTGTTCTTCATGTTTTCCTTAGTCTTTCCATTTCAAGATAACTTGCTTTATTTTTAAATATATTTACTAATTAGCAATAACTGTATCAAATCAACAGTATATAAAATGACTGAATTAGCTACAGTCAAATCACCCTAATTCCAAGAGCCATGTACAAACCTTTTAATAAAATGCCTTCCCTTTAAAAAAAAACAAAAAAACTTCACCTGGCACCTCTTGGACTTCAAGAACCAGCTCACAGTAGTTCAGTGCGTGCGCCCCTCCCTCAATCTTATCAATAGGCACAGTCTGTGCACTTTATGCTTCTTAAAGATGTGTTGAGTTATGGGCCAACGAGGAACATAATGAACCAACGCCGATAATGCACATACAATGAATTTATTCTGTGTTCTGAAGGATTCTTTCTGCCTATTTTCTCCCCAGCAAATTGAAAATTATATTTGTAACCTGATTTTAAAGCACTCTCAATGTGCATTTCTCGGAGCTATTAACCGAGTTTGGGTCGCGTTTTATATTTCTTTCCTGTACATTTATTACGGGACACACGCGAGAGAAGAAATTAAAGATCAAGGAATATCAGTGTTGTGCGTGCTTTTGTCTCTTCTGCATAAAAGGAAACAGGATGTCGACTTTTGAAATAAAACATTAAAAACTATGAAGATAGAATACAGTGGTGTTTTAGCTTTTAATGGGCTGTGGCCCCCTGTGAGAATTTGATAAAAGTCTCTCCCTAGAAAAATGCATATTCTTAATTTAAAAAAATGTCCCATTCATTTTAAAAGTTTCACTGCCCCCACCTCTTGAAATGTGGTATTATTTCTTTTTACCTATACATTAAGAGTCCCTGAATTATAATCGCCAACACCATGAAAACTCACTTCCTCTAACTGACTTGTCCAATGTGCTAACAGAGGAGGTGTTCACAGTTTAAAATTGCAAGTGCAGTGGCTATTTAACCCCTAGGGTGCCGGGGAGCGCGACCGCGCTCCTCCTGTCTTTCGCCAAAAGTGCCGGGAGCGTTATCAAAGCTTTGAAATGGCGTCCAGTTCTAAGTCTGCTTTTATTAGTGATGATGATATTGCTAAGTATGTCAATGTAGTAAAGGCTTCCGTAAGTTTTTGAATATGTAATTTCATTTACTTGCGATTCATAATTTTTTTCCTAAACTGCTGTAAAATCAGCAAAAATGCCTTGGCAATTTTAGCATAGTGCCTGGGATACTGGTTGGCACTCAAAGGGTTAAATTCTACTGGAACCCACACCTCCTGACCCCTCTCTTCCTCTCTTCTTCACTGGATGTGCTACTCGGTTTATGCACGATTACATAACGGAGAAATGAATTCGAAACACTGTTGGGAGAGATGCTTTTGCATCTCTGCCATTTACGATGCAGACCTAGAGAGAGGGGCTTCGCCATCCAGAGAAAACTGTGTGCCTTCTCGGGGCAGTCAAACCGAAGGGTCACACTTCCAAGAGATAAGTGGGGCTGAAAAGGAAGCCAAGCTCTTTGGGGAGCTGGGTGACACCGCAAATGAATTGTGTAACGATTTCCACCGGGAACGTTAGTGGGGCTGACACCGTGAGTCCTTCAGCATTGTCCCAGGGTGGCGGCGGCTGTGTCCATTTTTACAATCTAATTTTACAATAGATTAACTTGGAAGGGGCTGAATGGTACAGAGGCAGAGTGGGGCATATGAGTGGAACCAACCAATTCGGTCATTAGTGAATGCAGCACTTTTATTCCTTTCTTAGAGAAAGAAATACATCAAGAGCCATAATGGCCAAATCGCAAAGCAACCAGAGACTCCATTCCAGGTAATTCCCGTTTTAATGCTGCCCAGCAGTTAAGTTTGCAATATCACAAACCCATACAATCACAGTCATGCCAAAAAAAGGTCCGTCTTGGGTTCTCACTTGTGATGAAATTCAAATACGGAATCAATGTGTCAGATTTATACCCAACTATACCCAGTTATGCCCAACACAAAAGAAAGTTTGGCTCTTCAATGAAGCAGGAAAACAGCTCCAATTTCTATTCTCTATTAAACGGGAGGCTTCTAACTTATTTTCTGCCTTCTAAAGCCGGAGAAATGAGTCTGTCTTGCAGAATTCTATTTTTAAAAACACTTCCTATTTACATATGCTTTACTTCTCAAAAGAATGTCACCTTCCCATTAATGCAACACTTAACAAAGACAGTGTCAGAAACATGCTATCGGTGGGGGCTTTGTTTTTCGCTTGCCATGTTTTGATTGGGATCTGTGTTAATTCGTGTACCCTCATTGTGAGACTACTGAAAATTATCGTTGTCAATACAGTTTCCTAACAACCCCAGAATCCAGGCAATTAGGGATAAATAAGTCATTGTCGGCATAATAAAGGATGTTGTCTAATGTCTCCGATGAATAAAAGAAACAGCTGGAAAAGGAAGGGAGGGAGCCCAGAGAAAGAGAAAGCAGACCCAGAACTTCTTTTATGGGGTCCAAGTAAAAGGAAAAACTTTATATGCCTAAATAAAGACACACACACACAAAAAAAAATGCTTGGAAAATCATTATCCAATATATTTTGAAGCCAATTCCTAAAAACAGCTTCACTGAAATGCTTTTGGATGACTGTTTATATGTTAAAATCAACATTTAAATTGTGCTACAAAGCTTATTGTGCACTACATAAGCAGTTCTAAGACCTCTAGAACAACACAGCTTTGGGTCTAATCCACTGAAAACACATCCTCTGCACATGAAAATTTTGTTCGCTTTGGTTGGGGAAAAGTGAGGAATGTGCTTGTCTCCAAGTTAGAAGAAGGTCAAGAAAGCATTTTTAAAATATATTCCTCCACGAATGACCAAGTAGCCAGGGCCCCTACGTGCACCTGAGAGGTTTGCCAGCCAAGATGCAGATCAATTCCTGAAAGAAGCATTCATACTTTAAATATGCATTCATGCTCCCCCCCCCAAATGCCCCGTTCTAATTTTTTTTCCCCAAAGCTAGGAGTTCAGAAATGAGGGGAGTTGGAAAGACATAAGTTGTGTTTGTTTAAACCAATGGTGAGTATCCCACGATGCTAAGGAGAGAAAAACCTTAGCAATCAGATACATGACAAATGTTAGCATTGATTCCACAGGTCACTTTCTCTGACTTGGAGAGCAACTCTCGGCCATGACGCTCAATGAGGACAACGACCCGTTTAATAGTGACACAGGAGCTATATTTTATTCTACAATCTGGAAGAACTGCTTTGTGTTCACTACTTTTCAGAATATTCTTTCACCTCACAGTCTGAACAACTCATCAGATTTCCACATATAAAAATAAGGGATTATTTCTATTTAAACAAGTAGTGCCAACCAAAATTAAAATAAGATCACTGGAACGACAAGAAGTCAAACTTTTGACCTAGGAATTCTATCTACGTCGAGGAATTTATCCTAAGACTGTAATCAGAGCAGCAGACAGAGATGTTCATCATGGTGACATTCACGGCTGTGAAAAACTAGCAATAACCTAAATATTCAATAATGAGGGACTGGTCAGTGAGACATTGAATCGCCATTAAGATATTTTCCCAAAAATGCCTAGAAAAATTCTCATGACACCCTACTAATTAGAAGTTACAGGATTCAAAGCTGTACATACAGATGATCAGGTTTTGTGTGTCGTTAACCATACTCCTCAGTTTATGGCACATGATAATCATTGAAATCCTGTGTGTGTGTGTGTGTGTGTGTGTGTGTGTGTTTCTTAGAATAATATATATAAGAAAATTGAAAGAAAAGGAAAAGGAAGAAAGAATATCAAATGTGTATCTCTGGGTAGTGATGCCAATGAGTTACTTTGGTTACCTTTGTAACTTTCCCATATATCCCAAGTTTTCTGCAATATGGAATATCAGCAAAAGGACACTTGAAAGAAGTCAAATGGCTTTTATGAGTTTAAATTCCAATGAATATGATCTCTTTTAGACTTACGGAATGTCAAATGCCAGCAGTAGAGGTGACTTCCACACTGGGGGCCAGAGGCTCCAGGGGTCTCGTGCCTGGCTGAGGGGACAGGCCTAGCCAGTGGAAGGCTACCCAGGCTCATGTTCTTCTTAACAACAGCAGCTTTGCCTTTATTTATTCTCTATATATTTTTAATTTTCTGTCAAGTCAAACCCTTTTTCAATTTATAAATGAGGAAGCCACCACCCAGAAATGTTCAGAGTCAGTGCCTAGGGTCACATAGCTTGTTAATGGAGGATCTCAGATTAAAACTCATATATCCTAATTCAGATTACCCTATGTCCACGATGTGATTCTATCTGCCCAAGGAAGAGCACATGTTTATAGCTCATTGCTTTATAGTGGTAAGAGACCCACATAGAATCACCCAAAGTTTCTTGCACGGCACCCCAACCCTCATCCCATGACTACAGAACATGAAAAAGGAACCCTGTTTTTAAAATGCCACTGGAAACCAGTTGAAAATAAAATATTAGACTTCCTTTACTATGTCAATCTTGGTCTTTGAGCATCTTCTTTGAAAATGATTGCTTGAGCCCTAGCTGGTTTGGCTCAGTAGATAGAGTGTCGGCCTGTGGACTACAGGTTCCTGGGTTTGATTCCAGTCAAGGGCACATGCCCAGGTGGCGGGGGCTCAATCCTCAGTAGGAGGTGTGCAAGAGGCAGCCAATCAATGATTCTCACTCATCATTGATGTTTCTATCTCTCTCTACCTCTCCCTTCCTCTCTGAAATCAATAAAAAATATTTTTAAAAGAAAATGATTGCTTGACTTGTTAATCTCTAGGGTAACAATTCATAACACAAATATGAAAAAGAGGGCTGATCTACTGAGGACAGCTTTCTGCCATCCATGAGATCGTCATTTTATACATCACATAGAAAACTAGCAGGAAAATAGTTTAAGGATTAAACAGTATGTGATGTTAGTACAGTTGACACTTGCTTTCCCATGCAAAAGAAATCTGTGGGAAACCTCAACATCATTTTATCTTTGAATAATTTGTGGTTGGGTTTTTCAAGTGCATCAGAACTTACTCCCATTGCAATTGTTTTACTTAATCAAAGTCTAAAATTTAGGCAGTCTTCAAAATACTAACCACTGTACCAAAATAGCAAATACAGGTACATTCAGATACCCAGTGAATGCTGGAATCATATTTAAATGATAATACCTGGTGAACAGACAAGTATATGGTCCAAAAGAGTAAAGTCTAATTAGTAAAACAAAAAATTTAAGACATGCCAGCGAATAGCATGAGCAAATTTTCAGGAAGGTATCTAACCAAAAAGAGTCATGGTAAAACCCTGCAGATGCGATGCATGTGGTGAGTGGGTGAATAGACACAAAGAGAGGAACGGCAATTTTTAGGATTCAAATCTATAAATAACTTTGCCAAGAGAAGCTACCTAAATCTCCATTTGCAAATGTCAAATCAACCTCTGATCTTACAATACCTTCAATGTCCTACTTGCCTATTAGTTGCACAATTGCTTCTTCGGGTCTTCTATTGTCTCAAAAATTATTTAGCTTCTTACAAGCAAAGAGGAAATGTCTATGCTAGGTCTAAAACTCCGGAAAATACTCCCCAGAAGCATGACTAGTTTGCATCTTTTGGACAGCCAAGATCAAAGTGATTTAAAATGTTTATTTTTAAAGTAAACCATTTACACTGATCTTTGAAAAACCCCTTTCACCCTTTCAGAACTGTATTTGTCTCCACAATTTTTTGAAAGACATATCAAAAAATCTCACTCTATATTCAAGAAGGCACTAGCAGGATTGTCTCGCCTGATTTATCGGACACAATCTCCATGTCAGCTCCACATAGAGCAGAGTGGACCCAAAGGAGGGTAGAAAAATGCATAAGGCTGGACGTGAGCACAAGGGCTACCATGAGCCCAGTAATGGGACCATGTGCACCACATAGTCCTCTGATTGCAAAAAGCTGCAAAGAAACAAGACTGAGGTGGGAATCCTAAACACTGTTTCTCGGGATCACTTTCGAAGGTAACCTCCGTGGCTCTCCAACTTCTGTTTACAGAGAAGGAAGTTACAGCTTCAAGTCCAGTTCTTCCCAAATTATAGACACACACCATAAAACAGCATATACCAAATGCCACAAGTTCCCCGGGGGGAGGGAGAGTCTTTTCCTTTTCAAATCGGGAGGACGATTTGAATTGCACCAGGGTCACTGTATCTGGGGGAGCTCTCCCAGCCCCCTGACTTTATTTCGTGTCTCCAACACAACGCTTCTTTTATGAAAACCGGGCTTAAATATTAATGTGTGTTTTCTTAAGGAAGTGGAAGGCAAATCAACTTCCTGGTACCCAGGGTATCTGATTTCTAAAATGGTCTAACGCTGATTGTCACAGCTCCACCAGATGTGAGGGGTGAAGCTCTGTAAAAAACGGAAAGGCCGGCTTTCAGGCTCACTGCTGTGCGGGTCCCACGCCTCCCTGAGCTGCATCCTCTGAGAGTATATTTTTGTTAGCTGGCTGCCGGAAGCCCTCAACTGCCCGGTTGTTTTGTGATCCTATAAGGACCTTCCCAGGCCTGCTGTCAGCGCAGACATTAAGAGTGTGTTTGTGTTGGTAAGTTCGGGAGGCTGGTTAAAATAATAAGGATTCTCATCAGCACCCCAGCTCCAGCAGAATGGAGGCGGGTGGGGTTCGAGAGCCAGGCTGTGAAGCTTGCTAAAAAGCCTATTTTGAGAAAACCTTTGTTCTATACTCTCTTGTTTACCTCCTGCACCAAGAAACAATGTCTTTTGTTACGAACCGCCCCCCCTCCCCTTCTGTGACTGCTGAGTTTGTTTACTGACATTTTCAATACCAGGCAATACAAAGAGTTATTTCCTCATATTAATTCCAAATGTCACAAAGAACAAAATTTGGTTCCAACGAAGCCTGACTAACTAGATAAGATGCCCTCAGTTAAGAAAAAACATAATAAAAATAAATCTTGCTCTTTCATGTGGACCACCTACCCTTAGGGGTCCCATTCTCTGCCTTTCTCGCTGTGTCATTCAGAAGCTGCCTGGCTGGACCTTACTCTAACCAGGCCAGGTTGGGCCACAGACACCCAGTCTCTGCTTAGAGAATACTGACTTATTAAACTTCTGTGTTAGGGAGAGTCCATGATGCCCACAGCGCAATTGTTAAGGTCTTTTCTTCTTCCAAAGGAAAAAAAGTTGTTTATCAGCAGGTCCTATAAGTTGCCAGAGGATGATCCATAGATAATTTATAGATTTTTAAATTCACTCCTTCCAAAAATATTTGTTGAGCACCCAGCCAAGCACAGGGGACATGGTAGCCAAAGCAGACACAGTCTCCCCATCCACCCAGCCTTCACTGAGCTCACAGACTCGAGGAGAAGGCAGATGTGAATCACATGGTCACCTAAAAAAGCATATCATTACAGCCCAAGATGGGCATTCTGTGGGGAAGTGGCCCATGTTATGAGAGTAAAAACCAAGTAGTCTGACCAACCCGGGCCGGGGCCCCAGAGGAGCTTTCCTGGAAGTGGGGTTGGAGGATGAGGAGCAGGTAAGTAAGCATAGAGGGTGGGGAGGTACTCCAGGCAGAGGGATCAAACTGCAGAAGAGCCCCAAGGTCAGAGGGAGAATACGTGTGTTCGCAGTGCCTAGAATGCTGGGGCAATGAGGCAGGCAGAATCAGACCACCAGGATCTTGCCCTGCACTGTGGACTGAACCCAGATGGGATGCCATTGAAGGATTTTTAGCTTAGTATCTAGTGTATCACTACCTCCTGCAAAACTTGTCAAGCTCTGGTCCAAACTAAAGATATAACACCCTCTGGCCCATGCATATCTCCCAATCAAAGGTGTTCTTTTTTTATTTTTCAATTACAGTTGACATTCAATGTGGTGTTAGGTTCAGGTGTATAGCATAGTGGTTAAACATTTAAATAACTTACAAAATGATCCCCCTGTTAAGTCTAGTACCCACATGACACCATGCACAGTTATTACAATATTATTGACTATATTCCCTATGCTATACTTTACATCCCTGTGACTATTTTGTAACTGCCAATTTACAAAATTATCTCTCAAAGGAGTTGAATTTTAATGGTAGTTATCAGTGTTTCAAAAAAGAGTACAAGCCAGATGGTGTGGCTCAGTGGTTGAACATTGACCCAGGAACCAAGAGGTCACCTGTTCGATTCCCGGTCAAGGCACATGTCCGGGTTGTGAGCTCGATCCCCAGTAGAGGACATGCAGGAGGCAGTCAATCAATGAAGTTTCCCTCTCATCCATGTTTCTATCCCTCTCCCTTCTTCTCTCTCTAAAAATCAATAAAAAACATATTTTTAAAAAAAGAATACAAGCCTCTGGTTTAAAAGGTATGCCTCTCTTTTCAGCCAATCTTATACAGTGACACACTGGATAGACATGGGTCCAGATGTAAAATTTCAGAATTAATTCCTCCCTTTAAAACGTTTTTAAATTATTTTACATTATGGCTACATTAACACACAACTTTTCAAGCACACAATATAAAATTCAGTTCTACAAGAAAAATAGACCATCTGGGAGAGTATCAATAGAAAGAGAAAGAAAGCCAACTTCTCATCACTTCCATGATTTCTTCTCCAAATCTTATAGAACTGAATCTTACCACCTCAGGTGAGAGGAAAACAGATATTGAACTAAGGTTACATGGTAGCCAAGAAATTCACAAGTGTTATTTAATAGTGAACTAGAACACCAGGGAGAAAATGTAAAAGCAAGCGTCTTTCTCTAGTGACTGTGTTATTATACACACAAAATGAACAGAAATTAAAAAAAAATTCGTCATGTTACAGTGTAAAATAGCTATGATGTTTTGAATGATGTCCGCTATGAGACACTGCCCTTGGAGTTAGGCTCTATGCTCATCATTTCATTTTACAGATAAATTGAGAGGAGCCTAAGCGATCTGTCTCCAGGTCACTGGGGTGACCAAAGTCTATTGTTAACCTCAAATATCTGTTTTCCCCTTCATGTGTAGTAACACCTTTAATATTTATCTAAGCATGTAACTGTCGAGAATGGCTCAGTGGATAGAGCGTCAGCCTGCAGACTGAAGGGTCCCAGGTTCGATTCTGGACAAGGGCATTTACCTTGGCTGCGGGCACATCCCCAGTAGGGGGTGTGCAGGAAGCGGCTGATCAATGTTTCTCTCTCATCGATGTTTCTAAATCTCTATCCCTCTCCCTTCCTCTCTGTAAGAAATCAATAAAATATATTTTTTTTAAAATGATATTTCCCAGACTCCCTTATGGCTACGTAATCACATGACCAAGTTCTGGCCAATGAGAGGTAAGCAGACCACTGTATGCAAAATCTAGTGTGTTGCCCTAGCCAGTTTGGCTCAGTGGATAGAGTGTCGGCCTTCGGACTGAAGGGTCCCAGGTTCGATTCCAGCCAAGGGGAAATACCTGGGTGGCGGGCTCGATCCCCAGTGGGGGGTGTGCAGGAGGCAGCCAATCAATGATTCTCTCTCATCATTGATGTTTCTATCTCGCTCTCTCCCTCTTCCTTCCTCTCTGAAATCAAAAAATCCAGTGTGTTAAGGGAAGGAATCTGTCCTGCCCCCTCCTTCCTTTATTTTGCTATTAGGGAGGCTTCTGGGGCATTGGATGTTGTCTATGGATATCGGACAGCAGAAATGAGGCCACCATCCAGATGGTAGAAGAATGTGATAAAGGGAGCATGCCTTAAGGGCTTGGTGGAGCCAAGCCTCCCCCACAGCACTGGGCTGCTTACCTCCAGGCTTCATTTATGTGAAAGTAATAAACTTCTGTCTTAGTTAGGCCACTGTTTTGTTTTGGTTTTGAGGGGGCCAGGTTCAGGGCACAGATTCCCTCACTTACAGCTAAATCTAACCAAGGCTGATGCGGTCACATAGAGAAAAGCGTGATACTCTGAGTAAATTATTTAACCTCCCGATTTCCTGATATATAAAACTAGGATGAGTAATACCGATCTCATATTGTGTGAATCACATGAGATATGATGTAATTGTAATATTTAGCACAGTCCCAATAAGAAGGCCTCAGTAAATGTTAGCTTACTACCACCACATTCCTCACACGATAGAACTCACCGGAAACTCTTAGAGCTGATGAAATTCACTGGATTCTCCATAACAAGCACTAAAGTTCCAACATCCAGCTTGCACTTTAAGTTGTGAGCCCCATAACTGACACCATTGGAAGTTGCAGGGGCTTATCTTAGAGCTGATCCTGAAGATCCTTCTAGAGATAACATGACTATGGCTTAAATGGACCTAAGCACCTGAGGGAGCTATAATGCCTGTGGATCTCTGATCCCAGGCAGCTGTGGGACCCAGCTGTTTTCCCATTCATACTGCCTTCTGCTGCCTCCGCCACTTCCAAAGAATGTCTCCTCTGCTCCCTCACCTCAGGAACACTGACGCTGCCTAAGCTTCAGTGAGTTTCCTCCCCACCCTGCCAACCCTTACATTAAGAATGCACATTAGCATGTAATTCGTGGGAACAGTGGATATTTATTGCACATCTTTGTGTCCAACCATCTGGGATCATGCACTAAGAACTCTTACACATATTAGAGGAGTTACTTCTTAGCCAGGAAGCCAGGTCCTCAAGTTAGCATGGAAGGCAACAATCACACATAGTCAAAATTACCCTTGAAAATCACTTACATCATTCAGAAAGTACCACGCCTATGGATTTGTGTTTACACTAAAAATTGAGAACCATTAAGCTAAACTAAATAAAAGTCTCTGTGCTCATAGTCTTAAAGTCTCTGAGCATTCAAGCTCTCCTGCCTTTAAGAAAATTATGAAATTCCTTACATGTCTGGGGATGGGTGATGACTGATGCTTTCATCCTCTCCTCTTTTGATATGAAGCACATAAAACCCCAACAGAGGTTACCAGATATGTTTTATGAGGTGAGAATTAAATGAGATAATGTGTGTGAAGACACTCCATACAGAGCCTAGCAGGTGGGACAGTATTTCCTGGATTTGAATCTAGCGCTTGCTCAATTCAATCTGAAAGCACTGTTCTCTGAAAAACTGGAGAGAACTGACCAGGGGCTTCCCCTCTTTTCAAGTTGGCATTTCCACTGCAGCCCCACCGATCAGCCACCACCCCTGGTGACTTCCTAAATCATTTGAACCCGTTAAAATGTGAGCATGACGTGACTCCCACGGTGCCAATGACGGCTTATCCTCACCCTGGGCAGATTTAAAGTGTTTGCTCTTTTTCCCCCACTATACACAAGCTTCTAAGCAACATAAAGGCAAACAAAAGAAATGTGATTCCCAGGAGTTCACCATTTCTTCTGAAGAGCCCAGGTACCAAGGGCTGCGTGCCCATGTCTGGGATGCCAGATGTCAGTGTCACCACTTCTGGCGGGGACAGCTGGGTGCACACCTGCCAGCCAACCAAAACCTGAGCTCGAGGCATGAGATCCATTTTTAGCTCTATCCTTGGCTCAAAACTGACCTGGCTGGAGGGCACACCAAAAAGGCAGGCCTCTCTTGATCTTTAGATTGACCTGAGACAGAAGAAAGGACTGCACCGGTAGGTAAGTGTATGGACCTTCACCGACCCAAAACCACAAACACACTTAGAGACTGCCTCAGAGGGAAAACGCAGCTCGCGCACTCTAGCACCGCATGTCCACTAGAAATGGAATGCAAATCACAGATGTCATTTTAAATGTCCTGGTAGCCACCTTTTTTAAAAAGTGAAAATAACCAGGTACATTAATTTTAGTAAATGTTTTTATTGAATCCGACATATCCACAATATTATCATTTCAGCATGCAATCCATCTTTTTAAATCGTAATATATTTTATAATCTTCAAAATCCAGTGTGTGTTTTTTACACTTACAGGATATCTCAATTTGAACTGGCCATGTTGTAAGTGGTCAGTAGCCACCTCCAGGTAGGGGCTACCATATTGGACAGCGTCGCTCTAAAAGAAGGGGTGACAAACTTGCAACCCACAGACTAATTTTGTTTGGGCTTTGATTTTTTTTAAAATTAGTTACCATCATTTGAAATCAGATTTCACATTAAAATACCCGTTTCTGGCTCCTGTTGAAAGGCCATGTCTGGCAACCCTGGGTTCCAGGGCTCCACTAGCCACGAGCAGACAGAACTGAGAAGCGACTGCAGCACCTCCCTTTGAAAGCCACCGTCCCTCTCAGAACCCACTGCTTCAATTCCTTAGATTTCCTGCCTGGCCATCCCCCAGCTGGCACAGTAAACAGCACAGCCACAACCTATGGAGATAACATCAAAACTATGGGCTTGTTTAATGTGGTGAATTCCGAAAAAGAAATGTATTTATGTATTTGTACTTTATTTGTTTTCCTCCCACTTACCATTTATGTTACCATGAACCCTGAATTTAAATGGGGTCATCCACACACAGAAGAAACAAATTCTTGCTTATTGATTCAGGAAAGGGCGGAAATCAGCCTGGGGAAGAAAGTGATCCTGTTTACTCTGTTTTTCAAATAACTGAAGACATAAGGCTGAGAAGCATTAGGACACCTTGTTATTCAAACATATCGCTAAAAGGACCTTGATCTCTGAGAATACCAGCATATATAAACATTTTTCGCTGTGTGTTGCTTATTTCCCACATGTGGCTAGTCACCCAGTCCCTCCCCTCTCTGTGGCTCTCATTTCTCTGAGACTGGTTTCCTCTCTCCAGGACCCCTTGTCAAGACCTGGCACTGGGCCACAGCCCCTCCCAGCATCTCTCACCTTCAGCCCCACCCCCTTTTTTTCTCTCTCCTCACCCTTTTAAGAGTCTTTTACCTCCCCTCCCTGATACCTATTTTCTCTTCATATCAAAACCCCCAGGGACATCTAGACCTAATCCAGGGTCTCAACTGAAGGTTCTAGGCATTGTGTCAGCTGCCCTACTGGTTCTTCACAACAGGCTAATCCTATATAATAAAATGCGGCGGAACGACCGGTGGAACGACTGTTCACTATGATGCACACTGACCACCAGGGGACAGATGCTCAATGCAGGAGCTGCCCCCAGCCCGCAGGCTCCAGCATGGCAGAGGGAGGCAAGGGGGGGTGGTAAGGGTTGGTGAGTGGGCGGCGCCAGGCTGGCCAAGTCAGGTGCCAGTGGGGGCCCCCCAGATTGCCCCAGAGGTCAGCCCTGATCGCCAGCCAGGCCTAGGGACCCTACCTGTGCACAAATTTTGTGTACCGGGCCTCTAATAATAACATGAACAACACAACAATAATAATAGTACAGTGGCTTCAACTGTGATGTGGGAGTTAGCTTCTAAAGTCAGATCAAAATTACATCAATTCAAAATAGTGCTTGAAAATCCCTTAAACTACACAGAGAGTGTGGTATACCTGTTTACACCATAAGCATTAATATCTATACAAAAGCCTGATTATCAGTAAGTTCACCTCTAGAGCTCACTCAGAGACATGAACCCAGTGAGTGGAATGGAGAATATTATTTAAACTGTTCTTTTCCTCTTAGCATTTTTTTTCTTTTTTATTTTTTGTTCAACTCCACACAGTTGAAATTAGAAAGATAAATGCATGCACAATGAACATCAACTGTGGTGATAATTTTATGATACCACTAGCTAAGCACTTACAATGTACTGGGCCTCACCAAGCACTTTATAAATATTCTATCATCATCTTCACAAAAACTCTGGGATGCAGGAATCATCCTTTTGGTCCTCATTTTATAGGAATTGGCTTGAAGTGGTCAATAAATCTGCCCCAAATCTCGTAGCTAGTAAGTAGTGGGGCCAGCAGTTGACCTCAGTCTATCAATGAAACCCCTTTTCAATAAGAAAGCTATCGTCCACAGCTTCACACTGCCTGTCTTCTGACTGCCGACTGCAAACATGTCTGCAATTCCCATCGCCTGAGTCTGAGCATTTGCTCGCCTCCTCTCCACAAGACTACCAGCCACTCCACATCTTGGACCTGTCCTGCAGCCCTACTCCTCCAAACATTTCTGTGTCTTCTCCAATCAGCGAGAATCCAGTAAGTGTTTACAGATGGCGAGTGTTTAGTACCCAAAGTTCAGAAGACACCCAAACCAACCACAATTCCCACGACTAGAGAAAAGTTTTTAAATGTTTATTATTTAGAGTTTACTGGGAGGGGGGCCAGATCTCTCCCTTCTCTCTCAAGACTCCATGAGAAAACACTTTAGTAAGCCACCGCATAATTTACATTTTCTCATTTTCTTCTGTAAAAATTATAAATCTCTATATAATTTCCCACAACATTTAACAGGAGAATATTTAAACTAAGCAATGTCTTAGTGGATATAAATGTCATGCTCACATAACTATGTCACATTCTATAACTAAATAATCTCCTAGACTTTCGGTGGATCTGCATACCAGTACTGTAAATGTAACTGAAAAAAATACAAGTAATAATTTATGAAAACTGATTTGCATTTCCAAATATAAAATGTGTAAAATCCAACTAATTAGCAAGAGTGAGAGGGCTTAGGTGTTTCTATAGCAACTATAAAAATGCTAAATTTTTTTTCTCCAAAGTGTTTTATATCTGCCTCATTAATGTTTGTTTTTCCCATTTGTTTTGTGGATATTTCCGAAGTGAAAGGTTTCAAAGATTGCAAAGATTCTCTGCTTTATCGCAAAGAGGTTTCTCACTGACAGTATCTCTGTGCATTAAAACTATACTCCGTAGAGCTTCTTTCACACCAGTGGTCCCATCCTTTGTCCTTAATTCCTCCAAAATTTTCCTTTTCTCTTACAGCCCTGGGTTTTCTTTATGCATCTTGGCTAAAGAGACATTAACCAAAGGTAGGTTTTTTCATCTTTCACACTTTGCTGCCACCCTGGGAATTCCCAAGAGTACCTGCCCCAGGCGGGCAGTGTCCACTCAGCTGCAGATGATGAAGAGCCACTAGGACCAGCTGGGGAGCTTGGGTGGTGTCCTCTGCCCCTGGCTCTCAGTTTCACCACCTGAAAACGAGGTAGGTGGACAATGGCCTATCTTCAACATTCTTTGTAAGTCTTTTTAGAGCAGTGGTTCTCAACCTTCTGGCCCTTTAAATACAGTTCCTCATGTTGTGACCCAACCATAAAATTATTTTCATTGCTACTTCATTAACTGTAATGTTGCTACTGTTATGAATTGTAATGTAAATATCTGATATGCAGGATGGTCTTAGGCGACCCCTGTGAAAGGGTCGTTTGACCGCCAAAGGGGTTTCGACCCACAGGTTGAGAACCGATGTTTTAGAGTCTTCCTATTGTCTTCTATGTCAGTCTAACTCCTTTTTCAGGTTTTTAGTGCCCACCCACCAAAAAAACAAAAACAAAAAAACAGCCCCATCTTAAACTTATGTCCTACAATTCCCATGAGCCAGCATTTTTTTGAGTGGCCATTGAGTTGTTCTTGTTTTTTACTCTTCAACCCATTCATAATTGGATATTATATCCTATGCATGTACCTCAATTCATTTAATCATTCTCTCTTTTTAAAGATATTGTAAATACTGTTGTAATGAAAACAGTTATATATCAATATTTGTTCCACTAGGCCAGATTCCTATATGTGCAATTCTTGGGTCAGAGTATTAATATTTTTAAGTACCTTGATGCTATATGTTTGAAAATTCCTCCTCTGAACAGCGATGGGTGTGTGTTTTTCCATTTCATTTGTTGATTAGTTTGCATTCAACATAACTTTATATTAGTTTCAGGTGAATAGCACAGCAGCTAAACATTCATCTAGGTTACAAAGTGTTCCCTCTGATGATGCAAGTGCCCACCTGGCACCATAGATAGCTATTACAATAATGTTGACTATATTCCCTTTGCATGACCTTACATTCCTGTGAGGCAGCAATTCTTAACCTTGGATCAGAGAATCAGTTGATGGGCTTCAAAGGGACCATGAGTTCCTTGAATTCTTTGCAAACAAATTTTTATTTCAATGGAAAGATGCATAGGTTCTAAGCTCCCAGAGGGGGAGGACAGGACAAGGCTCTACCTTAACCCAGCAATCCTTCCTGGTATCTCCCAACCCTCTGCAGACTTCAAGATCTGTTCTTACCACCACCTCGTTGCAGTTCTGTGATGCTACAAACTTAGCTCAGACATTTCACCCCTTCTTAAACTCCAATCTACTCAACCATCACTGCATGATCACACTGAACAAGTTTATCTTTTCTGTTCCTTTATTCTTTGCAACTTGATTACAAACTCCTTGAGGCAAGAGGTATGTCTGATAGGACTCTCCTCTCCCTCCTAAGTGCCTAGTATAGTGGAACTCACAAAGTAAGTTGCTGCTCAATAAAGATATCTGACCAAGGTAAACTAAAAGAGTAAATAACAAAAATTATTCAATTATCTTTATGAAATTAATGCATACAATAGGAAGAAGACACACATATATAGCATATGTAGTATATATATGAATTCCTAATATGGCAACCACCTTGATCTTATTTGCAATGACCTTTGACCTCTGCCTGTGAAGACAGGTTCCTCTGTGTTTTTTAGTCTTTTCTCTCTTGTATCTCTGGTGTTGATTCATGCCATGTGCATTATTTAAACTCAGTAGCAACTTGGCATTTATTCCCAAATTTCTCTTTGCAACTTCCTTGCTTTAATAAATTGAAATTGAAGACTCTAGTGCTCAATTATTCTGTAAAATAGTTTCCCACTGTTTGACTAGGTGTTGGGGAAGCTAAAATATCTTAAGAATTAATAGTGCTACCAACCTTGAAGGAGATTTGCATAATCTTTTATCCAAATAAAGGGCAATCATACCCATAGGGGGGGGAAAGAGAGAGAGAGGTTAATGTGTGTTGAAAGATTATAAATGGTTCTTATTTCTTAAACACTTGGGATCCAAACAGAATTCTCTTCTAACTCTCTAATTCCCTAAATTCTGCCGAGTTCCAAACAGAACAATGACACAGAACAATGCAAGTAACTCCAACTGACTTCTGGGTCTACCTGGTCATGTGGAGGCAGGCAAAAACTGCCACCACACACAGTTCTTGAACACAGATAATCCTGAGTGTGAGCCCATCAGCATCTCTATGTGTGTGTGAAGACAAGCAGCCTTTGCCCAGGAACTACCCAGCTCCACTCAACTCTAAGCCAAGTTTCATCAAACACTAATTCCCAGTCTTTCTGGTGGGTGTTATTTATACTTTCTGTAAAGCGCGCAGCATCACGTCTAAATGATCATGAACAATAAGCATATCCTTAAAGGACTGCGCTGTTGTCAACGAGCACATACAGTCAACCCAGCTGGAAGGAATTCACTTAGAATGCCCCCTTAGCAATAGCTGTAATAATTTAATACCATTAGTCTCCGTCTCAACTGTAAATGGCCTTAATGGACCCCGCAGTGTTGCTTCAGATTATATACCGATATTGGGGCACAGCTTTTATGCTCACATTACCGCTGCTAATTGTAAAGCCCTTGTGTTGGATACACTCGAGTGTTGCAATAAGTGTCTTCAGTTAACTTCTTAAGGGCACCACTTTAAAAGGAGCATTTGTCAGCACGATAAAAAGGCAAGAAAACGTTTCATCTGGTTTCAACGTCAAGGGGGATCCTGAAAACTCTGATTGCCTTGCTCCTTACGTCTCTCCAACAAGCACAGTGGCTTCAAAACTTATTAGCAGCCATCTCCTCAAAGGATTTATTTTGATAGTTCGTGAATGTGTTGTCACACAGCATAATTAAAGCTTACAGAACTATTATCAAAACACAGAGGAAATGTGCTCGGGGAGGCTGATGGCTACCCGGCCGCCTGTGTCTGCCTCTTCCCACAGGATGTGCGCTGACTGACCAGCTGGCTTCCAAGTTCTGACACTAGGCATATGGAGGAGAGCGGGGCCTCGGGGTAAAGTGCGCGGGCAGGCTTCAGTGAGCAATCAATTACAAGTAACAGCCAACCCCTCGTGGTGACTGTATATATTCCCACCATCACACACTGCCAGCTTGCCTCTATTTTGAATGCAATAAAACTTGTAGGGAGCCGACTCATGTGAAACTCTTAAAGATATATGGTGGGGATTAACCATAAAAACACTAATTAAGGATGGGCTGAGGAATTAGGGGACAGGCAAAAAGGCTTTCTACATTGCAGTCTGTATATAATGAAAAGGAAAGGGACTGAAAACAGTCCTTTCTATTTTATGAAGACTGGCCATTGGTATAAAGATACGGGGTGGGTGGGCAAAACAACATCACGTGTTTCTAAAAGGAACTCCTCACCTTCATGGTATTAAAAGAGACAGACAGACAGACGGGCAGAGAGCAAAAGAATAGAACGTGTAAGCACTTTTGTATTCCAAGTGTCTGTTTTTCAGCATTTGACTTTTAAAAAATGTTTGTGACTCACTGAATAAAATATAAAAAAGAATTGTGAAATTAAACAACCATTTCCAAAGTGTCCCTGAATTTGGACCTGGCCTTTCCAGCTCTTCCTTCAATATAGCAAAGTTCCTGGATTTATTTCTCTGCTTTGAGAATTGTGAAAAATTGGAGCCATTGAGAGCCATAAAAATCTATGCTTCACTTGTAGAAAAGAGTACTCTCAAGCAAATATAACTTATTTTCTACATCAGTGCCAGAATTTTCACACACACACACACACACACACACACACTTAGTTTGTAAAATTCACTTTATGCAAATAACTTTCAACAAAAGAAGAGAATGGCGAGATTGAGTGCTGGTTTTATCCTGGGATATTACAGTTACATGATAGATACAGTCTAAAAACACTATGAAGCAGGAATTATGTTTACTGTATAGAAAAGGAAGTTCAGCCTGAACCAAGTAAAACCTTCCAACTGGAAAGGAAAATGCTAAAATTCAAACCCAGTTCTGTCTTGATGCCCAAGCTATGCTTTTGTCATAAGTCTTTCCATTGCCCTTCTAGCTCAGGGTGATAATGCTGAAAACATATTCTCAAGGAGTTAAAACCTTTGGCGCAGAGAAGCCCTGCCTACACCATGCTATATTTGTAAAATTACAAATTTGCATAATTTGGAACATGCAGCTGGTGATAGGAAAGGATTATGTTTGTTTACTTTTTACATCAACCTGCCTTTTACTCACAAAAACAAAATTCTAGCAGCTAGTTTCCAAACCTTCCACTCTGTTCAACAGTCACAAATATCTTGCTTGCCATGAATAGCATTGTGACAGAGAGAGCCCACTGATAGGAAATCAATCCATGTAAAAATAATCAGGCCTTGCTGTCTAAATAAAACCACCCTACGTTACATGTGGAGTTGAAGGAAAGAGTGGGAAATGGGGGAGGGGCAGGATAGGCATATGAGAAACATGCATGTTTTCTTAACAATTCACAATTCTCTTTATGAGTTTGTTTCTTTGGAATGAAAATTCTTTCTTTAGATTGCTACTAGGATTACTCAAGCAAGGAAAAACTAATTGTCAGTGAAAGTAGTGGTTGAAGGTAAGAAATTCACCTCCTAGAATGGGAAAGTCAACAGTATTCAGACAAAAGTCGCTGTGACTTGGGCCACTTCCAGTGCTGAGATCCCAGGACCCTACATGCTATACAGGCCAATTTCTGGAGTTCCGAAGACTCAGCAGATCCAAGCAGAGAAGTGGTCACTTTTCATAAACTTCTACTTGCCGGCTGGAAAATGAGTCCTGAGAACAGAAGCTTCACCTCCACAAACTTGACTGGTTCTACAGTTGACAACCCAAGACTATAAAATGATAACTTATAGCTTAACTAACACACCTACCAGAACTAAATCCTTCGAGTAACTATGCAGTTTTTCCAATGTTATGGCCTTTGCTTGATATATTTTTGGAAATTGTCTTTTGGAAATTCCTTTACAGTCCTACTGCAAACAAAACCAAACCCCCTCCCCCCCAAAAAAAATCAGCATTCATACTTTATATCTAATGCAATAAAGAAAAATCATCCAAATTTACCACCTGCTTGACTCCTGAAGCTTGGCTCTTTCCAAACACAGCCCCCAAAGACTAAGACTTGTTGCTATAAAAGATACTCAAAATAATATGCTACAAGTTGAGGGGCAAACATGGTTTAAAGAAGTGAAATAAACTAATGGCTCTACAAAAGAGCAATTATTCACTTGGATGTGTGAGTGGGGGTGTACTTCTTTAAAAAATAAATACATCATATGACTCCTTGTACTAATGCTATAGAGCAGCGGTTCTCAACCTGTGGGTTGCGACCCCTTTGCGGGTCAAATGACCCTTTCACAGGGGTCACCTAAGACCATCGGAAAACACATATATAATTACATATTATTTTGTGATTAATCACTATGCTTTAATTATGTTCAATTTGTAACAATGAAAATACATCCTGCATATCAGATATTTACATTACGATTTGTAACAGTAGCAAAATTACAGTTATGAAGTAGCAACGAAAATAATGTTATGGTTGGGGGTCACCACAACATGTCTTAAAGGGTCGCAGCATTAGGAAGGTTGAAAACCACTGCTATGGAGAATCATGTCTAAATGAGACTGACTGATCAGAAGTATTCTCCACAGCCCCTGGATCTGGAGGTCGCCATAAAACAATAAAAATGAGGCTCATGCGTCAGCTAGAATGGCCAGTTACCAACCACCTACAACCGAGCCAGAACCTGGTGCTTACACACCAACATAAGTAAAAAGAGCCACCTTGCCTGTTCTTGAGGGCTTGCTGTGGCCAATGGCAAGTGTCTGAGGTTGTGAAGGAATTTCAGCTACATGCTCCTCAAGTCCTTGCATTACTTATGGGCCATGTACAAAAGAATCAGCAAAATCCTCTGGCCACCAGAGTCATGCATTTCCCCAGTCTGCTAGGCAAACTCAGCCCACACAGAAGGCATCTATCTGACCTCTCTTTCCAGGGCAGAGGTCAAAGGGGACTGAAAGTGAATCACCTCTTTGGCATGGTGGTTTATAAGGAAGGACCTTCCCTTGACATCAGGTGCTAAGCTATACACTGACTCTGTTCTTCTTATATTTTAAACTCTGATTGATGTTAGAGAATTCTCCCACAAGGAAAGTGATTAAGTGGTTTCCAGAGAGGAAAGGGGGCTGCTGAGGTCTCCAAGCGAGCATGCCAGATGCCCAGGGAAATAATCTGGGATGTTTCAGTGCAGAATTCTACAACTATTGCTGGAGAATGTGTTATGATTTTTGTTTTTCCTGCACAGTGTATACATGATGTGACATGTTTTTATTTATTGGAGCTGATTTACCCACACTGCTTTATTGTTGACCAGCTTTTATTTCTTCCTTAACCTTATTAACCCTTGCTAGTATTTGACAGCTTAACACCCTCCATCACTCTGCAACGTTCGCCCTGAGAACCGACGTGGAACTAATAACAGGTTTTTTATTTCCATTCCTTGAGGTCACAAGCAACTGCCCTAGCCTGAACCCTGAAAGATTTTTCTATAGGTAGTTCTCTTTCAGCGGGTCGTCTCCTTAATGTATCTCTACAGGTCTGCCTGGATGTTTGAAATGAGATGTGATTCCTGCTAACTTTAGTCACCACCAACATACACCTTGGAAGAGGAGGGATACGTTTTACCTTTGGAAAAATGCCCTGAGCAATTCAAGTGAAACAACTTGGTAATTCGCTTCTTGGGCGGTTTATCACTTTTTACATTACATCCACGTAGTGCCCATTTGGGGACACCTTTGATTGTCTCAACAAAATCCACCAGTGAAACAAACTCACAAACTTCTATTACCTGGTGTAAGTGTGAATGAAACAGAGCATGGTGGGTGAGATTTCCTAGCTCCATTTTTCAGCCTGGATTGATTAACTCTAATAAATTCAGGGAGGTGATTTCAGATGATACTCATCAAGCTGGATCTTACAGCCCAGTTGTTTATTATTTCACACTGCCCGGGGCTCAGTCTTTGACATTCACCACCCAAAAAGGTCACAAAGTCAAATTCTGCAGCCAGATTTAGTATGTATTTTGATGAGCAGGCTCCTGTGTTAATGAAGACTAGTTTTCTTATCATTGAAACATAGGGAAGAAAAATTCCAACTTGAGTACCAATATCCCCAAATCAGGGAAATCACAGTTTTAAATATCCATGTCAGTATAAGGACATTTTAGACCATGGGAAAGAAAGAGGATATAGAGGGAAGCCAGTCAGTGCTAACAAACCAAGCAAACATAAATGTTAACGACTGTGGGTGCAAAAATAACATTTCCTACCAACAAAGATGGGAAAGCCTGAGCCAATAGCCAGCAGAGTCCATGGCTCAAATGCTTCCTTAATGTGCACTCCTAGGCGGGCCACCATTGTTCTCACATCCCAGAGGTGCCCAGGCCTTTGTTCCCTGGCACAGGCAAGACCAGGAAGCTGGACTCTCAGTTCTCTCTGCTCTGTATAAGTCAGAACTACAAGACTTAGAAGCCATCCATCTGCTCAAACTTTTCTTCTCCTAAGCTTAATGCAACACAAGATACTTAAATCAAGGACATCAGATTCGGATTTCTTTTTAACTTCTACCTAGGGAGAGCATAGCATGAAAGACAAGAACAGGGTCCATGCCACTTTATTTTCTAATCATCAAACTTTTCTTTTTCTGCCCCTCACAATCCCTGTGTCTCTAGTTAAAAGGGAAAAATTGGCATCTGTCTACAGCACATACAAATTCCCATTAGGGGGAAATCCAACAAAACAAAGAGTGGAGAGAAAGAAGGGATAGGGCCTATTTCATTTGGTTTGGGCCCTGCCCAGTTTCCATTAGCCCCACCCAGTTGGCTTTTCTGGCCTCAGGCATCTATCTGGACCATTAGTGCGTATTCTCATCACCATGACGTCCAGGATCCATTTGTTCCCTCCATTAGAAAACAGGAAGAGGGTATGTCCAGCATTTCAGCAGGGGCAGTGCTACTGTCTACATAGCCTGACTTTGTCATGAGTAAGAAATCCTTGCCCTAACCGGTTTGGCTCAGTGGGTAGAGCGTCGGCCTGTGGACTGAAGGGTCCCAGGTTCGATTCTGGTCAAGGGCATGTACCTTGGTTGCGGGCACATCCCCGGTAGGGAGTGTGCAGGAGGCAGCTGATCGATGTTTCTCTCTCATTGATGTTTCTAACTCTCTATCCCTCTTCCCTCCTCTCTGTAAAAAATCAATAAAATATATTTTTTTAAAAAGAAATCCTTACCTTGTACAGTACTCCCAATCTTTACTATTGTTTAAACACATGGACATTATGCTCACTCACTCTGATGACCTGAATTCTTCTCAGAGAGGGACTAAATTCTTCCTCCTATTAGTCTATGGTTTATCCTAGATGAGGCCCAGACCCCATCGACTTCCCATTATCTACGCCTCCAAGTCACCCCAGAAATAATGTTTCTTCAGGAAGCCTTCTCAGATCACTGCTCATTCCCAGATCAGCTTAGGCTACCCTGACATACCCTCTCCTTGTTTAACACTCAACTCTCAATAATTACCAGACCTGTGTTTTTTCAGGCCTTAGAATGCAAAAGAATCTACAGGGAGTCTGCCAAAAATGTAAATTCTCAGTCATCTGTTCCTAGAAACTCTGATTCTGACAGAGGCTTGGAAATCTTCATTTGACCAAAGTGACTCATACTCAGGTGACTCTGAGATAGCACTGTCCCAAAATGTTAGCCCAATTAGGTAGAGTTCACATCTTAGTCATAGTCATTTCCCCACTACTCAGTGCTGGGCCTAACATGTCGCTGACATTTGATTAACACTGAATTGAAACATCTAGTCCTCATTTTCTAGCCCTCACACAACAGCTGCTCAGCAGGGTAGACCATCACTGAACCTTACACAGATCTTTGAAGCTCCTGAGTTGTACAAAGTAGTTTCAAGGTTGTCATGCCCAGGGTTCCCCAAATTCATATGGCTCTTTCCCTTACTCTCTTTTGGAAGAATGAACTTCAGCCCAAGCCTTTTCCAAATAAAGCTTGCAAGGGAAAACCTGACATGAACTTGGCAAATAAGGGTTTCTATTATTAAAAGCAGGTTGAAGTTGGGGCTTTGTGTAACTGCTTCCTACTTTACGAAGTGTCTCTATTTTACGTGTGTGGATAGTGCTTGAAAAATCCCAGCAGGCTCTAGATGAGACAGGATCATCCTCCTTAACACTAATGGAAGCTGGGCTCTTGCACTAAAGAGAGAGCACATCCTTTGGGCCAAACCTAGTGGGTGGCTGGATGGGAACAGGAAGACCTGGGGTAGGTGTGAGGGTAAATAAGAGAACAATCTTTTATTTCATTCTATCCAAGAATTTGGTGACAAGGCAGGAAGGGAGAAACCAATGAAGATGACCAGTTATAAAAAATAGTCATGGGTATGTAAAGTACAGCATAGGGAATACAGGTCTGGCATGTCAGAAAGAGGCCAGTGAGGCTAAAGTGTGTGGCAGCAGGCCTGGGCAGCGGGGACCATGGCAGGGTTAGAGATGGGTGCACCTGGAGAGGACTGAGGATGGAAAACAGAAAGGAGCTGTGATAGGAACTTTGTCCATCCAACTGACATTTTCAGAACCTCTGATACATAAAAGACTCAATGGGAATTGCTATGGAGAATACAAAGGCTCCTTTACCCCAAGGAGGGTTAGCCAGAATTTTATAAGAACAAAATCTTAGCTATTTGTTTTGTAAACAAAATAGAAGAATCAATCATATGTGTTTCAAAACCATAAAATATGTTCAAAGCATTATTTTTGATAGCTATTATCTTTATTGTATAAATATTTAAACAAACTGATAATAAAAGTACTATGATTCCAATAAGGAAATCCTCAATGGGAAGAAAATAGAGAAGTTATATAAAAAAAAGGACATGAAAATAATAAATGCACACATGGAAAATGCCCAACCACACTGGTGATAAGAGGAGTGCACACGTAAGACTAATATTCATCTATTAAATGAGGGGAAAAGTAAGTGTAATGATAATATACAATACTGGCAAAGATCCAGAGAAAGTGGTACTCTCACAAATAATAGACTTGAGTACTGGGAACTCAAGCTGTTGGAAAACCATTTGATGTTATGCACGGAGCGCCATGAAAATGTTTATAATGTCTGAAGAAGTAATTCCTCTTCTGAGATTTATCACAAGGCTTTGAAAGTATTTCCTACGAAGCCCTCGGGTTCTGCAGAGGTGCCTCAAGGCCTCTGGTGATTCTGAAAGGGAAGGAAGGGTTTAGGTATTCTACCCCATGACCCAGCACAGCTCTGTTTTATGTCTTCAGGGTCTTGAATATATAACAGAGTTTACTGAAAAAGGGAGTGCTGATACTTAACTTCAGAGAAACAAAACTATTCTCTTAAAGAAATAACCCAAATGACAAAAATCACTATAAATATGAATATGTTCATCAGTATTATTTATAATAGTGAAAAATGAAAAAACTTACTTTTCAATAGTAGGAAAATAATTTATTATTCATTAAACATGGACTACACATGAAAAATTGTATATATAATATAACATCAGAATTACTTTAAATGTAATTACAAAATTATATATCATTGAAATTTAAAACAAAAGACACAGAATTGTAGTCATGTTATCATAACTTTGTAAAGATGCACATGAATTAAAAAATGCTATGTGTATGGTTGGATTGTGGGATTCTTTCCTTTTGTATTTCTACCCCAATTTTTCTGGAATCTAGTTAAATTAATTTTATAACTTACTAAAGAAAAATATGCCTAAATGTAACCTTGATGGCCAGGGGACCATGTATTATTATTCTCTGCATCTCAGCATCAAGCAAAAGAGCTGGCAGAAAAGAGAAACTCCACAAATACTGGCTGACTAAATAGATATATTTTTTAATTAGAATCTGATTATAAATGAAGCAGTAGGAGAGGCAAGAGAAGTTTCTCTGAAGGAGCCAGAGCAAGGCTTCAATTCATGCAGAAGGGAAAGACAGCCAGCAGAACTTGGAGATTCAGCAAGCAATACAAGTGTCAGGAAAAAGGAAGAAGTCTGGGTTGCAGAAGCATAAGGCACCTTGAGGACATTTGAGGAATATGAGGCTGAAAAGGCTGAAAAGATGGTTTGAGCCCACAGGCTAGTTTAGGCTTCATTCAGGAGGCCTTTGGTGAGCAGAAATGACATGATCGGGGCTGGACTTGATGAAGACTAACGTGGGTGGAGTGTGCACAGTGGACTGGATGTGGTGCCATGGGCTGTGAAGATAACAGGGCCCCAGACACCAGTTGGAAGGCCCTGAGAGATCCCGGGCTGACCCAGTGTAAAAGCTGTAGGAATGGATAGATGAGAACCACCACATGGGTAGGGGCTATATGTAGAACTCCCCAACAACATGCCTGGAATCCACAAAGACATATAACCTGTCCTTAAGAAATCTATACATTTCTTGGAAACAGAAACTCCCTCCTTAACTCCCCATCTCAACCAGGCCTTCTTTAGTGCCCGAGCATGTGCGTGCACTTCCAAAAATTAAAGCCTCATCATTTCTAACATTTGTTTATTAGCAGTCCCAAATGTTTCCTGTGCTATATAAAGTTTACCTTCGACCTCCACTGGGGAAGTGAGGGGTGGAGCAGGGAGAAGGGGAGGAGAAATCTGTGGCAGACTCACTAGCATACCTTCTCCAGTTTTAACATAATGCATTAACTCTGAAGCCCAAATCAGAAGGTTGCAAATGCACATAAAGCACCGGTGATTTAGAGCTCCCTGCTATACACAGTTCAGCAATGCACGGAATGTAAAAATACATGGAAACCACAACACAGCAGGAATCTGGCTGAGCTGCTGGCAGCGCTCACTGTTTCCCACACAAGCCCTAAATCTGACCCAGCGATGAAACTTTTAAAATTTGTAAAAATAGAACAGTTGGGAAATCTTGGCCACTTTTAGTTAAAATAAAAAACAAAACCTCCATATTTGTGGGTGCAGTTGAAAAATCTTCCCTACTCCTCCCCTCTTTGAAGAAATGTTCATGGTTAAAAAAAATTTTTTTTTTTTCAAAAATGTCAAACCATGCTTTCCTTTTAGGTTACCTGGGAAATATATTCCAGGATGCTCTAGAACAGCGGTTCTCAACCTGTGGGTCGCGAGCCCTTTGGGGGTCGAACGACCCTTTCACAGGGGTCGTCTAAGACCATCAGAAAACACATATATAATTACATATTGTTTTTGTGATTAATCACTATGCTTTAATTATGTTCAATTTGTAACAATGAAAATATGTCCTGCATATCAGATATTTACATTAATAACAGTAGCAAAATTACAGTTATGAAGAAGCAACGAAAATAAACTTATGGTTGGGGGTCACCACAACATGAGGAACTGTCTTAAAGGGTTGCGGCATTAGGAAGGTTGAGAACCGCTGCTCTAGAAGACGGAGGTTGTTTACTGGAATCTCCACCAAGACCACCCCAAAATGTCCAGTCAATATCAATGGGTTGTAACAAATATCTAAAGAATAGTTCAACTGGCATGGCTCATTGGTTAAGCACGGACCTATGAAACAAGAGGTCAGGATTCGATTCCCAGTCAGGGTACATGCCCAGGTTTCGGGCTCGATCCCAAATAGGGGGCGTGCAAGAGGCAGCCGATCAATGCTTCTCTGTCATCATTGATGTTTCTATCTCTCTCCCTCTCCCTTTCTCTCTGAAATCAATAAAAAAAAATTTTAAGAAGATATATGAAGAAGAACAGTATGGCTACCACTTATTTATACATTATGTGCCGGAATCGTATCTATAATTCTATAATCCTCAACCCACAACTCTGTGCAGGTAGGTGCTATTACCTCTGCTGTACAAATTAAAGACACAAAATAAGTTAACTTGCCCAGGTATACATGGTAACCAGTATTCAAACCCAGGACCATTTTATTCAAAATCTAGCCTTTTTCCATTGCATTTCTTCCATAGGAATAAATTCCCCTCGTCTATCCAACACAGCTATATTTAGACATCAAGATGTACCACTAGTTCCTTGATCAGCTCTTATTTAGTTTCCTTGGACTAAATTTCTAGACCTTTGAACAAACCTCTTATCTGTATATTGTTATTCTTGAACATATGCAATGTCTGCGCCTAATGGTAGAGTCCTATGTTAATATAATAGAATTCTACAGGGGTGGGGAGGGGGGAACATATCTCTTACACCACGCCAGCCTTTTACAACATTTCACTAATATTTATTTTGGAATTGCCATGAACGGTATTATGACACCGGCTTCCTTAAAAATTTAGCATTCACAATTAGCACTTGAAAGGAGTAGATCCAGGGAATGCATTTTGTTCAGTGCTTAAAACCAAATTATCTCAAGAGGCTATCTGGAGCTCTTGAGTCATTTTGTTAACTACGTTCTCCATTTAACTGAGCCCCACACAGACAGAAGGGAGGGGAAGGAGAGTAAGGCTTAAAATTCCACTTAAAAAAATTTTTTTTAATATTCTCTTCCTTCTCTCTTTCCCTCCCCAAGGGTTCTCCACCCTCCCACATCCGCCCCACCCCCAAACTAAATATAGAGACCAAACACCAAAACCCGAACTTGAAAATTCCCAAAGTGCTAATCAGAAAATCATTTTACATGGAATACAAAAAATTTAAATGCAATGCTCCAATTCACATGAGCAGCCACATGGAAGAGGGGAAGTGGGGCGCACCTGAACTTGCTCGGGGGAGTTCTGCACACATTTAACCTGCTCTGCAGCCATCTCTTCCTTCCACTGCACAGCACAGGAAAGGCCCGTTCTGAGTCTAACACCAGAGCCCTGGCTTTTCCTACCATTAATCGCAAGGTTAGATCCTGGATACAGAAATGTTAAAGGATCAACAAACATACAGTTAGCACTGAACTCAAATGAATTTTTTTCCCCTTTCCCTTTTATTGAAGGGAGAGAGAAAAAACAAAGCTTCACATGCTTCCTTTTCTTGACCTACAACAAATTCCATTAAACTTCAGAAACAATGCTTTGAGATGCTGGAGGATGCGGACAGGAAACTGAAGAAAGGCTTTGCACAAAAGTTAAAAACGTCTTTTTTGGAGGGAGGGCGGTGGCAGGGAAGGGTTGGAACTTGACAGTGAGAGCTCATGGCAACTAAGAAAATAATTAGATTTGGATGCCATGTAGTTGTGACTGGGATGTATAGCACATCAAAAAGGATTTACCTTTTAGTCAGAGTAAAAGAAATACGCAAATACCTGTAAATAAGTAATGATTACCCACAAAGGGTAGACATTCATAAAATGCCCTACTGATTAAATTCCATCATATTTTCAAGTTACCTGAAATCATCCTCTTTGGAATGAATATCAGTCATCTGCCCATGACTGATTCAACTTTAAGACTGAAAGAGTCTTCTTCCCACCCACCCCTTTGTTTCCCAGGACACTTAATTTATGAGTGTTTAGCACAATAACATAAGCTTCCAAAAATGGTGTAATAAAATTGGGCTCAGATGTCACCATTAATAAGTCTATTATTATGAAATATAGTGTTTGCAATGAAAGCCAGGTTTGTGTCTGCATTTCATCATTATCCATAAAGTTGGGGGCCATTTTGAAACTTGACTCAAATGACTCAAATTCAAGATAAGAAAATGACTTCAAAATGATACTCCAGCAGTAATTATATTAGGATTGTTGGGGGGAGCACTCAAACTGTGCTTTTTGTATTCCAACTCATTGGCCCCCAAAATGCAACAAGGGTTAACCTTGATTGCAAAATCAAGAAACAAAGATACAGGCCTATTGTGCAATAATCAGCCCACATTTCAATGAATAAGTAATATTTCTCACAAACCCAAGTTAGATAGTGGATTTATTTAACCTCTGGGGGTCAGGTAATAAATACTAAGTGAATTATTCAGCCCAATGGCTAATCAATACAATTCCATGATATATTTTTTGTGTTTCATAAAAGGTTGTACACTAAAGGCAGTGAGCAATTATGGAAATTGGGCCAGAGCGCCTCTCAATTCCTCTCCGGCTTGAAACCCCAGCAGGCCACCTTGACAGCAAATCGATTAGTGCTCCAGTGAAGCGGCTCAGTGACCTCTGACCCGCTTCCAGCGTGGCCTGACAGAGGAGAGAGTATTTTATATTTATTTTATTGAATTAACTCCATCTTGCCTGTACCAACGCTTTACACATATTAGGCAGCAAGCTACAAGCTACTTCATTGTCGTTTTCCATCGCTCTTGCGCTCTTGCTAAACAAGCCCCGCCCCTTGCCCTGCAGATTTCTTTGTCCTCCTTTTCCTTTCACTTTTGGCCTCAATATAGGATTTCAATCCACCCTGAGAATCATGATGGAACTCCAGGTAATAAAAACCAAGAGTGTAGCACATAATCCTCCCACAGTATGGTTCCCACCAACCTGGTTCACTCAGAACGGTGCCCTATCCCCATTTTTTTCCTCTATAAAAACAAAAACCACTCTATAAGATCCGGTTTACTTAACATGGAGCTCTTTGGAAAACATATGCCATAAAACATTACGGATTGAAGATATTTCTTACTAGAAAATCAAAAACCAGGAGCCTTAGTTATTTCTCTATTTTTGTCGCTTAATTATATTATTGGTTTGTTGAAGCCATCAAAGAGAGAAAGAGAGGAACCAAGCCAAGTGAATTTAGGGCACTGTTTCATCAAGGGAGCAATAAATACAAAGACTCATCAAACATCAACTAAAAGCTTTCGAGAAAGAAAAAATTCCCAAATCACAAAAACATTTTTTACCTGTATTTTTACTATATGGAGCAAAAGTGGGGCGGGGGTGGGGGTGGGGGGGGCACACATATACACACCAAAATAAACCAAAAAAATGCCAAGAAGAAACTGAGAATTCCAAGTCAGAAAAATCTAGTTGGCAGTTCTTGGTATTAAACAATACCAAATGTTAAGTTATCAGCAGAATTTGATGCTATAAACCACAGGAGTGAAGGATCTTCGGCCATATTTGAAGGAAGCCATAGAGACTGCAAAGTTAAACCACTTGGATTCAAATCTGTTTTTCTGCTAAATCTCAGTTTTTCTGCTAACTAGCTACAGATTTTGTATAAGCCCCTTAGCTTCTCTAAGCTTTAATCTTCCTCATCTATCCATAAGGATGACCACATAGTCTTGTGTGCAATAAGTAATGTTGGCTATCATTATTTAACCAGACCCTAAAATATTTTTATGAGTAGGGAAGAAGTAATTTTTCAGTCTCATTTTATAAATGGGAAAACTGAAGGGTGTGGAGAATCAGAATGTATCAAGTTATTGCCCTTCCCAATTTCATGTACATGTGGAAGTATTGTGATAACTACCCCCTCCTTAAAATCTCTCTCTTGGATTTGGAGAACCTTGAATTTTACCATTAAAAATCAGTCTTTGGGTTGATCTCTCCAAAGATATAACATGAAAGTTCTCCTCCTCTTCCCACTCCTTGGTCAGGAGAGACTTGGGCCCTGGGGAGCACTGGCCTTATGTGTGCAGGATGAGGAATGAAACTGAAAAAGAAAACAGACTGAAGAAAGCAGGGGAAGAAGAGGATTCCAGAGTTGTGCTTCAACTGCTCCATCATCTTATCAGCCATTAGCCAGCACTTATGGATACCCTGTTTCTGATAGGAAGGGAGATAAGCTAATCACTTGAATCCCCCAGCTTCCTTAGCAATGAGGACCACTGTCACCTTCCCACCTGCCACATCAGGCACCTTTAGATCTTCTAGAAAAGAGCACTGGTGGGGGAGGGGGTAGATCCATTTGCAAGAACTGCTTCTGCACAAATGCCTTCAGCTAGGCTCATGGGCAGTGCCCAAGTGGCAGGCGGTGCCAGCTGCCAGGACTATTTTTTAAGGACTTATCACAGTTCTGGGGAAACTGGGAAGAAGGAGTATCTTAATTTTGCCCCTTATCCTGCATTGCTCTTTGCTACCCTGGGATTCATGATCTTTTCTTATCTTAGTAGTTCTTTCTCCCTTGACCCATGCCCCACCATGTGGGGGCATGACCATCCCTTTTGGTAGATAGAAAGGTAGATTCACCTTCCTCTTCCTCTGCCTTGCAAACCTCATGGCAAAAAGTCAAAAAGCCATGGGAAGCAGTGGAGGGAAACACACCCACCCAGACCTTCTCTACTTAGCACTTATGTATCAGCCCAGATACTTCACACTTTTAGAGCCACTGAAAATAACATGTTTTTTGTATATAGTATCCAATCAAGATGTACCGAACTGATCACACCAAAGAGAGATATGAAGACTCAGAGTCAAAACAACTTAAAATCGAATGCAGTGTTGGCTCGACTATCAATACAAGTCTAGGGTATGATTATGTTGGGGAGGTTGGGGAGAAGAAAGCTTGTAAACTTGTCTAGAAGCTAAACTCCACATCAAGCAAGCACAGTTTAACTCAGAATGTATGTTTATTTGAGCGGGACTGGGAGGAGCTGATATGTCTAAGCCATACCTTGGTAAGTGTCAATGACCTAGTGATATTTGGTTTGTTGGGGGTTTCCTGACCCATTATATTAGCAAGACTATCAGCAACACTTTCAATGTCCCTCGTCTAGTACCTGTGCACCTAATTGCCTGTGAAAGTCTGACACTCAACAGTAATGGAATTGGGCAGAAAGTGATCCTGGTTTGGATACTGACTGTATGACCTTGAGTGAGTCGCCTCCTCTCTGGACCCTCATCTATAAAATGGAGAGGCTATTTCCTCTCCATAAACATTATGTGATTCAAAGTGGTTTGTTTATCTGAATGTGTGAGAAGCCTGAGATGGAATGTTTACTTCCTTTGGAAAACTGAAATTTAACAGCCAAAGAAGTCTTTTTTTCCCTATGAAGAAATAACAAGAAATCCATTTACTCAATCTGCTAACCCCAAAACCAAAAACAAAGAGAGTCCATGGTATAAATGAGTTGGCCAAGACTTTGGTAAGTGCTCTCTCACAAGTCAGCTGTCTTTCCTGAGTCTTTTTGCAAAATGGCAAAGCATATTCTTTCTGGTTCCACAAAAAAAAAAAAAGGAAATCTCTCACACCTTTGTAAAATTCTATGCATTAAACCATAAATTATTCTTTCCCTCTCTCCCCCTTTCAGAATCTATGCAAAAGAGATTACTCTCGTCGTTTTTCAATATTACTTTCATACTTGGAAAATGCGTTTTCAAAAAGTTATTTATTTTTCACAGCATGTCGGGTTGTTATATTGTACTAGTTAAAATAAAACCACTATATAAACTACTGTGTACTTTTGCATGCATTACATTTTCCTACAAATGCTGTGAAGTAGGATTTTCACAGGCCCCAGGTATATTTATTTTAAATATTACATTATACTTTATCTTAGCACTATTCCAGACTTTAAGAAAGAACTAGGAAAGCCAGTTGCTAAAGTAACTTAGCTATTAAATAACTTTCTTATTGAAGTTCCTCATTTCAAAAGAAAAATTATTTAAATATGAAAAGCAGTTTCACCATGAAACTTAAAACCAACTCATACTATTATTCCTTCTCAAGAGCTCTTAGAATAACTAATACCCACCTAAAAGCAAGAACTGGGCAGGGAGTAAAAACATGTAAAGCATAAAATATCAAATGAGTGCAACCCAGCATTTCTAATAATGAGGCCCACGGGTTCTTGATGTATATGGTTAGGTTTAATATATTTCCTGCAGTAGCTCTAAAAGATGACAAAACAAAACAAAAGCTTGCTTGAGGCAACCCTAAATTTTATGCCTAAAATTGTTTTCTGCTCAAACATAATATTAACCAATCTCTAAAGTACCATGAATTTCTTTAAACAGCCACCCCAATTAAAGACTACAGGGAACGTGCATGCAGGGGTATTTGTATTTGGGGCCATGGGAGTCCTCAGTGATGGGTGAGAGGAGCTTACTGCAGAATCATCCCCCCCAAACAAAGCTGACCCTTGCCTGAAACCGAAGGAATGATGGCTGCCCACTGGTCCCTCGCTGGGTTTGGAAAATGCTGCTCTCCAGCTCTCTCTGTGGCTGAGTGAGAGGCAGAAAGAGGAAATGCTTAAATATTTAATAAACGGTTCTGCAAAGGCTTCTGAGCCCTAGCATGAAGAGTTTGAAAGCACTAGCTACGCTACGTCCACTGAGGACACCACTGGAATGGCTATCAATGATCCAGATTGCAGGCGACTCAAGAAACGTGTTTCTTTTCCTTTTTCTTCTTCTGAAACTGAGTTGGCAGTAGCCTATCATGAAATCTTTCAGAATTGCTTTAATCTTTCATTTTAGTTTCATCTAAAGCCACAAGGAATGTCCACCCTCGCTGCCCTAGAGGTCACAGGCAGCGAGTCCCCGAACAGGGAAAGCATACTCAGAGAGAAGCAGAGAGCAAGAGTGAAGGGGGAAAAAAAGCAAGGATACACCACATGTATTTTTAATACTGCCAAATTTAGCTAAAATGTGCTCCCTGGTAGTGCTTTTAACTAACAAGCAGGCAATATATTGCACTGTAAAATGTTTTATTTTAACACCTTACAGTTTCTAGCTCTGTGGCTGTTGCAGGTATATCCATTAAAAGCAACACAGACCATAAATCAGAATTCCATACCTTTTCACAGCATATGAATCTATTCTCCTGCTGGTAAGAACACAGCTTTCATTGATGCCGGTGGGGGTGACATATACTTATACAGGGGAGAATAGACCACTCGATACATGTGAATTTATGCTTTTAGACAGGTGGCTGTATGTAGACAAGAGACACCAATAAACAGATTTTATTAGAGCTGTTTAGAAACAGATTCTGTTCTATATATCTACAGAGGAACCGTCATCTTTTTCAAAGGGAAATACGGAGGCAAGCCCTTGCCAGAGTGATGACCTACAAATTCATTACACCACGATGTGGTACCCATCCTCACACGCATCCATGGTTATTTGAGCTGAACGTGACCAATCTTCAATGCTTTAATGAGCTAATAGTACTTCTGAAATTACACTTATGCTGAATCTAATTGCAGTATCCCTTATCACTGCCATGAAAACATAAACACCACATGGCAGAAAACAAATGTTAACTTTTTAATGCTCTGCTCCATGTATATACCTACACCAACACAAGGTAAAGATCCTACAAAGAACAGTTTTTTCATGAGGCATACTAACTCTTTTAGATCGCCACCACAGCGAACAATACACTGGCTTTAAGGGAATATACTTCTCATGTTTAAAAAATAAATAAACACTAAAATAGTCTGTTTGCATATGGATTCTGTATGGTTATTTTAGATTCTTCTGTGTTTGTTGAAATATTTACTTTTATTTTCCTTCTTCATTTTAGTCACTTCCAAAAAGGGAACCCAGAAATAATGCAAGTTGCGAAAACAGATGTAGAAAATATTTTTTTAAAAATATGCAGCCTACATTTCCATAATTTACAATAGATATTCACACCTGCACAAAGGGGTTGACATTCAGCATATGTATCGAGCTGTGTGTGATGAACGGAGGGCTTTTACCAGAATAAAATGTCTATTTCCAGAGAAATCCATAAACTAGAAACAAACCAGCTCCCATCTTCAGCTCCTTCCTGTAGTTCATTTTAAAGAGAGCTTCTTAGGAGATATTAGAAGGGTCAGTTCACTCATATTTACTGCACCAAATATTGCTTATGACTGACAATGTCATGTCCATCTGTTGCAGGGACTTAAAAGCCATGACAATTTACTCACATTTGCTTGCATGGCTATGGTCGAGGGAACCACAAAATACTGATCTCTCCAAAAGAGAAAAAAAAATTAGAGAGTGAAATTTATGAATGAGAGTGCTTTGGCTGCAAAGCTTTCCCATTATAGCCCTCAGCCACCACAAAACTGCTGTGTAATTGGAAGGGAACTTTTTCCCACACAAAGAAGCTTGCTGTAGGCACCAACCCATCAGAGATGGCACACTGGCATGAAAGGATGCACACCTGCCGCCAGCCTCACTCCCTGACTGGGACCCGGACCATGCCTACGCCCTCTGGTCCCCGAGGAACCTGGATCTGTGAAGAGCACAGGTCGCAGAGGCACAGATGGAGGGACCCTTAAACTTCCAAGGTCATTTCATCAACTTGATTTAGAGATGAGGAAACGAAGCTTAGACAAGCAAACTACACAAATCTCAGGTGCATGGTCAAAGGCAAAGGCAACGCCAGGACCGGAACGCAGCACCCTTGCCCAGAGTCCCTCCCCCTTCATACATCTAAAAGCTGACCTATTTCAGAGTTTATTTACCTAAAACCATGATCAACCAATTCAAATGTTATCCCAAATGTCATTCTGGTTGGGAAACAATCAACTTCCTCCAAACCAGCTTAGACATATTACTGTTTTCCCAAAGGAAAAAAAAAATGTTTTTTTCTTTGTGTGTATGTATATCTGTGTGTATTTGTTTTTTGGTCTCCTAGCAACAAAAACTGTATTGAGGCTTAAAATAATTAGCATCATTTTGGCTTTTCTTTAAAAAACAATCTATCTTCTGAACAGAATTGTACCACAGGTCTCATATTTGTTAATATCTTAAAGTTTAAAAAGACTAAGTCTTTAAGTTCAATAGGGGTTCTGGGTTTTTATTCATTGTGCTTCCTAGCGTAAGTGTTACATACACTGCTTTTATGTAGCAAATATGAACAGTAGAAAAATTAAAAGTTTAACAGGATGTCATGATAGGGAGCTGGTTTAGGTTAGGTGGTCAGGAAAAGTCTGTTTTAAAAGATCTTTCTGGGAAGGATAGGACCTGATTTACAAAACTCACATCTTGTCATAGATGAAAAAATAATAGTGAGCACCTACTATCTAACTGAACCAGGTATGTAAAGAATGTACTACTCTGCCCTAGCTGTTTTGGCTCAGTGGATAGAGCGCCAGCCTGTGGACTGAAGGGTCCCGGGTTTGATTCCCGTCAAGGGCACATGCCTGGTTGCAGGCTCCATCCCCAGTAGGGCGTGCAGGAGGCAGCCGATCAATGATTCTCTCTCATCATTGATGTTTCTATCTCTCTCCCTCTCCCTCCCTCTCTGAAATCAATAAAAAATATATTTAATAAAAAGAAAAATGTACTACTCCTACAACACAAAACAATCCAGCAGATGGATGTTGCTTTCCTTATTTTGCAGATTAAAAAATTCTAAATTTTAAAAGGATGAGATTACTCATCCAAGGTCACACAGCTAGTGAATGGACAGGAGGTTTGGAACCCTGGTCCATCTGATTCCAGAGTCCATGCTATTTCTACTGTACCACTCTGACTAAAAGGAGCATGCAGACATAGGGATTTGCTCTTGGTTTGATCATCATTTCTCTGGTGGCAGGTTCCCTGACACACACACACACACACACACACACACACACACCACAACCATTAGTCAGTTCTTTTTTTCCCTGATACATGCACTCAAATCCTCCTCCTGCACTTGCCTTCATAATATCTATAATAATAAAAGCATAATATGCAAATCGACCAAAAGGCCGAACAGCAGAATGACCATCCAGACAACCACGCTATGACACCCACTGGTACCAGGCCAGCCAAGAAGGGTGTGATGTGATTGGTCGAGGGCCCAGCCATTGCCCCATGATCGCCCTGCAGAGGGAGGCCCAGGCCACAAGCCAGCAGGGCAATCGATCAATCGGGGAGTTCCACTATCACCCCAAAGAGGTTGGCCCAGGCCACTGGCTGACGGGCTGTGGCAGGTGGGCGGGACCTCCCTCTGCGGGGGGCGATCCATCACAGGGCTCCCGGACTGTGAGAGGGCACAGCCGGGCTGAGGGGACCCCCTCCCCCAGTGCATGAATTTCGTGCACCAGGCCTCTAGTCTAATATAATTGTGATCTCGCCATTATTTATGTGATTCTTTGAATGACTATCTTTCCTACTCAACTATAAAGTCTATGCAAGGTCTAAACCAGCCGTGGGCAAACTACAGCCCACGGGCCGGATCCGGCCCGTTTGAAATGAATAAAACTAAAAAAAAAAAAAGATCATACCCTTTTATGTAATGATGTTTACTTTGAATTTATATTAGTTCACACAAACACTCCATCCATGCTTTTGTTCCGGCCCTCCGGTCCAGTTTAAGAACCCATTGTGGCCCTCGAGTCAAAGAGTTTGCCCACCCCTGGTCTAAACAGTCTTTGCTGGCACAAAGTAGGTACTCAGTGAATGAATGAATGAGCCACTACTTCAAACTTACCTTTGCTGTAATTCAGCACAAAATACATAGCCAGGAGAACCCAAGTTGCTATCACTGTCTAATTGTCCTAGCCAGATCTGATAACAACCACAATTTAGATTCAAATTATGTCTTTCATTTAAGCATCTCAAAGCAAGATAAAAATAAACAGCTGGAAATAGCTAACAAAAAAAAAGGAGAGGGAGAGAGAGACCAAAATAAGTTTAAAACTCTGCCAAAGGTTTTGATGGTAGCAACAAAGCCATAAATGTCTCACGCACTTCATACGTCACCAGGGCTTGCAGATGGAAATGATATCAGTTCCATTCCCTGCTTCTGCTCTGGATCACCAAGACACGGCTCCAGGAGAAGGTGATGTGATTTACCCGGCATTCTATCATTCCGAATCCTCTATTAAACAGCACTTGTGCAGTCATAGTACAATGATAAATGATGGTCATAATTATGACCCTAATTCACAACAAGTCACCAAGGTATCCTCTGGATCATAGAAAAATGACATTAGGTAAGAAGTTCTTTGAGAATAGAGACCACATTATACAATTCTCCCAGGGGCTTTATACAACACATAATCATTGAATAAAACTATATTGATCATAACAACTATGTTATTGTATCTGAAAATGATGTTCTGAGCATATGAAGAAATTATCTACTAACCAGAATATTTAACTACATAGAATACCTATTAGTGTTTGTTAAGAGGAAATTAAGTCATACTAAGTAGAAAGTGATGACGGTCTAAATATAGGATATTTGGTCCCACCCTCTTATTTACTAAGAAATTACAACATTGGGACTTTCAAAGAGATGTAAGTTAAGGAATTATGGTTGGTGTTGTTTTAATCCACCAGAAACTACTATCTGGATATTTAAATTTTGATATACTATAACAAATTAAAACTCTAAAGAGAAGTTTGTTATGTTTTCACAAAAGAATCCTAGCTGGAGTGCAGGAGAGGGAGGACATTAGTAGAATTAGCCCTAATTAGACTCATGACAAATACACTGCATTTTTAAATTAATCATTCTCCTTCTTTCCCAAAATGCATGTGAATACTAGTATGTACTAGTACATTGCTACAGAGTATAAAATTTCAGCCCTAGCCAGTGTTTCTAAGTGGTTTGAGTGTCAGCCCAAAGTCTCCTGGTTGGATTCCTAGTCAAGGGCACCTACCTGGGTTGCAGGTTCCATCCCTGGCCTCAGTTGGGGCGTGCGTGGGAGGCAACCAATCAATGTATCTCTCTCATATTGATGTTTCTCTCTCTCTCTCTCTCCCTCCCTCCCTCCCTCCCTCCCTCCCTCCTCTCCTCTCCTCTCCCTCTCCCTCTCCCTCTCCCTCTCCCTCTCCTCCTCCCTCCCTTCCACTCTCTCTAAAAATCAATGGAAAAAATATACTCAGGTGAGGATTAACAAAACAAAAAAAAGTTTAAAGCAAATTATATTATTCTAGATTATAGGTCCCGAGATTTTTATCTATCAGTAGTCAATTATTCGTGGGGTTTTTTTATTTATTCAATAACATTAGCTGTTAACTAAGCCCTGTAATATAAAAACCATACTGATTTAAATATTTCGTATCTCATCTGTACCATATCTCTCATTCATTTGTATTTGCATATATCTAATGTAACTTTGGCCAGGATTATAAGGAAATTAGTTAACTTTCTATAAACCAAACCACAGGGAAAAGAAATATCCTCAATGGACCAGAGCTAAAAACAAAGACTCAAAAAAAAGAGGAAAATATCAAATAACCTTAGACCTTACAAAATACACTTAATCCTTTGAATAACTGTATAAATATTTGAGTGTCTTTTGTTTATGTTTTCTTTCTTTTTATTATAGAGATAGACTTTATAAAGCAGTCCTCTTTAAAAATGAGAAAAAAGAAACTGTGGTTTATTATTTAACTTCCGAAAAGCCAACATCAAAGGTTACACTTTTGGCCTTCAAGACCAGATCATTTGTAATTTTTTATTATTATTCTTTAAAATTTTTATGTGGAGAAGAGTCAGAGATCTCAAGAATTCTTATCTAGAGGCTTCTCTTAGCCAAGCTGAGTTGATGGGAATTACTCTTTTTTGCCAAAATCCAAAAGAGAAGCTGTATACATTCCCTCCCTCCCTCTTCATCTCTCTCCTCTGCATACCCCCCATCCCCCAACTTCTGACTCAAAATGAAAATATTTTTATTATTTTTTTCTCCTTGTATTTAAAGGGAGAGGGAAAAAAGAGTCCTAGCTGTATTGGAACTATGTGTCTACAATTTCATTACATAAAAGAAATGATCTGAAACTCCTAAGTTTATTTAACAAACCCACAGTGTTTATTTAGAACTAGGGTGAGGGGTGCTTCTTATTTGCATATGTTATCCTGTGAATTTACTAATGCATAATTTTAAGGTGCTTAATGAGTGATTCAAATAGAAATAGAATTAAGTTGCAGACAATGACAGTAATGAAACTCAGGGACAATGAAATAGGATGCAAGTCCAAAGCTGTTTGGCTTAATCAAATTGTGCATCCTACAATCCAATTTCTATTGAAACAGCAGCAGCTTGAGATAAAGCTGTCATAAAGTCTTATCAAGATTAGTCAAGATAATATGAACATTAAGAAACCATATTTAGATCATTTCAATTCTCCCATCTTCCCACCCTAAAAAGGGGTGGCTGAGAAAATGATCCGGCCAGTTTGCCTTCATTCTCTTCTCCCTCACCTCCCCACAGCTAATCTGATGCTTTGTTCACTTCCCTCCATTCCTGCCACCAGTACTCACTGAGACTTCATCCTCTCTGGGACTTACTCTCACAGTAACTTCCTAACTTGGTCTCCTTGCCTCTGGGCAACACCCTCTACAGCTTTCTCTTTTCATCCCTTCAAGTCCAACTCAAATATCACTTCTTCCTAGTCCTTGATATGGGTGTTCCTTGGTATTCTAGCACACCACCTAACATCTTTATTGGTTAGAGGTGCGTATGTCTGCACCTCTCAATGGTACAGATATTTGAGGGCAGAAAAAGCCTCTGTTTCACTAGCATATGAGCAACAGGGTATCCACAAAAGAGACCCTCATTATTCTCATTGAATTGAACCCATTAGCTTTATTGTGGAATTGAACTATTCACTTAATTGTGCTGAGTTGTCCACAATGACAAGAATCCTGCTTATTAAAACATGCTTCTAGAACACAAGTAGAATGTGTAAGAGTCATTGGCCTAAGTAGAGTAGAGGATGAAAAGAGGCTCAAAGAGGGCTGAAATATCATTTCAAAATTCCTTTCTCAAGGAGCATGTTAGATCAGACAGGGACAGACAGCACTGCTTGACTGAAGATTCAAGCTACTGGTTACTTTGCTTTCTTTTTCTAAACAAATGCTTTTTGAATTGTATGCTTTGCTATGTGTTGATGACTCAAAGCTTGATAAGATGTGGTCTCTGCCTTCCACAGAGCTGATGGCAAAGACTAAATATGGAAAAAAAAAGTTGGAAAAACAAGAGATTTTATAGGAATCATGACTGACAGAATCACCAATGTTCTGCTAAAGTAGATGGAGGGAATCCTACTTCACAGTGTTTGCCAATTCCCATAGTGTAAATATTCCCACCATGAGTGATTTCAAGCTACCAATGTAAGACCACTGAACAGAGTTGGGAAGAGGTTCACTCAGTTGGTTCTCATGAGCCCATGCAGGCCAGTTACAGCACACCACGGGACAAGATCTATCTCCCCACAGCCACAAGCTAAGTTTCCCATTACCCAATAATTCATCCAATAGATATTTATTGATCACCATTAAGTGTCAGGCACTATGCTGGGTAGAAATAAAATAGTAAACAAACAGCCAGAGACCTTGGCCTCAGGGAGGTTAAAACATACCATGGTGGGAACTGACCCAGCTGTGGAGGTTAGAAAAGGTGTCCTAGCACATGAGTTAAGAATTTGGACATTATCCTACAAGTTATAAGAAGCCAGTGGTGGGTTTTACACTAGGGAGGGGCACTATGAAATTTGAATTCTGAAAGGCTTACTCTGCCTTCTGTGTGGAATGAATGGATTCTAGAGAGGTCAAATGGGTGCAGAGACATCAACCTGGAGTTATAGCAGGAGTTGAGGTGGACATAGACATGGTAAGCATGTGGATGGTGTGAAGAAGACAGAGTTGAGAGATACTGGCTGCCAGGTATGAGGAATAAAGAAGCAACAAGGATAATTCCCAAGTTTCTACAACTGGAGGGAGAGAGAAATCTGTAAGTAATATGAAGAATGTGACCTGGTTTGGGAACCACAGTTGAGAGTTCATGTTTGGACACCAAGTTCTTCAATATGGATTTTATGTCCCCACCTCCTAACATCTCATCCCTACATATAAAATTGGCCCCCACAAAAGAAAATCCATATCTCTTATCATGGTCTTCAGGGCCCTTACACACTGGTCTCTACTTTCCTCCCACCCTTTTTTCACACCAGTTGCCATAAAACCCATTTTACTGCCACTTCCCTCCATCAGCAGAATCCCCTTCCCAAACTTGCTTTCTGATCCTTGCTTCTTGATGGGCGGCAAGCATTCAACATCTAACAAAGCCACACACTCCAGAACTGTCTGTATTTACGTTGAGGACACAGAGCTCAGATCATGTCTCATTCATCTTTGTATTGCCTGGACCTATCAAAAGATAGATACCATATTTTCCATATTTTGGTACCATATTTTCCAAAGCAAAATCACAACAGCTGGTCCACAATTAGAAGAAGAAGACAGACATCTCCAGACACACAATAAGCCCTCACCAAACATATACTGTGTGTGAATTTTGTGCGCTTATTGATTCAACCGGGAATCACTGAATGCCTACTATGCCACGCAGCAGGTACTCAATAAAGAAAAAATTAACTTTCAAGTTATCAAAGCTTCCCTCCCCATAGGCACTTTATACTTAGGTTCTGTAAAAGATGCTTCTGGTGCTTGTCTCCCATCTCTGTAGTCCACTCTGATTTCAACCACCTAGCTCACCCTGACCGCAAGTCACCACAAGAAGGCTTCCTTCCATGGCATACCAACTCCGTAGGAGTTGCCTGGCCAACACACAAGCACAGCTTCTGAGGTGCATCCATGGACAACCCTCCATCCAAGGGAGAGAAGAGCCAGGAAATAAATGCTCTAGCCTCTTGTCCTTCAGGCGCATAATTCTGCGGAGGGGGGCGGGGGGGGGGCGTGTTTTAGTCTGCCTCTTAGGAGATCCCAATAGGATTTAGCACCTATTGCCTAAGCAGTGACTTTGAAAATGCGTCATTATCTCAATGTTTCTTCCTTATCTGTTCTCACTCTCCTCAGTTCCTGCTTCCTAGGATCATGCCCACGTAAACTACCTGCATCCAAATCCCTCTGGAAGGTCTACTTTCAGGAGAATTTCAAACTTAGATAGCTTCTAATGGAAAGGGGGAGAGGGGAGGTGGAAGAGGGTATAGAGGGGACAAATGGTGATGGAAAAATTAAATTTAAATAAAAGACAGCCATTTCAGTCTCCACGAGATACTCTAGCTTTCCCTCTGGCTAATGAATTCCACGCGGAAACCAGGGTGAGGGCTATTCAGAAACTTGCAGTCCTGTGGTTCTATGAGGATATCTGTGAGTGTTGCCATGAAAGCATCACATAGTAAGTGCTAAATGCATATCTTGTCAATTAAATCCTGGTAAAAATCCAGTTTCTTCACTATAAAAAGGAGGTAATGTATGTGGCTTCCCAGTTACTGGTTTTGTCACACCTTTCTCTGACATTCTTCAGAGATTGATTGGGTGTTAGAACGTATTTATCAATATATTAAATGTGATGTAAACTTCCTAAAATGATCCCAGAACAGTAAAGGAGGAAGAAAAGCTTCTGATTTAAACATACTCAGCCATCCATTAGCATGACAAAGTCTGCATTTTATTTAGACATTGCCATTAATAATGAAATGATGTATGATTTCCACTCCTGCCGCTCTCCCTTCCTTGCACAATCAATTATACATTTAAGAAAATACTTAGTGGGTATAAGGCTTCTCTAATTAAGCATCACTTGAGGGAGCCCGTAAGATTCTTAAAACCTGAAAAGATCACTCAAACATACAAGATGGGGGTTGGGGAGGGGGAATTCACTCAAATTATTTGAGTCTTGATTAGAAAAACATAAACTTTCATGCATTCTGAATTGCTGCATAAGGAAAAACTCACACATACATTTTTTTTAACCCAATAAAGACTCTGAGGTCAACTATGTATTCTGCAAAGTATAAATTCTTTCTCTCTTTGTTCCAGCTAAGATGCTAGGACTAAGTTGAAATTAGATCTTTTGGTTAAGACTCAGCCCTAGAATTGCTGTCCCTTAGACAAAACAGTCTTCTCTGTCAAAATCATTGAAAATTTAAGATAGTTGGTTCTTGAGAGTTCTGGAAAATTTCCAACACGAGAATCAAACAGAAACAGCAAGCATAAGATTTCCCAGGAGGCAAAACGTGGATGGTTTGTCTCACTAAAATTATTACATATCACATCCTGTTGTCAGGAGGGATGCTTATCTTGGGATAAAATCCAGTATGCATTTGCATCCTGGTTGTCCTAGAAAACTAACTCTCTCCAGCACACCACAGCAGATTCACTCAATTTGGCAAGTCCCAACGCTTTCTCTTTCTCTCCCTCTAGAGGCAGAAAATGAAGCACTAAATAAGGCTTGATTTCAAGGCATTAAGAAATAAAACTTGGGATAAGCCACTGCAGCAGGCACAGAAAGCAGGCCTTGAAAGAAGGCAAGCCCTGTGTCAAGAAAGTTGCACAGGGGAGACACAGGGCACGGTGGCAGAAAGGGGTGAGAGACAAAGGTGATTTCAGAGCACTGGCTCTCTCCCTCCTTCATCTCCTCCTGCACTCTCCTCCTGCACTCTCCTCCATACCCTGTCTCGCCCTCTCCCATATAACCATATAATCCTTCTCTCTCTCTCTCTCTCTCTCTCTCTCTCTCTCTCTCTCTCTCTCTCTCTCTCCTGCCTTTCACCCCCCATCCCTCTCCCCACGTGCCCCTAGGACAGTGATGGCGAACCTTTTGAAAAACCCTAACTTAACTCTGGTGCCCTGTCACATATAGAAATTTTTTGATATTTGCAACCATAGTAAAACAAAGACTTACATTTTTGATATTTATTTTATATATTTAAATGCCATTTAACAAAGAAAAATCAACCAAAAAAAGAGTTCACGTGTCACCTCTGACACGCGTGTCATAGGTTCACCATCACTGCCCTAGGACCATGGATCCTCCTGCTCCTGGAACCGATCCCCCTCCTCCCCTGGGGGGCTCCTCCTACAACAGGAGGGACCAGTGAGCTTCCAGGAAGGGCTCCACACATGGTGCCATGTCCCCAGAGACAGCAGATGTCCCAGGACAGTGGAGACTTGGCCTTCAGCACCCCTCTTTCCCCAGCACCCCTTTCCCCAGTGCCCCTCGGCCCCAGGAGACTCAGTCACAGCTCTCAGACCTTGGGCCAACAGCACTGGGGGAAGAGTGACTTTCTCCCCGTGTGTGTCCTAAGCAGATTTTTAAAATACTTACGTGTGAACTCACTGCTATTGATTGTCTCCTTTTCTCCTACCCCTGTTCCTCCTCCCAGGCTGTCCCTGCTGGGCTGGGAGCCCTCCTTCCCCACCAGGATTCAGAAGCCTGGGAAGGAAAGTCTCAAACTCCGGGCAAGAAGGAAGTCCCTCCTCGGAGGGGGAGAGGGGACAGGCTGGGCCCCTGGGCCCTTTTTAATTCCACGTTCTGGCAAAAAGAAAACCTCAGGTTGACTTTAGAGCCTTTGACACATAATTGGTAGCCAATTTTCCTAAGTGGTGAGTCAATTTTCTGCTTGTGAAATGTAACTTTACCCTGGTGCACACCAGGCCCCAGGGTTTTCAATGTGGCTTAACAGCAATTATATGAATGTTAGGAAGGGGGGGAAGTGTTAAAGTCCCGACATTTACATTCTTTTCATGTGTTTACCTCTGAAAGGGATAGAAGAAGACCATCTCCTATCCTACAAAACCCATAAAACCCCACCCAAAGACAGGATTTCCTGAGAAAGAAAGCCATTTGAAAGCCACGCCACAGAGGGTACTTTCTTTTTTTTTTAAAATCTCTCAAGTATTCGGACAAGCAGTGAGATGTAATGGGAAGGCCCATACCGGTTAGGGGTCAGGGTATCCTTTGCCTAGTTCCCCTCGGGCTATTTTCTTTGCTTCCCGCCCACCCCCTCCTCGTTCCCCTCCAAACAAATGCCCGGGGTGGGTGGTGGCGGTGCCGGGCCCTCCGCACGCAGCTCCCCCTGCACCCCAGGCCGCCGGCGGCTCCCCTCCCGTCCACATGTGCGACTCATGTTTCGGCTTTCACTGGCGACAAACTGGAGCCGGGGCCTTCCGTTTCGGAGGAACTCGCTACGTATCGCTAACAACAACACAAACACCGGCGGCCCCTGTTCTGTGCTCCGCTGCCCGCAGTGCGCTCGGCACCAGGCTGGATTTATAGCAGGGAGCCCCGACTGTAAGGGGTCATTCATGAGCCCCCACAATGCCACCACTGAGAGGCACTGCGCGGGGAAGACCGTCCGTGCTCCCGCTCGCTGGCCGCCCTCCGAGCCCATCACCACCGGCACCGCACGTGCCGTTTGTCCTCATTCATTTCCTTGTAATTTTTTTTTTCAACTATTAGAGGGGGAAAAGTAATCTCCACCACCTTCCTTTTACCGTAATTTGTTAAAACCCAACAGACTTAAAAAAAAATGTTCTATAGTCATTAATAATGGCAATAGAGAAGTCATACTACATTCATGTTTACACAAACCTCTGTGGCACACACACACACACACACACACACACACACACACACATACACACACATACACATTGGGGCTCACAATACACTGATATGCAAAAAAAATATTGTATCACTGTTAGGGAAGAGTTCGTGTGTTTGCTTCAAAAAGACATAATAATTTTAATAAAACCAAATCTGATTTGGAAAGCATCTACTATAAATGACGTTTTGGGGAAATGGTAAAGGAAAAAAAAGTAATGGATGTTAAAAATCATTGAACTGGGGGGAAACAATGCCATGTAAAAATTCCATCTAAAAGAAAAGGACATCCTATGTCATGTAGACATAGGTGTATTGCTTTTCAGCCCCAGAAAAGCTCCTAATTATCTCAAGTCAAAGAAGAAAATATTGCATGTGAAATCTCTCCTTTGGACGGCTCAGTCGCAATTCCAAAAGATACTGGGAGGCGGGGGGGGGGGGGTGAAACCCACAGCAAAAAATACACACATGAAACTCTGTACCAGACTCTGTAGTAAAAGTAGGCCTGTCAGGTCTCATGAATGCCTCTCTGGTCTGTGGTTACAAGGTTCCACGTTCAGCCTTCAGCAAATCAGTTTGGGGTTTCTCTAAATCTGAGCCACAGCCTGTCAAGAGGATGCTTTGCAACACCAGCCTCTTAAATCCCACATCTTTCTTTTTCTCCCTAACTCTCAGACAGATTGTCTTTGAGTTCCTGCCTCGGTCAGCCATTCCACACGGCAGTTAAGAAACGGGCAGGATCTCTACCCTGAGCATTTGGAGCTGCGACCCTTCAGAAGAGGCCCAGGGAAGGATAATTGTTTTAGTGAAGCTCACTGCCCCCTCAGTGGTCCATGAGACCCTGCTGAGCGTAGCTGCTTACCTTTGGCAGTAACCCAGGGCAGGTTCAAGAAACCATTTCGTGTTCCTGCCCTTAGCCTGTGTCAATGAAGCCTGGCACATCTTTTTTTGTGGTTGTAATTTAAATGAGACAACCAACTGCACAGCTGTCTCGGTCAAATTATGCAGAGCCATGTGGCCTTTCTTCCATCTTTAAAAAGTCCGGGGCACCTCTGACCATGTTTGAGGGAAGCCCAGGGGAGCAATGACCAACAAAAGGAATAGTGATTATGCCAGCAAAGGATGGAAATTTGCCTAAATGAATATGTTAAAGGCTGCGCTCAGAAAATGGAAATGTTAGTTTTTTAAATAGAAGCAGAATGGTGTCATGATTAAGACCCTGATCTTTGGGGTCCGAAACAGCAGGGCTGACGTCCCAACTCCACTACTTAGTAGCTCTGGTGACCTTGGGCAAGTTATTTAATCTCTCAGAGCCCCCTCGTCCTCATCTTATTTCCCCCCATTTTATAGATGAGGAGCATACTTAGCAAATATGTAGCATAGTAAATGTTAGCTATCATTACAATCATCATCACCAGTAATTACAACAATAACACAGAACATGAAAAAGCCAATGCCAGTCACCATGACACTGGTCATTTCTACCCCAGGAAAAGACTAATTTTACTTTGCCTCTAGCCTCTTATTTTATGTATTATAGAACTACAGGCTTGCCAAACTTCAAGGAAAACTGATGTAACTGAGTTTCTATCATCCCAATTTTGTTTTATTCTGTTTATACTGTATGCAGTGTTTCAACATCTCTCTCTCTCTCTCTCTCTCTCTCTCTCTCTCTCTCTCTCTCTCACACACACACACACACACACACACACACACACACACACCAGACACAAGAGTATGAATATAAGCATATACATGGATACATACTACACCAATACTAGCCAGCAGGTATTCAGACAGAAAATGAGTGCTCGCACCCCAGAATGAAAGGAACATAATTATTAACTTTATTTTGACAACTCTATTTGATGACACTCAATTAGGAATTGCATGGCAAAAATAAACTCTTTAAAATACTATAAGCATGACCCATTGTATCTTTGTTCCTAGGGGCCCTTTAAAAGCTGAGGTTAAATTATAATCAGATGGCAAAAGGATAAGGACCTCACCTCCGGGGCACTTCCTTGGGATAAATGACCAACTCTTGACCATTTTGGAAGGAATTGTTGGCCCAAAGCACCATGGGGCCGGTGACCCCTTGCTGGTCATTAATTGTTACTGAATTCCCTGGAACCAAGGTCATTATCGCTAATATAAACTTAAATAAAAATTCCAGAGACATATGGATTTCTTTTAATAGTTGGTCTTATTTCTTTTGGTTTTTTATAGAGCATTACTATAGAATTAATGTTCTATACATTAGCTCTGTAGTTGGTTTGTCTTAACACTTGAATCTGCTTAAAGTAAAGGTTTATTAGACATAAAATAAGAAATAAAGGAAAGCAAACGAAAAACAGGAAATCCTGAGAGGGCCTATTCTGTACCTGGAATTCTCAGAAAGTCATTATCCAGAGGACTCACAAATGTGTTTCCTTGGGGACCTATCGAATATTATAATGTTTCTATGTAAAGATTTAAGAATTTCAAATTTTAAAAAAATATATAGGTAAAGAATCTTACTCCTGTCCTAGACAAAGTTTTGTTTCTCAGTTTCTCATCTCTGCACAGGGCAAAATTAAACACACACACACACATTTCTGAGACTTCATGAGATTCTAATTTCTTTAAGTTTAAGGGATATACACTGTATTTTCTCACATACAGACAGGGTACTTACTAGCAGAACACACTATCTCATAACTTCATCCTAAAGAGACTCAGAGTTATTTGGCCGTAAAGGGAATTATCCACCTCCAAAAGTACAGATACAAAATAGATATACTGACACTTAATCATTCAATGAGTATGTTCTATGTACAACTGAGTATGTGTCTTCATATATGAACATTTAGGCTGCTTCATCTGGAAGACAAGTCTAAACTGGAGGAAGCTGGTTAGATGGCTCTGGATGCCACATAGGTAGCCTCTGCTAATGGCCTTTTGGGGTTACTGTCTCACGTAGACGAACATGTTTGTCCGTGTGCCTCACACTTTACAAGCCTGCAATTTTCTTTTTACTAGATCCCTTCCCCATCTTTCCCAAGTTATGCTACCAATAAATTTAAATATACTGACTCAATTAACCTTGTAAGATATATCACCTAATGACTTCATCCAATAGCCTCTGCCTTAAGGTAATGCCAGCAATAGATGTGTGCTGTGCTTGCTGCCTTACCCTCTTATTACCTATCAGTGGTCGTCAAACTGTGGCTCGCGAGCCACATGCGGCTCTTTGGCCCCTTAAGTGTGGCTCTTCCACAAAATACCACGTGCGGGCGCGCACGTACAGTGCGATTGAAACTTCGTGGCCCATGTGCAGAAGTCGGTATTTTGTGGAAGAGCCACACTCAAGGGGCCAAAGAGCCGCATGTGGCTCTCGAGCCACAGTTTGCCAACCACTGACCTAGCTGATACCTGGGACGGGTATGACGGAGGAGTGAAAGTTGGTGGAGAATATTGCTGGTTGTTCAGTTCTGACTGTGAGGTTGCTATTTCCCGTATAGTACCTGCTGCCCAAGCAAATCTATAATAATAAAAGCATAATATGCTAATTAGACCAGATGTCCTTCCGGACTAAGCCAGGGCTGCAGCTGTGGGATCAAGGCAGCTGCCCCGGCTGCGAGGGAGGGATCGAGGCAGCCGCAGTGGCTGCGAAGGCACAAATTTTGTGCACTGGGCCTCTAGTGTTTAATAATGGGCTATTGTGCAATGTTAGATATAAGAGGTGACCAGATTTATAGGAATATAGAGGATTAAAATCATTGAGCAAGAGGGAACCTTAAAGATCCTAGGCGTCCAATTCTCTCATTTTATAAATGGGGAAACTGAAACCCAGAGAAGGTAGGAGACTTGCCGAGGCTCACATATCTAACTAACGGCAGAGGCTGCATTGAAAACCAGGTCTCCTGTGTCCCAGTTCAGCATTCTACACCAGGTTGCTTCTCATTTTCATTATAAATGAAAACTCCAACTTCAGCATGAGGGGTTTAACTTATCAGGCCTGTAAGAGAACCAAAGCATGCTCTCTCTGCAGAAGGATACACTCGATTTGGGGTTCATCATAGAGGTAACAGTAAACTTGAAGATTGAAAATTAGCATAGTAGGGCATTAACCTACACTGAATCTGATGCATAATAAATTACTTCAGATCTTAGGTTGGGAGTGAGGCAGGGGGCCAGGGGGATGGCAGGAGAAAGATGAATGACTCAATCGAATTGGTGGTGATTTGGAAAAAATAGATCCTAACCGATTGCAATTTCCTTCATAAGTGAGTGCCCCAGAAGTGCCTCACTCAGGGGTAGGGGCTACCGCCTTCTTCATACAGTAGATGCTTTCTGAACATTTAGTGAATAAATTAACACGCTGGTGTCTTTGTTTCTCTTATTTGAGGTCAATGGAATCATGGGTGCCTGTCCTCATGGCCTCTGTGAAATGAAAACAATGGTTCCAAACAAGAGCCTACCCTATCATGAAACAACCTGTTGTAGGGTTAGCAGAATTATTCTCTCTGCACTCCAACATCAAAATATTCGGGAGCACAACAAAATTCAGCTTGTTGAGTGTTTTGTGATAATTTGGGAAGAGGAAAAGAAAGGAAGAGAAAATACATATATTTGAAATGTCATCGTTTTTAAAGTAGGGCATGGGCTTTAAATGGCCAGACTGTGGATAAAGGAGAAGAAAGACAGCTCTTGGCTATATTCAGTCACATCACTGCACCAAGAGGGAAATTTTTCCCATATCAGCTCAATCATTTCAGGCAGGCCAGAAAGTCATTTCATTCAGAAACTGAGACATTTGTTGCTCCCCCTGTCTCCCCACATCCCGAAAAAGTACAAAATATGCTAATCATTCACCCCTCCTTCCAGTCTACCAGCTGAAAGGTCCCCTACAGTTCAGCTTGAGACTACACCAGGGGTTACTCATTTCTCTCAGCACCATGGCCATGGCTGCCCCTCCTTGGCAGTTCAAAAGGTGTGACAAACCTGCTCAGACAGCACTGTACACAAAGGTAGTTTTGAGGAGGGAGAAGTTCAATGTACTTTTTCCCCCTTTCACTATGATTTCTTCAGAATTATATTCTACAGCAACGCCTCATTTCCTTTATTATTATTTCTGGAAGGGACAGTTTATTACATTTGTTTAGGTTTAAATATAAGATAATTGTTTTAAATTAGGACTTACTTTGAAACTTGCCAAGTTCAATATTTATACATGTCAGTGCCTTCCAGAGAAAGATAATAGTCAGAGACAACTGCTCATGATGAGATGTCTAGGATAGAAAGGACTTTTATAAAACACCTACTGGAAGATGACTATTGATGAAGTAGCTCTGACCAATATAAACAAAAATTACTATTTTTTTTGCACAGTAGTATGACATAGCATGAACAAGCACAGTTGCAAATGACAGAAATATGTGAGCTTCTAAAACTCCTCTTACTTGTTGAAATTAACTCTTTACGATGGGGTATTCTGTAGCTTCCTCCTCCCCATGTTATAATTCCTGAGAAACAATTAACACGTATGTGCAGTGTGTCATCCTGGGCCTTGTTTGAAATATGGAGCTCACAGGTTTCCTTGGAACCAAAATCCAGAAAATACAAGTTATACATTTCCCTGAGCCTGATCTCACAGGTAACATGGAGAGCAGAGGGGGACCCAGGTGGCCCAGAGGAGTAGCAAAAAAGCCACTGGAATCAAAGCCACTTGGCTTATGGTCCTGGCTCTGAGGCTAATTAGATCTCTGGGAACGTAACCGAACTTCTCTTGACCTCAGCTTTCTCATCTGTAAAATGAAGGGATTGCACCAAAATTTCTGAGAATCCATGTGGCTCAAATGGAAACCTGGACTCTTTCTTCAAGAACCTAAATTCCTCAGAAAACCTGCCCTTGAGACCTAGACAGGTTATTTACTTGCTTCCTAGAGCTAAATTATTCATTCTCCATAACCACGAAATGGGTACAAAAACCCCTACCTATGTTGCCATGGGAACTAAAACAATGTAGGTCACAGAGCTCTGTAAACTGAAAAGAGCTGAACTCATGTACAATCTTTATTTCATTCCCTCAAAGAGGTAGATGAGTTATCGAATGACCGTGTTCGCCATCCCAAAGTCAGGTATGTCTTAGTAGAGAGCAATGACTCTTAGCTAAAGAGATGGGACTCTCACAGTAGAATTCTAAGCATCAGCCAGAGTTGGGTGGGAAAACCTTTCCTACATCTTAAGTGCTCCCCAAATATTTCTTATTGTACTTAAACCTGGTTGTTTAATCAAACCTCATTAAGACTTTTCTGGTGGAGCTCGCAGACTTGTCTAAATGGGGGGAAGAGAGAGTCTGTAAGTAAATGTTTTGTTAATGAATAAAGATCCCACGTTTCATTCCTATAAAATCGCCCGTTGTTTTAGACCCATCAGCAGAAGCACAGAGCTAGCTGAATGCTCCATAAGAATAAGAAAATTCTCTGTGATGGGACATACCTGAGAAGTCCCCAGTTGAAGGGGGCCCTGGGGAGCATGCAGTCCACCCATGGCCCTGTCTGGAAACCAGACAGATGAAGCCGTCTGCTAGAAAACCAAGCTTCCCTTTCACTTTCCACAATTACAAAGTTGTTTGTGGGAGGCCCCAGGAATCATGTATAACTGAGAGAACAAGAGAAGCCGCCTTCAAACTCCAATTTCAATAGGCCTGAGAGCCTTCTGGAAACCCAAAGCTACGGCACCATTTGCTCTCCCCAGAGAATGTGAACAACAGATAAAACTAACCCAACCCGTGGAAAGAAGGGTCACCTTAGAGCTTGGGCCAATTTTTGGGTAACATTCAGCTACCGCCACAGCTTTTCCTTCTCTGTAATTCCTGTGTAGCTTGGAACTTCAAATTGTAATTCTTGCCCTTGTTTTAAATTCCCACCCGAGTAGCCTATGAGGAATATTTGCATGTTTGTGTCAACAACCTTCTACACAGTTATAGGGAAAGGACTGAAGTAGAGTTCTTTCTTCAACCCCGGGTGGGGGGGGGGGTTGCTGCATAACTGGCTTATAGGTGTTGCTAGTTCTCATGCCCTCCAAATCCCCAATGGTGGAAGCTCCAGGGACACGGCTCCTCCTACCAAGGTAGCCACCGTTTCAGTAAGGCCTCCTTAAGCAACCTTTCTCCTAATTTCTACAATATCAGGTGGCAATTGAAGCCCAATGGGTGCTCAAAGAAGCAAACAAAGGTTTGCTAAAACTACCATGTCTGGGAAACAGAAATTCCCAGGAAATCTCCTCTGAGCAGAAGAGAGAAAGGAAAAGACTTGGGGAGAAGAGAAACAGACATATAATGTAACACAGTATCCTGAAATTCATTATACCAAATTTCCATGACATATCAAGGAATCAAACCTAATTCTGCCCTGATTATTTTGGGTATGTCGTTTGTAATGTTGCAGAAACATTTTTAAGCCACTGTCTATCACTAATTTAATGAAAGAAAAAGCTAACAATTTAAAAAGTAATGTTGAGAATGCCATGATTTGAAAGAAACTACTATTAGTAAACTAAACAGCAGTCTAAATGAAGAAAATTACCACTGTTCTGAGAATTATCAGGAAGAGTACTGAAACACGAACACTGCCATCCATATATAAGAAATTATTCAAGTATGCATTTGAGTAATTCTGCATTTTAATTTAACCCTTTGAAACATTAATCAAACCATGGCTAATTATAGGAATTAAGGAATTAAACGATGGAATCTTCTAAAAGATATTATTTAAAAGGCAGTTTATACAATTACTTGTATAGATGTTTGCTTTAAAGAGGAAAACAGTTCTACTGTAATGAAAAGGGTCTTAGAAAATTAAATTAACAAGGGGGGACCAGGCTGATATGAAACTAAATTAGCATCAAATGCAAATTACAGGGTACTTAATGGTAGAAACAGGTGCAGAGAAGAACCCTAAATGAGATAAATGAATAAAACATCCCTCTCCACAAATGTGGAAGCTGACACAAAGTCAATGATATGAATAATTCAGCAGCCTCCACACTGCTGTTGAGGTCAGTCTGCCTTGACCTTTGAAACAGGAAGTAAAATTCAGTTCAAATTTGAGTGACTGGAAATATAACAGTTATTTGTTTTTTATATTAAAAAACCCACAAATTTTTTTAAATACAGATACAGGAAATATGCAATAGAATTACACTAAGAACTAAAGAGACAATATATAATCAAAGTAATTGATCAACAAACAAAAAATTCATTAAATAAAATTTTACTCAAGCTATATTTTAACAAGAAAATCCTTAAAATAAAGGCAAGTAAAAGCAGGTAAACCAGTGCTTATTGATCAAACTACCTGTGAAAATAAATTTCTAAATTTTTACTCTTTCTTCAAATTATTTTATTGTGTTGATGTTAACAAAAAAAGCATGTTATAATAAAAAAATTAACCATACATTTTTATTAATCATGCAAAGTAATGTCTCACATTTGTAAAACAAAATTTGGTTAAATTAGATTTTTAAAAATCTCCATGAAGTTGTTCTTTTTATTAGTTTACCTTATAAAAATGCAACCCAGGGTCTAAAAACAAACTAAATATCTACCATGGTTTTCTGTGTCTTTTATGCTTCTTTTCCTTCTTTGCATGCCTCATAAGTATTTTGTACAGTCAACTAGTGAAAGAAAGTACTTCCCTTATTTCAAATTGAATTTGGTGCTGCTAGTGATTAACATGGTGTGACAACAAACCAGTTTCTATAAGCTTGAAAGACAGCAAAATACATATGGTGGATCACCCTCCTCCCTATTTTACAGAATGGCATCAAAGATGTTTGATAATAGTAGTTATCTCAGTCCTCCAATTGGTTCTATTAATGGGACCCACAACTTGGATATCTACTTTTCATCTATCTACTGTGCTTGTCAGATAAAAGATCATGTTGAAAGATGAGCTTAATTTTATTTTGTGGACTTGGAGAGGGTTAAAGCTACACACACACACACACACACACACACACAGCATCTAGGAGAGAGCAGTGGTAAACTAGGTCTATAATATAATTACCATAGGAACAGGTTTGAGAAATGCTCCTTATAAACCCAAGTACTTGGCAGAGGCAAAACTGAAGATTCGGGGTATGTGTTTTTTTTTTAATTATTAGTATTATTATCATATCGGCTAAATCACTCCTCACTCGACATTTAATAAAGGGTGCTAGACCAAACACTGCTGATTTGGGGCTTGGCGTAATGACTGACCTGAGCCAAGGTTTGTGTACAAAGTGGCTCCCCATTAAAGAGGGCTCTGTGGAACCAGCTGGTTCTCATTTTGAAACAACCGGTTTCTCTATCCCCAAGTGCTAAAGAAAATAATCCCTGCGATCTATGACTACACACTTTCACAGAGGCAGCAATGAGAATTTGATTGTGGAGATAATTAAAGTCATTCCTGGAACTTCCAAGAAAAAAAAGGTGGGGGGGAGAGGTGGGGTCGAAGGAAAGAATAGTCAATGATAGCATTTAAAATTAGACTATGACAAATCATTCTGAGTGCAGAAGAGGGAGGAGGAACCCCCACCCTTCATGGGATTCAGTTGAACCAGCTCTGTTTTCTTCTTCACTGTGGGGGAGGGGGGTCTCCAGGGGAGGCCAGAGGTGCCATTAGTCAGGGCCACGGCACCCTGGTGTCTGGCCTGGACCCCCATGTCCAGTTTGGATGCTGAGAAACCGAAAAACAGCCTGAGAAATTCCTTGTTACTGATGACACATCACAGTGAGATTTCTTAAGTTTCAATCTTAAATAAAATAGCCAAGGAGGAATCTATCTGGATCCTTTAACAGACAGTCATTCCAGGCTGACCTGAAATACTGAGGCTATTGTAACACTAAGCAAAAGCAAAGAAGATATTGGATGCTCAAAGGCACTGTGTTTTGTTGTTGTTTTAATGCTATCCTGGTTCTTCTATAAGAACCCATGCTCAAATAGCCTGAATGACACTTGGCTAAACCTATATGCCCTGCACCCCTGCAGATTTCATGGGCTTTGGGGGAGAAAACTACAATATGTATCATCTGTCTGTCTACACTATCTGCCTTTAACAGGAAGAAGAGCTGGCCTCAATGAGGATGATTTGAGGCCTCTCAATTAACCTGATTAGTTCAGCACACTGCCCTCATGAGCGACACCTTATCTGGAAAATGAGGGAGAACTTCCTTCCTCCAGGAGAGGCAGGAGCCCCCTTAAGCCGCAGAGATGAAGCCTATCAAATGTGAGTGGCCTCTGCTTCTCCTCCTCTTTCCCAGCTGGAAGGTCAGAGAGACTAGCAGCCTCAGAGGCTGATTGGATTTTGTGTCCTAAGGACAGGAGGCAAGCTCCCATCTGCCCAGGTGGCCTTGGAGGAGGCTGGGAAAAGGGATGCCCTGTGGGCAACTCCAAGCCTCTTTTTTCAGAGTCAACCAGGCACATGATGGGATTGGAGTGGGGTGGGGGGAGAAGAGGGTTGGGGGAGCGAGGGAGGGAGGGTAGGAGAAAGAAAGAGAGAGAGAGAGAGAGATAATTCATTGACCCTTTAATCATGAGAGGCATGTCAAAATATACCTATATATTTTTTATTTTAAAAGAAAAAAATGGTGACTTAAGTCTTCTAATATTATGTAAAATAAAGGCACTGCTGAAACATCTGTTACCCTCACGCTGATTTCACGTTTGATATCATAATGGGAGATGACCAAGTTGCCATAAAAATAAAGCTTTCCCCAAACTATCTGAAATCTGCTTGCTTGCAGAGGATGCTGTGTGTGTGTGTGTGTGTGTGTGTGTGTGTGTGTACACGTGTGTTTTAATTCACGTTGTCCTGTGTAATAGACATACTAGTTACCATTCTTGGAAATATGCTTTGTGAGAATGTCAACAGCAGGGTTTTTCTCTTACTTGTCTCTTCTGTGATTTACTTGATCAATTAAACAGTTAGGCAACGAGGGGATTTGCATGGTAATCGTGTGAAGATTAACATTTTTAAGTGTAACAAATTTAATATCTTATCTCACATTTTCTGTTTCTCATCATTCTTTAATGGCAGTGCCTTCTCACTTTATTGTGTAGCTATAACAAGCCTGTCTTTACCCAGAGAGATGAGACCACCAGATTCAACAAATTTCATTTCTATCTTCTTTCATTCTTTCTTCCATTTCACAAAAACATACTGTAAGGCACATCTTGCACAGGAGCGAGGCACTGTGCTGTGTGGTGGGGATACAACAGAACCAGCACACACGAATCACTGCCCTCTGGGGCTCACAGTCTACCTCCTAACGAGTTTATCTGCCTCAGGAATACCACAGGGAACTAAAATTGGAATTTCATAGCTGGAAAGAGCCTCAGAGATCTCTTCATTCCAGCCCTTATTTTAAAAAAATCATAGCCACCTTCTACTGAATATGATTTATGTGCCAGGCACTGTGCTAAGTACTCTCCATGCATTATCTACTTATTCTTCACCACAACCCTATAAAGGAGGAACTTCTACTCTAATCCTGGCCTTAAAAAAATGAAGAAACTGGGGCTTAAGGAAGTTAAATGATCTGCTTGCAGCCCCACAGTTAACACTGGAAGAGCTGGATTTGACCCGAAGTGGTCTGACACCACAGCCTGTGGGTCTTAACCACTGTGTAGACTGCCTTGGAGGAGTGCAATAAAGCCATGAGCTTGCCCAAGTTCAATACCCCTGAGTAAGAGCTAACAGCCCAGGGATATTTCTCCTCTGCATCGTGATCCCTACTTAAAATAGCATTCCTCCATTTCTTTTTTTTTTAATCAAGATATTCTTTGTTTACATTCACTATTCCAATTTTTTTTTCAACTCTGAGGCACTGAAAGCTCCCTGAGGGCAGGAACCATGTTATAGCTCCAACCCTGAGAGTAGAAGATCAGTAAATATTTATGGAAAAAATAAACTGAGTGCCTCTTCATCCAAGGGGTTTAGCTACCATGATAAACTTTGGTGTAAGAAAGATCCATGGCAATCATCACATTAAGAATAACAATCCACATGAAATATATTATATTCAAATTGCAAGAGCTATCTGATTTCAAGTACCCAAAGGTACCACGCCCAGTGCTAGGTATTTTAACCCTTGCAACTCTTCAAAGTAGAAAGATGTTTCCCATTTTAAAGATGGGAAAACTGAGATGCCCCCTAAGGCAGAGGTGCTGGTAAGTAGCAGTGGAGGGATTTGATCCCTTAAATGATGGACTCCAAAATCTATGTCTTTTCCATAATATTCTGCCTTCTCCTAGATTTCTCATTGGAAAAAGTGGGAGAGTGCCTGCTTTTTCCACACGAAAAACGGTAGTTCACTCATCAAATTAAATGAGGACACCAGAACTGAAACAGTGCTCCAGCAATGGGTTCAACAATTTATATGTCACATTATTATTTTTTTAATTCCAAAAGTTAAGTGCAAGATCTACTAAGAAAACTGTTTAAGTAAAGAAGTTTAGAGTCATACATGGAACGGATGAATTGTGGACACCAAGAAAAAAATGAGACTGTTATGAAATACTGAAAACAGTAATTTTTTTTTTTACTGGGCAATTGAGGAAGGAAAAAGATCAGGCTGAGAACTAGGCGATGAAGTTCCTAACCACCTGCTTTGTCACTTTGCAAGTATCATTCAGACATAAGTTACTATTAATCCCACAAAGGTTAGGGGTTTTGGTTTTGCTTTCAGGTGCTCATAGGGCCAGGATTCTGATGCTGGTCAGAGAACTTATGCCGGGGGCCAAAACTGGACACTCCAACTCCCATAGCTACAGAACAAAGGACTCGGTTTTTAAAGATATTCTGAGATTAGAATCTACCTTTAAGATAACACCAAAATCGTGTAGAGAAACATGGGTTTTCTACATTGTAAGAGCTTCAAAGATAACCAGGTTAACTCTTAGACAACCTGCTTTTCTAAAATACTTTCTAATTAATAAAAAAGAGACTTCTCATTTTTCATCTTTGTTTTTGTTTTTGTGTTGTGTGTGTGTGTGTGTGTTTATGTGTGAGAGTAACCAAACCTAATGTAGGTCCAATGTTCTTCAAACTACCTTTCCATTTTGTGAGGGACTTCAATCAATAATAGTGCATTCAAGACTATTTTTAAAATGCTATTTTTAGATATTACTAACAAATCAAAATACTAATGACTGGGAAGCATATTAAAAAATTGGGGGAAATCCAAGTAGTTTATCTGTGGAATAACAAATAAACTGCAAGTAGCATGATCCTCTGATCTAAGACAGAGTAAAAAAAAACAGCAAAAAACAAAGCTTTAGTCAAATCGTGGTTTCTTTGGAAAGGTAGGTAAGGGAAACTCTGAGCATGAGAAAAGTTATCACCACAACCTTTACATGAACTGAAATTTGAAAAATCTTTCCCAAACCCCATACAATATGTATAGTAACCATGTCCAGCTTAAAAATGCCCAGGCACTATGTGATTATCATTTTCTCTTTATTTTTCCCAGTCTGACCTGGACCCGAAAGTGTTAAAGAAAACAATAGAAGAACAAGTAAGTGTACAGGGTAGGATTTACTGGCATTTACTTTTAATCTATGGCCCTTCACTCTGTAGCTTATCGGGCCTCTGTCAGTCCTTTTTCCTCCTTTATATTTCACGAGGAGCCCCCCATGCTGCTACTGAGAGACAGAGCCCAAGTGTCTATAAGCTTTTTGTCAGGTAAAAAGACAAGAAAAAGGGAAGGAACAAGAGGAAAAGCAAAGCTAAGAGGCATCTATTAGATGTCACTAGGCTTTTGTATTCATGTCAATGATTCAGGATTAGAGCATTTGAAATAATCTTATTGAGAGGAATCAAAAGGCCCACCGAGTGAGAGGCTGCTCTGTAGCATATGGCAAAGGCACGGACAATATCTTATTAAAGATGTGTTGGCCAACACTATTACTTTATATTATATTACCAAACTATTGTGCCTCAAACAGTTAGCGGGATGGTATAGTTACCGAGGGCCATTTTGGAGGTTATTGTGTGGGATCCAGCTTTATAACTTGCTAGCTTGTCTAGTTAAGTCTTTACGAGTAGGGTTTGGAAGACCAAGCACTTCACCTTCAATAACAAAAATCCCTAAAGCACACTGAAGACCACTCTACCCCTTCTGAAAGTGGAGTTCAGATTCCGTGGATCAAACGCCAAAGGCCTTCCCTGCCTCACAATCCATTTCACTAAGTTTGCATCATTTACCATATGTGACCCCCACTTCCCATGGACATATGCAGTTTTGTTGTTTAGTGTGAGTGGGGGAGGGTTGGCTTGACTCTCCTCCCCATGAAGAACACAAACACACATGCACTCAGCCTCACACTTCAGCAGGATTAAGGCAATTAAAATTCTATTACAATAAGTACTGTAACGTTAAAACCTTCATTTGCTTCTGGACAAAGGCTTGTAACTGGAGAAAGAGTTTGGGAGGGAGATTTATCTTCATCTACCCACACCTTTAAAGGCAGCGAGCAACCAAAGACAAACCTGCACTGTTCACCATATTTCATTGACTGCAATTGGAGTATTTAGGTCACTTTTATATTGTCCGGGGCTGTATATAGTTACACAGTTTGTATGGAGAGGGATGGGCTGTGGGCAGGGGAGGGGAGGAAGAATTAGTTATCTATTTCAAATACTGCCTCAATTTAAAATGACCAAAATACTATCTCTTTATATGCAGGAACCTCTAACTAGAGTTTTAAAAACCTGGTCAATTTTTATTAAAGAGTTTGGTCAGGTGCTGGAAGTAGGGAGAAATGAGGGAAATTCATCAATGAAGAGTTGAACTTGAGAGGAGTGTGGTTTTATTTTCATTCTAAGCAACTTCTATTAGAAAAGTAAAAGCATATTTAATACAGTGATATATTCTCATCACAAACTGATGGTGCAAAGTTGCCAGGTGACACACGGGGGACTTTGTACTGCTTTTCTGTATTTTTCTACAACCATTGTGAAAGCAAAGTTATGATGACATGGGGTAAGAAAAACCCACACCATGAGCTGACGCCCAGGCCAGTCACACATATCCACAGCGGATTCTCTGAATCTCCGTTAAATACATTTCTTGGAAGTTGCTGCCATTATTTCCTTTACAGGAAAACCACTGTTGTTCATTATACAGTGTCTGCAGTAGCATTATACCATGTAAAAGTGCTTTGCATTATGATATATTGTCAGCATATTTGAAATGCATTTTAATGTATCCTGGTTGTGTATTTGGGAATAGCTGATAGCAAATGGGATATGGGCTGCTATTAGCTTATTGTATTCGTTATTTTCTTAACACGGCAGCAAACTGCAGTGAAGTGTACAGGGCTCATCTCATATTCAGAATGGTATTATCTGATATGTGATAAAATTTAGAATGATACTCTCTCACATAAGTCTCATTCCTAATAATTGCATATGAATTCCCACTGAGAAAACAAATGTTTAAATATGCTAGACTTAATAAACATCCGTAAATTCATGCTTGGTATAGACGCTGGCTTGTCACTTTTAGAAAAATGCAACCTCCCAAACCAGCCAAGAGGACAGCAATTATCCTGCCTGGGGCAACTTTAAAAGATGAATTCCTCCTCCTTTTACTTGAACCCAGCATTCTAGCTTAGGAAATTGGGTGGTATAAAAGCGTATCAGAACTCCAAGAAATGCAGGCACACCTCTGGTTTTTCACACCCCAAACAGTCATTTGTGTATCTTAAGGAGGGATTATGTTTAGTGATTGGTCCTTCTAAAAACTGAATGAAGACCAAAATATTAAGAGTTGAAAGGTCAATGAAATGAAACCAAGAAATTCTGTCTGAAAGCCTCATTTGCAACTTGAATAAAAGTATATGTTTATATTCATGTCAGTTGAAGACTTTATTTTTACAGAAGATTAAAAAAAATTTAATGGCTTTGAGGTTTACCTCTGTTAATAAAAGACAGAAGGAAGTCATTCATTGTTGAGGGGCCCAGATGCCTTCACAACCTCATGATTGTGAATTTAGAAATTAGGATATACCCCACCCTGCTCCATGGTTTTAATTATATGCTAATTCTAAAGTTTTAATATTATTTTCCTATTATACAAATGAACATACGTGTTATATAAATATATCGGAATCAATTTAATCAAGAAATTAGCTTGGTGATAACACTGTACTTTATGAAATGTACTATCACAGTATTTATATCTCTTAGATGTAGATGGTAAATAAAATCGGTTCTTTGATCAACCCTGACATGGTTAAGGTTTTCTATTCAGATGATTTACATCCTATAAAATCAACAGGTAAAATAAGCATCCTAATATTTTTACTCCTGAACATTTTCAACCAATAAACATAAAACAAACCCAATTACTGTTACCTAAATGAAAGTAATCTAGATATGGAAGATCATATATATATATATGCTTTTTTTTCTTTTTAGGAGACCCTTGGGTAAGTGGAAGAAGAGTAGTTCCAAACAGACTAGGTTTCTCACTCTATGAAATCGATATGTATTTATGTTACATGTCAAAGCTTTCATCTCAAACATAGATACGAGAATTTGTATAAATGAAAAATAAAGACAAATCTGTTAAGGTTACCATGTGCAAACCCAAAATCTTTAGAGGGATCTTAATTGACAAGCTTTAAAAATCCATGCTTTAAATATTGGCTCTGAGGAACTCAAAACTTGCAGGTTGCTTGAGCTACATATCCCAAAAGGGCTACGTCTAAATTCACACGAGACAGAAGATAATTTGAGGAAGAATTTCATCTTGTATTATTTCTGTTTTCAAAAAATCACTATTAACTGCTCAAGATCCACAGTACAAGGAAATAAAGAATTGAGCTCTTATTTTTTCCTTTTATTTAGTGGCCTAACTAGACTATCAAGCACATTGATAGAATAAAATTGAAAAAAATAAACACACAAATATTGAGTCACCCCCTATCCTGCTTTACTGACAATAAGTGACACAAATCTGGCGAGAAACTTTAGGGCTCCATGTGGAAGGAATCCTGCAGTATAATTTGGAGAAAGAAACATTTTTGTAAGACCATCTGTATTCATCCATGTCATTGCTTAAAGATAGTTCAGTGAGTCAAGGGTAGAAAAATAAAGAGTTTTGTGAAGCAAACTAAGAATGGATGGTAATCCTAACAACTAGATACAGAATGACATTCTGCACATTTAATATATTCAGTTCAAGCATTTATAAAGAACTTTGCAACTAGAAAGTGGAAGCTTTTTTTACAGATTCAAAAAACTGGGTTCCCAATTCAGACTACCCTATGTGACTTTTGTCATTATCATCTTTTCTGATTCTTACAAAGTAAACCTAATTAAGAACCTCCCTCATTAGTCTTCCAGAAAAATTAGCACAGCTTATGCTAATTACTCCTGCAAAATTTAATAAACTCGTTGAAATGGGAATAGTCTAATGAGGTTTTATTTATTGAACTTAGATAACTCCAAGGAAAAAGGTTAGGACACAAGGATATCCAATGTGGTAATAAAACTACAATTTATTCAATTTCTAAACATGAATTTTATTGCAAACCTTTTAAATTCAAATATGAGTTACTGTGTGAATATGTTAAGTCAATCTCCACTGTAATTCAATAACTGCAAATCATTGTTTTGCTTTTTACTTAACAATAATTACTATACATAGCCCTTTACCTCAACAATAATGAAATTTGCTATTATTAGTTCCTGGTCATCAGCTATTAAACCTAACACATTTGATTTTTCCCATGTCTACACAGCCCAAATATCTGGATCATTGGGCACAGCCTGGGTTTTATCACTCTTCATCCAGCCATTTGGTATCAGGCAGAAATATAAAATATAACCTGGCAGTCAACTGCAGATGCACACTTTCTACATTTGCAGGAATTTTCCAACAAGCTTTTCGAAGTGACTCGACAAATTGTCACAATTGTAAAAGGAGTCATTTTCTACATCATAGTGTGCTACTGCTGATTTTGTTAATTCCACTTTTTGGATAGACTGTGCCAAGCTGATGTCCCCAAATCACTGGCAGCAAATAATATAGCCAAAATTCAACACAGAAATAGCTTACCCTGCACCATTGCCGTATGACCGGAGAGCCTCTTCTATCTCCCCTATAAATAGTTTTCCTGCATAACCACTGCTTAAAGTCTTTTTTTTTCAGCAGTGTTCTTCCAAAATCCGAAGGACAAGCAAAGGGAGCTAAAAAGTATTGGTGCCCAAAAGGTAACTGTGGGTTAAAACTATGCTAAATCCTAACACAACGATTGCCTATACCCTCAGCTCTATAATTACATGCTGTGTGCATCTTGTAAAAACAGTTACTACTGCTACTGAATACAGGTCCCATAACCTACTTTTCCTAAATATGCAGGGATTCACATCCATAAATCTGAAAACAAATCAAACCCTAAGCGTGTAACACAGATATTATGCAATCAGTAATATAGAATCAAATTGGAAACTATGAAATTCAAACACAGTTGTCTTCATTTTTTTTTCCTTTGCAATTGTATGGAATTGAAAAATCTTTTCTATTTTGCCCTTCCTTGTGTGAGTTCTTTTCTTACTGTTATTCTCTTCTCTCGTCGTTAAAAATGGAAGTTTCACATGTCAGCATAGACAAGACTGGAGCTTTAAAAGCCTTTGGCCAACTGAAGAGCAAATTCTGAAAACTCAGATGCAAATAAAGAATAGTTAAATGGGTTTTTGCATATCAGCTGGCATCACTGCTTAAAAAGAGTTCACAGGAGACAGTGGCAACAGCCAGCAAATAAACATATGCTGGACGTGTGCAGACGCACTGGGTTTCAGCTGTTTGTAAAATTCTCCTCTCTTAAGAGACCAACACTGGCTACACGCAGTTTTCTACTTTGTCAGACCAAAAAGGAAAAAAAGGAAAAGGATAAATGTCATGAGTAATATCTCGAAAGCCACCAACAGTATAAAGTGCATACTTATTTTGCCTAAATTGTTTGAACTACCCCAGCCAAGAAAAGGTTTTAAGTACCCTACTGGGACAGATGCAAAGCGGCAACAATAGAAGCCACACTAATGCAATCCAGGTAACACAATCCTGTTTCAAAAACACGGGCCGGGCTAATTACAGCGCTGCTGAGTCAAGTTTCTTATGCCATCGCAACCCACAGGAACAGGTCAAAATCAAATGTTATTCAAACCACAGTCCTATCAACCTTCTATATCAGAGTCACGGCTTAAAACCAAACGAAGAACTTAAAAGCTTAACCCATTCACAAGCAAAAAAAGTGTTTTCATTGAGTGTGGCAAGGTAAGTTCTTGTCATCATCTAAACCAAAAGGAACTGGGTAGCAGAACAAAATGCGTAGAGTTTCAAATTTGGGGGGACGATCTGGGCTGGTCCTTTGATCAGAACACTTTCTTTTTAATGGATGAGTAAGAAAAACTCACTTAAAATAAGAAGTGGTATTTTGAAGAGGTGTATTTAAATGAAACAAACAGCACAAAGGTGATACTTATTGTTTTATATTATTTGAAGATTTATCTTCTGTTGCAGAAAAAAATATTATATCAATTGCAGGCCTGCGGTCTCAGATAAATATGCCATTCTAATTCTATAGACAGCACACTACCTCAGGACACCGCAAACATTACCTGTGTTGCCTTTGAATCAAGTATATTCATACTTATTTATCGGGCAAAAGTGTATGTTGTTAGTGAACATTAGTGAGAAATATTTAAGTAAAATATCCGATTGAAATATGAGCTTTAGGAAGCTACTGGGCAATCAAATTTGGGCTTAAAATATAAAATAAAATAAACAAAATTGGGCTTAAGCCTGAAGAACCACATACGTCAAAATCAACAACCAATTTTTTGTCATAAATTATGATGAAGCAAACACTTTCCAGTTCACTGAAAAATGATAAAGCAAGTCCCTAAACGGTCAAAAGAATTGTGAAGACAGATAAGTGGGGGGGGGGGGGGAGAGCATTGTCAAAAAACAATATTATCAAACTCCAAAAGAGACTTTTGCTCAGCTGTAGGTTCCTTCAGTGAGGGATCAGTCTTGCTTACAAGACTCTTTTCCTGCTAGTGGAGGGTGCTAGCTCTTTTCCTAGCTGACAACCGACAGCATCTATAAACCTTCCAGGCCATTTAACTCTCAATGAGTAGTGCTATGTAACAAATGGTTTATCATACATGTTTCCATACAATGAATTTCAATAATTAAAATGTAAAATGAATATTTGGAATGCGGCTTTGCATAATATGTGCACATACTGGCTTCAAATTGCACCGAACAACTAAAACAGATTTATCGTTCCACAGTGATTTACTCGGTCATGTCAGATTAGTAATATGGATCTGTTTAAAAACACGATAATTAAGACAAGCAGGATAAATTAATCAACTTACGATACAGTATGAGCTACAATCAAACCCAGGAAATAACAGTAGGAAAATCTTGGTTCGCAGATCTCTTTAAAACTGCTTTTATGCATAAATAAAACCTTAAAATGTAGATGGATTACATCCAACAGAACTACTGTAGCTAAAAGTGATAATGATTCAAACATTTTTCAAATAAAAGTTAAATATTTATAAGCACCCAACCACATTTCATAAATCACAAACTATTATTATTTTATTTCTGAAGCTTCCTGGCACAGCGTGAGGACTGAGCCACTGAAAGTCAGGAAAAAAAAATATTCCTTTAGGAGCATGAATCAGACACAAAACCGGAGCAATCCAAGAGAACAGGCCTCCAAAGAACATTCCATATGGCTTTCCCAGGAATCGCAATAGCTCGGCGCGGATTAAGTCATGACCAACAGGCAAATTTCGGCCACATGCATTCCTAACCCTCGCCCATGAGCGACACAAGGCAGGTGTTTCATTATAATGAGGAATAAGAATCCAGTGAAAGTAGAGTGGTCCCTACCTGTCAATTATCACTGGATCTGAGGGAGTCTCATTTCGGTTGCCACAGCTTTTCTTGTCACAACAGCGGCTATGGAGCAAAAGCGAAAGGATTTAGTACAACCATTACAATGTAAAATCATCATTTAGACAGACAGAAGGTTCAAATTGCTGGGTTGCAAATGCTAGAATTACCACAAAGCCATACCTGGCAATCAATGGATCCCTGGGACAGAAAATTCTATTTGGGTCACCTATGGGTTAATGGCCAGGCTTAACCTCTCCCTGCACAGAGGAGGAGAGAAAGGGACTAACTCTCTGGGAGCCAGGACCGACAGCCCTAAGATGGGGTCTCCCCATCACTGCCCGCAGTATTGGGAGGGTTCACTGTGAAATGCATTATTATTACATCTACCCAATGAGAATATTCAGGGTTGTGGGTGGCTCAAACGTTCTTCCCTCAAGATCACACTAATTGTGTGGAACGCGTCAATAATGAGGTATGAGTGATTTCTCCCCCTCCAGTCATTTTGTATTAAATGGATTCCTTTCCTCCTCCTTTCTCTTTTATGGGAGACATTTTCTTCAACCACATGCTTTCTAAAATCCTAAAGCTGCCAGTGCTTGCTTTTGAACCATCTTCATGAGAATAAAAGTATGACACAATAATTAAGACACACCAAGAAACGGGATAAAAGAAAGTGGAGACCAGCATGCCCTCTTGTGCTTTTGTGTCCTGCACTGGTCACCACTTAAGTTTTCTGGAAGCACTAGGGACAGTTGATCTAAAGGCTAGCACAGCCCAGACAGTGGGTGCTCTTTATTAGATCAGAAAAAGCAGCCATGGGCAAAAAACGCACCCATACCCAAGTCCCACCCCAGCTGTGACCTTAAGATGCTTCTAAAGGGTAAAAAATTATGGTTTTTGAAAATTACCCATGATCAATGGAAACCTATGCACCTGAGACTTGTTTGCAAATAAAACATTGTCTGTCCATAGGGGCACACTATAAAAGCAAATATTTGATCAGTCAAGGAGGTGAGGAAGTTAACGAAGGGTTATACATTACCATGCACAAATAATATGCACTCTGCTCCCACTTTCTTACACAGGCACACATGCATGATCTCTCTCTCTCTCTCTCACACACACACACACACACACACACACACACACACACTCGACTTAGTGAATCACAGAGCCTAAATTTAGAGCTGCCAGAGAGAATCAAACATTGAACTTCACTTTCAGGACCAAGAGATATACTTCTGCATAGGGAGTCTTTCACCAAAGTTGGGACGTCTCTTTCCTTGCTGTAACTATATCCCTGAGAAGAGAGTCAGCTTCCAAATTTGGTGCTAATTCTGTGTCTCCCATATGTTCGGAAAGCAATACTAAGAATTGTATTTCCTTTGTCAAAGCCCCAGCTAAAAACCACTCCACCCCCTACAGTTTTTGCCTGTCTGATTCTGAGGGAACTGTTCCCACCAGGCCATGAGCTCTGCAGTACTAGTGCTCTGGGGATAGAAGGCCCAAAGTGTCCCAATGTATAAGAAACATGAGGAACAGGAATTAGAAGTATAGTTGTTGGGATGAATGCAAAAAAAAATAAGTTAAAAACTCAACTCCATCCTCCCTAAACTCTGATCCTCTATGCCAGCGGTTCTCAACCTGTGGATCGTGACCCCTTTGGGGGTCAAACAACCCTTTCACAGGGGTCGCCTAAGACCATCCTGCATATCAGATATTTACATTATTATTCATAACAGTAGCAACATTACAGTTATGAAGTAACAACGAAAATAATTTTATGGTTGGGTCACAGCATGAGGAACTGTATTTAAAGAGCCAGAAGGTTGAGAACCACTGCTCTGTGCTTACATTTCAAGGGCAGAAGAGCACAGTGGTTAAAAACACTGGCTCTGGAATCAGACAGAACTACCTGTGTCGCCTTGAGCAAGGTACTACCCCTCACAGCTCGTAGTTCCCTCATTTGTAAAACGGAACAATGGTTGTACCCACCCCTAAGTGAGGAGGCGCAGATTTAATGCAGTAAGGGTGTAAAGCCAGGCTCCGTGACTGGACATAGTAAGCGCTCAGCATCATTGTCACTCCCAGCTCCTGCCTCCTCCTCAGAGGCAGCAACTCTCCAAAAGCAGCCCATCTACAGAGCCCCACAGCCCCCTTTACCCATGGAGAAAACCAATGAATGAGATGGTCTATTTCTCCTTTTTTTTTTCCTTTCTTTTTCAAAACAGTGAGTGGGCAATGCAAGTCCCCAATGGCCACGCCCTCACCAAGACTAAATGTCCTCTTCCTCCCCCCTGCCCCCCAGACTCCTCCAACTTACATGATGATAATTGTGGAGTAGAATCTACATCTCAAGCTTACCTGATTCTCTCCCTCCCCACTGCCACCACCCTGGTCCAATCACTTTCATTTGTCCTTGGATTCCTCCAGTGGCCTACTCTTGCTGCCTACTCTTCACTCCCTGCAACAGCCTGAGTGATCTTTTCAAAATGTCAATGGGACTGTGTCACTTCACTGCCCAGGACCTTTTCATGCCTTCCCACAACACTTAGAATAAATCTATGGCATGACAGGATGCCAGACCACCTCCCAATCTCCTGTCACTCTTCTCCAACTTGCCAAGCTGCAGTCTCACTGGCCAATTTCAATCTCTCTGATAGGCACACTCAGTCTGATCCCAGGCCCAGGCCAGGCTTTCCACCTGCTCTGCTCCTCCTTCTACCCCTCCCTAGTTAGGCAGACCCTGGTCCCCCTTCAGACTTCAGCCTCTAGGCTCTTTCCTCTGATAGGTTGGCCCTGACATCTGCCCTTAATCAAAGTTAGGTTTGTCCTGTTTTTCCTTTCAGGGCACTTAACACAGTAAAAACTTGCATATATATATATTTGTGTGTGTGTGTTTTTTGTTGATATCTTTCTCCTTCCACACCCCTCCCTCATTAACCCATATTCTTCATAAAGGAAAAAACTGTCAATTTTAGTTACCTAAGGAGCAGCATGAAACCTAGAATAGAACAGAGAAGCTCAAATATTGGATTGATTGATTAACTTCATGAATGAGTATAATGTATTGGGGTGAGGGAATATAATCCACGAAAGCAGAAAGGTGACAGATAAAGAGAGCCAAGCTGACCCTCTGGGCAGGCACTCCGGATAGAAGGAGGGGTCACTATCACTGCACCCCATACACCAAAACCACCTCCCCCAAGCGAGGGCCACACTAGGCCAGACATATGTCCTTTGACTTAATCTGTCCCAAATAAAAATAACTTAGAGGGAAGCCAGAGGAATTGAAGAATAGCATAAATAAGAACCATCCCCTCTATGCTGTGCCCCAAGGGACCCAGAGTAGCAGGCAGATTCGAAGAACAGGAGTGCAGAAGGAGGGACAGAATAAGACTAAAATTGAGGAATGAAAGAAGAGAAAACAGAATCAAGGGGCTGCTGGAAGTCACTTAACACTTATAAAAAACTTTAGGCAAAGGATGAAAAATATTCCAACAGGTTCCTGTCTCCCAGGCCATGTCACTGCATCATATAATTTTCCCAAAATGAGACACTTGGGCTCTACTCTGCACCTGGAGGGATGACAAAATAATGTCTATGGTATGAGCCCCCTTTAAATATAAATATATATATATGGTGTACATATATATAGTATATATATGTACATGTATATATGGAGTTCTGTGCAGCATTAAAAATGAATGAAGGTGGGTTTTATGAATTATCATGAAAAGAAGTCAACATTATATTGTGAACTGAGAAAAACAAGTTGCAAAATAGTATGTATGGTATGGTCCAATTTCTGAGAGAAAAATGTGAGGGGGTGGGAGAGGGGGGGGGATGTCACAAGCATGCTCCACACCCTCATGTGACTCAAATCTCTGCACAAAGTCACTGCCATAGAAAGGCTTCCCTGACCACCCAGAGCTCTCTAGTCCCTTATTCTGCACTTTTCTTCCTAACACTCCCCACATTATATTTTATATTGATTTGTCTCCTTCATTATTGTCTGACACTCACACTTGAATATAAACCCCATGAGGACAGGACCTTAGATGTTTTTATTCACCTTTATATCCCCAGCAACCAGAACAGAGCCTAGTACACTCTGGCCCTCGGAAAATATTTAATAAATGAATAGATACCTCAAAGCTGTAACCTATAACAAGGGAAATAGGAATGGGGAATAATGGAGGGCGTATATTTTATTTAAATACATTTTCAGTCTTCTGCTTTGTATTGCATTATTACTTTCCCACTGAAAAATGAAAAAGCAACTGTCAGTGGGAGAAGGAAGGTCTTCCCTTAGACTGAGCTGACATCGACCCCCTGTAGCTCCCTAATTCTAACCGGAGCGCCAAGCAAAGACCTGTCCTTCTTCCCATGACTGTTCTCTGCCCTCAAGAGTCCCCTGTGTTCTGAGCTGAACCTCCCCTAGTTTCTTCCATGGAACGCAGAAGAACCCAGAAAGGTGGGCACCAGCCTCCACCATACACAAGACAGGCATCAACCAAGGGCGGCTGAAAAGAGCACAGATTCCCTTATGTGTAAGGCAGAAGAGGACTCAGAATGAAACAATATAGTACGTTGGGACAACAAACTCAAAAGCATTTCAAAGGAAAAGTTACCGTGGTAGTGAAAGAACTCACAGTAATAATTATACCCTCATTACTGTGTGATGGATGGGTCTTCATCTAGTCAAAAAGGTGTTTCTCCAGCTCCTACTTGTGTGGCAGGCACTGTGCCAGACTCAGACCTGGTATTGGCTCCCTAACGCAGACATCTATCGTGTGGGAGGGCTTGGAGTTGCCTAATTTGTTTTGTCACAGGGCAGGACTCCCACTATTTCACATCCCTTCTCAACCTGCGACCCAACTGGCAGGAGAGCAATGTGGCCTGTCACAGGAGTGGGTACCCGGCACCTGATGCCATAAGTACACTGTGGGCTCAAAACAGCAGCCCTTTCCCCAGCAGGCTCGTGCATCTCCTGGACAATTCTGCACACCCAGGGAAGGCAAACTTATGAGTCTCTTCCATAGCAGCCTGACACAGGTGGTGTATCTCCAGTGAGCTGACACGCAGCTCCATAAATCACGGCAAGAAATGGCTAGATGTCTCCTAGTCGTGGGACCTGCAGATCCTCATCTTAGGAACATGCAGTTTTTCCGATAAGTAGAGGCTCTCTCAACTAGAGAAAAACACCATGTCAATCTCTAAGCTTTGCAATAAAAAGTAAAATATCTTGCCTATTTAGCCAAAGTGGCTGGAGAAGGAGATATAAGAATTACCCGAAGAGTCTGAGTAATGGCTGTGAGGATAAGTTCATTCTTTCCCTCAGTTTACATACATTGTCAAGTTTTCCCATTCTCTTAACAAAAACAAAAAAAGACTTGCTCCATCTTGTTTCTTGAGTTAGTTTCTTTGCTGTCCAACTCTCTCCTTGCCAGAGTCTCCATAAGTTCTTGCCACCTTAACCCCATAAAAACTGGCTTGGTTCACCAGTGACCTTTTTGCTGTTTTTCTCCGTCTTCATATGCATGTGGAGCCTCCCTAGCACTTACATGGATGGCCCACGTCTTTGAAACACCCTCCTTTTATTTTTAAGCTCTGCATGCTCAAGGTTCTTTTCCCTAATTCTTGAACACACCCTCCCTCCTGCTAATGTGTGATTATTCCCCAAGAATGTATCCAAGGACCCTTCTCTCTCTTTTCTCCCACCCTTGTCAACCCCTTATAAGCCCATAGCTTCAACTCTCACCTTTGGGAAGAGACCTCTGAAGTGGGTTGTCTTTCACCCTGACTCTCTTCCCAGCTCCAGGCCACAGGACCACCCACCTTTAGACCTCTCCAAAGAGAAATCCTACCTGGACCCCAACAAATGGGCCCAAACACTTCTTCATGCATCCTCTAACATCCTTGTCCTATCTCACCCTCCTCCCCATTTCTGAGGCTACTATCTGCCTACAAGTATGCCCTGTCTTCTCTGAATAGCCACAATCCTTTGCCTCAGCTCTGATCACAGTCAACTCTTTCTACAGGGCAGTGTGGTTCTCTGCCCACAAGTCTCATCTAATCTGTCAGCTCTCCTACTACAGGACTCAGTCCTTTGGGGCTCAGCATTCCACAGTGCTTTGCACACAGTAGGGGCTAAAAGAATGAATGAAAACATCCTTAACCACCACACCGAGAATGAACAAAGTACATTATGAAATAAGAGTGGGAAAGAATGGAGGATATATATGTGTGTGTGTGTGTGTGTGTGTGTATGTATGTATGTATATATACACACACACACATATATATCCTATATAATAAAAATCTAATATGCTAAGTGTCCGGTCATCCAGTTGTCCATTCAACCAATCAAAGTGTAATATGCTAATGATATACTAAGACCACTCAACCACTCGCTATGACATGCACTGACCACCAGGGGGAAGACGCTCCAAACAGTAGGTGAGCTTGTTGCTGGGGTCCGGCCAATCGGGCCTGAGCAAGATGGACCAGGCATGCCCTGGAGCCCTCCCGTGGTGCCTCCACAGCTACCCAACCTCCTGCCTCCCTCCCCGGCCCCAGTTGTACACAGGTGGGGTCCATCGGCCTGGCCTGAGCCCTCTCGAAATCCGGGACCCCTTGGGGGATGTCGGAGAGCCGTTTTGGGCCCGATCCGCAGGCCATGCCGAGGACCCCACTGGTGCCTTTTGTGGATACTTCACTTCCTTTCAAAGTTCTCATCAATCTTTCACTCTGAACAACTATGTGCCAGATACCTAGCTAGACACTGGACATTGCTGCTATGGCTTCGACTACTACTTCTGCTTCTATTAATATTAATACTAAGACTATTGCCACTGCTATAAATACTAACAATAGACATTCAGTACTTTCAATATGGCAGGCACCAGGATAAGCATTTATAGGTTATAGCATTTAACCTTAACAACTACCTATGAGATAATATTTTTCACCCATTTCACACATGGAACAACTGAGGCACAGAGGAAAACTGAGTAATTTCCCTGCCTTTAAGTCCTTAGTCCAGCAAGGAAGACAGGCCATGGATCCACAGTTATAATGCTCTGAGTGCTTTGAGGGAAAAGCACAGGATAGGATAGGAATGCCTACCAAGGGGATACAATTCAGGACAAGGGCTAGGGAGACTTTCCTGAAGAAGTCATGCTGACATGGGGATCTGAAGGAAAAATCAGAATAAACCAGCAAAAGACAAAGGAAGAAGAGGCCTGATCAAGGGAGAGGCTGACCCTGAGAACTAAGCCATGGCCCCACAAGAAGCCAGGCACTGATCATGGAAAAAGATCGCTCGCCTCAACAGAGCGCCCAGCCTGGGAAACCTGGAAGGAGAGAAAACCTGCTTCAGCCTTCCTGGGAGGCTGGGAGCTGGTTCAACTCCCAAGTATAGTTCCTGTTTTCCATTCACATTTAAATACAGGATGTTGAGATGCACTTAAAATCAAATCTCTTATGGATTCCAACTTCTTTTTTTTTTTTTTAATCCTTCATGGGGCCACATTATTTTAAGGCCTTAACCACCAGGTATTAGCAAAATGTAACGATAGATTCTAATTTACCAAAAATGTAGAAACTCTCCCAGAATTCCACAGAAAGAGCTCTATGCCACTACTCTATGCCACCAAGTCAAAAAGGTTTTGTCTCAAAGAGTAGCAATAATTGTAATCCAATGGTGGCAAGTCCTTTAGTCAGCTCGTGCCACGGAGTTATCCTCACAACAGAACAAAATGGATTTCTTAAATTTGCAGCCACCTGAGACACAACTTCCTTCTTTTCTCTTATCTCATTTCTTTTCTTTCTTTCTTTCCTTTTTTTTTTCTTTCCCCCATTTTCCGCAACAAAACAGAACCATCCCAAACCCTTTCCTGTCGATGTAAATTCTGTCTCCTTTACTATCGCTCCAAGGTACTATAAATATACAGTTTTTGTGACATCAACGCAAAGTTTTATTGTGCCGTTAGCCTTGATAGAAAGCACAGCAGAAAGTTGTTTAGAAATTAAATATCTAAAACATGCTATTTTAGAATCCAGGGCCCTCACTATTTCATGTCTGCAATGGAGAAATTTCATCTTGGGGAGAGCAAGCTGTCTTTCACACCATATGGCTAATGGTGGTGCATAGCAATTAGCCAGGCTGATTAATGGTGAACAGACTCTAATTTTATGCTTATAATTGAGCCTGCATTTGCACCCCTGGTGCAAATTCAGCACATCCCAACTTCCACTTACAACAGGCAAGAAATCAAGAGAAATAGGATGGTGTGGAAAGTGAGATTTTTTTTTTCCTAAAGCCCCCTAAAGAGCATCTGATTTGCAATTTAAAAGACGGTTAGCCACACAATAGATGACAGGTTTGTGTAATAGGGTCATGGCGGCCTCGTAAACAAACAGTACCCCTTACACATCTATAGGCAGCCAGAAAAACCGTAATCTGTAACATTAACAGGATGGCATTTTGAATATGGTTTTTCCCTCTCAGCCATGCAGTACAAACATCATCATTTGCCTTCAGTGGCTTGAGAATTTTACTTTTGCTATTTTTATGTTTCTGAAAAATAGGAAGAACACCAGCAGTAAAGCACAGCAACCAGCATAATAAAATACTTTGGACCAATGAATTTTAAGAACAAGAAAAATATAAACTGCATTAATAGAGGGTAGGCTTGTGTGTGAAAGGCATAATATATCTCTAAGTATTTCAAGAACAGAATTATTTCTAGCGGAGTCCAAACATGTGCAGATCTGAGATGCAAATCTATGATATATAGATATTAGGTGGCCTATTGGTTGAGATCCATCTTCCTGTCTGTCTCCTATTTTGCTAGAATCACAGGTAATAGAACATTGAAAATTCATTCTAATAACATGCTAATTGTGGGAAGATAAAATACAGTCTGAAAAATAGTAATACAAAGGAGGTCATTTTTTAAGGCTTTTCAAAATGATTTTACTCATTTAATTCTGTAAAGTGCAACTCAGCTTTAGTCACACAATTATTGTATGCAGTATAATGCTGATTTTTGCCTAATAATATCTTCTGAGAAATCTACGATCATATTTTTGGATTTTGCTACTGCTTTAAAGTTAGAGAAAAGCAACCTGTTTTTGGAATAATTAACAAGTTTTACAAATCACTGAAGCAAAAACTTGTGAAACTCCTATATATTTTACAATAATATATTAGAAGTATGTTTTTTAAAGAAAAAAGGAAATTTTCAGACACATACATAATTCTAGATAAAGAAGTTAATATTTGAGATTTCAGTAAGTAAACATGCTTATACATTAAGCCCTTTCTAATTTATTTCCAACAGAGCTTTAAGACTGAGTTCACTACAAGTCCATGAGGAGCAAATAAAGCCCACCCATGCTGAAGCCCTAACAGGATTGGTCAGTAATAGTCAGGGGCCAAGCCTGCTTGAGCCCCGCCTGATGGCTAACAAAGCAATTAGTAGCCTTTCTCTGATGCATAGTGGCATCTTCATGCTTCATCCAATTACTCAGAATATACTGGGAGCCAAGTACCACTGTTACTTTATGAAGAATAAGAATCCTAAACTGCAAGTTAAAAAGTGTTCATTCTCTGGTCTGCTTTCCCACATGTGGAGGACTGGCTGAGGCCAGGGAACTGAATGTGGTCCGGGGGCCTGTTTTCAAATGTAGCGTCAGTCAGATATCAGGCAAAAATAAAGACACTCATTTGCATGTGACAGGGACTCCGCTTTGCTATCCTTCCAAAAGCTCACCAGCCCTCAGAAATATTAGCTACACTGTCATAGTTACACACTGGGTAACTAAGATTAAGAGATCAGAGTCAAGGCGAGGGGGGGGGGGGCGGAGAATGAAAGAAAATCCACGCTCAGTTTAAGGAGGAATGCTGCCTATGTACGGACGTTCTATTTTTAAGTGGAAGAATTAAAAGGGGGAACTATACCTTAAGTCTTATCAAACGGAGGCTTCCGCTGACATCAATAGAACTCTTACTCATTTTACTAGCAGTGTGGTTGAGTGCATATATTAACACTAAAAGGGTTACACTGTATTTTATTTGATTGAAAGGAAGAAGGGGAGGGTACTGCTTTGTGCCCATTAACAGTGCAGATATCAACATGGAAATGTATGTCTTACAGATGGACTCTGATAAATAATTGAGAACCATTCTGATGCCTGACAATTTAGTGCCAAATACTCAGGTTCGTGGGTTCTTTTTAGATTGTCTAATACAAGCAAGATTAAACGCGTACCCCAAAATAAACCTGAGTTCACCTGGATTGGAGATACAAATTCATCTTCTCTTTGCTAATTAAAGGGAGAGAACAAGGTATTTCTTACCTGCACATGATCTCGTGTGTGAGCAAGACTCGGCACATTTCTGGGTTCTTGTCTTGGCCTTCATACACTATGGCCTGTAAAAAAAGGGGGGCAGGATTTGAGCTAAGAATGGAACCAAAGAGCAGAGAACAAACTATCACAGTTGAGTTCTTAACCACTTCCCCACTGCTGTGGGCCCAGAAGTTTTCAGGAGCTAAAGCCTCGCTGGGCTGATTGTTCCAAGATACTTTGTTAAGGATCAACCCAAACTGAGTGGAAGAGGCTATGTTTCTCTCTGGCCTGTCAACCACCTCATTATGACACACATCTTTGCATCCGTGTGTGAGATGGGTGTCTGTCATCAAGACAACCACAGTTCATCCTCAATTCAGAATAAAAGAAATCTAATCAATGACGAGGGGGAACCCAGCAGTTTTAGCAGACTGAGATACTATTGATTTAAAATATAGAAAAGTACACAGATTTGTATGTATTTCCCTCCTCATTTTACTACTTCCAGCCCCAGGATGCAGTGTTCCAGAGATGAGCAGTAGGAAACAAGTAGAGGTATGATCAATGAATCCATTCACTCACTGTCTCCTCTGAGATGATTCATCAATCAGGGAAAACCCTTCTTCCCACCAGCAGGCTGAAAACATGTGCTCTCCAGGGTGTACACCCACCCATACAGTAATGCTCGCCAGCATATGTGTGGGCTTAAGCCACAGAGCCATCTCCCTAAACTAAGAAGAATTACATCTGACTCTCAAAAATCTGGAGTCCCAAACCACCTCACCAGCCAAGATGTTTCTGTCCGTTTTTAGTAATGTGCGTACAAACATTTTGCTTATGATCACTAGAAAATTTCCCTGAGAACTCAGCTTCCTGGAAGATCTACATGTTAATAACTGAGCCAAAGAAAAACTCACAGCTATTGGTAGAGCAGTGCTCTGCATTGGGATACATTTTATTTATTTGTTTGTTTATTTTAATGGGGGGAGGGGTAATCTTTATTGTTGAGATTATTGCAGATGTCCCTCTTTTTCCCCCTCATTGACCCCCCTCTATCCAGTTCCCATCCCACCCCAGGCCCTCTTGTCGTGTCCATAGGTAATGCATATCCTATATAATAAAAGGCTAATATGCAAATCGACTGCACAGCGGAACGACTGGTCGCTATGACACACACTGCCCACCAGGTGGCAGACACTCAATGCAGGAGCTGCCCCTTGGTGATCAGTGCACTCCCACAGAGGGAGTGCCGCTCAGCCAGAAGCTGAGCTCATGGCTGGTGAGCACAGTGGTGGCGGCGGGAGCTTGTCCTGCTTCTGTGGCAGCACTAAGGATGTCTGACTGCCAGTTCCCGGGGAGTGGGCCTAAGCCATCAGTTAGACATCCCCCCAAGGGCTCCTGGACTGCAAGAGGGTGCAGGCTGGGCTGGGGGACCCCCCCCCCAAAGTGCACAATTTTTGGGCACTAGGCCTCTAATATACATATGATATCTTCGTTTAATCTTTTACCACCCCCCATCCACCTCCCCTCTGAGAATCATCAGTCTGTTCCATTTCCATGCCTCTGATTCTATTTTATTCTCCAGTTTATTTTGTTCATTAGATTTCTTATTCATTTATTTTTATTTTTAGATTCAATTGTTGATAGGTATGTATTTGTTGCCATTTTGTTATTCATATTTTTTATCTCTTTTTCTTCTTCCTCTTCTTAAAGAATACCTTTCAGCATTTCATATAATACTGGTTTTGGTGGTTATGAAATCTTTAGCTTTTTCTTGTCTGTGAAGCTCTTTATCTGACCTTCATGATAGCTTTGCTGGGTAATCTTGGTTATAGGTCCTTGCTATTCATTACTTTGAATATTTCTTGCCATTCCCTTCTGGCCTGCACAGTTTCTGTTGAGAAATCAGCTGACAGTAGTATGGGCATTCCCTATAGGTAACTAACTGCTTTTCTCTTGCTGCTTTTAAGATTCTCTCTTTGTCTTTAGCCCTTGGCATTTTAATTATATGTCTTGCTGCGGTCCTCTTTGGGTTCCTCTTCTTTGGGACTCTGTGTGCTTCCTGGACTTGTAAATCTATTTCTTTCACCAGGTAGATGAAGTTTTCTGTCATTATTTCTTTTAATAGGTTTTCAATATCTTGCTCTCTCTCTACTTCTGGCACCCCCATAATGCAAATGTTGGTACACTTGAAGTTTTCCCTGAGGCTCCTTATACTATCTTCATATTTTTAGATTCTTTTTTCTTTCTGCTCTTCTGGTTGGGTGTTCTTTGCTTCCTCATATTTAAAATCATTGATTTGATTCTCAGAATCCTCTACTCTACTGTTGAATACCTGTATATTATTCCTTATTTCAGTCAGTGTATGCTTAATTTCTGGCTGGTCCTTTTCCATTTTTTTGGAAGTTTCTAGAAAATTCTTGAGTCACCTTATACTTGTGATTTTGAACTCTATAACCAAGGGCTTTCTTTCATTTCTTTCATTTGTGACATGTTTCTTTGTCTCTGCATTTTGGCTGCTTCCCTGTGTTTCTATGTATTGGGTAGAGCTGCTATGTCTCCTTGAGTTGGTGGAGTGGCCTTGTGTAGTAGGTGTTCTATCAGTCCCAGTGGCCCAACCTCCCCAGTCACCTGAGCAGGGCACTCTTGGTGCACCCCTTTGTGGGCTGTGAGCACAGTCTTGTTGTACTTGAGACTTTATTGCTGTTGGTATCACTGGGAGGAATTGACCCCCAGGCCAATTGGCTGTGAGGACCAGCTGCCAGTATCGTGGGAGAGCTGCTGTGCAGGAGACACCCCTATGGAGCAGGACTTGCTTTAGTGGGGCTTTGGTGCTCACTGAGTCTGCCCCTTGAGTGTGTCACTTATGGATGTGAAGAGTTGTAATCTGGTATGGTCTCGCACTGACCACTGGGTACACTGGCTCTTGGATCTCCAAGGAGGTGCAAAGTCAGCCACTGCCTGGGGCCACCCAGCAGGAGCTACAGAGAGATCTGCAGATTCCTTCTCTTTGTATAGGGTTTGGAAGTGCCCAGATGAGGCCCAGCTATGAAGCAAGGCCTGGGAAAGGACAGGCTATTCATATGCAAAAGCCACTGCACACAGCTTGGGTGGGGTTGTAAATTGGATGAGACGGGGTCTTAGGGAATCACCAGGGCAGAGCAAACAGAAATGGCTGCCAGTCAGCCCTGCCATGGGGAGGTCCCAGCATAGGAACAATGATCCCTGCAAGCACCTCTGTCTGGGAGAAAGCCGGCCCTGAGTTCCTGCCCTGATGCCAGACAATCCAGTTCCTCCTCATATGTGTCTGTGTTGCCCAAAGCCTCACCCTGGTGCTGGAGCTCAGAGGAAGCAGGACCTTGTAAGTTCAGTTCATGGTGCCGGCCTTTTAAGAGGAACAGCTGGGTCTCCAGCAGCCTCTGTGTCACTGAGCCCCAATCCGCACAGCCCTAGTTCTTACTACCCATAAGGACTTTTTTTCCAAGCTCTGGGACTCTGGGCTGGGGGTCTGGTCGGGGGCTGGGACCCCTTGATCCTTTGGGCGGCCTCCACAGAGACGATCTCCCTCCTGATTAAAAAGCACCACACGAGGTGCCAGGCCAGCCCATTCCATGCTTCTGCACTTCCTACCAATCTCAGTATGCTTTCTTCTTTACTTCTCTAGTTGTAGGACTTCCGTTCAGCCAGCTTTCCAGCTGTTCTGGATGATGGTTGCTCTGTATTTTAGTTATAATTTTGACATGGTTGTGGGAGGCAGTGAGTACAGATGTTTGCCAACACCACCATCTTCCTTTTCTCCACATTGGGATACATTTTAATTTTATACTGTATCACTGCATAATACTAAGATAACACAGCTTCAAATTGTTAATAAAATTACTTTCACACATTCACATAACCCTCAATTGCTTGGTGATAAAACTACTTAAATTAACCAGAGACTATCCTTATTTGGTACATACAGATGCTACAATAACTAACTTGTAGTTAGTTGGCTCTAATGTGCTTTGTTGATGAACCCGGGACTTTTAGAGCCTGTAAATGAGGAGGGAAACTTAAGACCCTGTGGGTGGGGACCCTAGAGCATGCTCTGGTTAAGATATCTAACTCCAATACAAAACAAAAATAGCAACAAATTTAAAAATTACAAAAGCATGTGCATAGAATGAAAATGTTTCCCTACCACTGGCCCATCGAAATTTTTTTATGGTTAGCCTATCATTTTTTAAGGTTTTATTTTGACATAATTTTAGACTTACAGAAAAGTTGCAAAGATATATAAGTTCAACATACTCTTTACCCAGACTCCTCAAATATTTAAATTTTACTAAATCTGCTTTATTCTTTTCTCTCTATTCTTCCCTGAACCATTTATTAGTAAATTGCAGACACACCCTAAATACTTCAGCATATATTTCCTTAAAACAAGGAATTATCTTACAGAACCACAGGACAATGATCTGAATCGGAAAATCAACATTGATACAATCATCTAATCTACAGACCGTAATTGAGATTCATCAACTACCCAATAATGTCCTAACAAAACAAAACAAAATTTATATATATATATATATTCCAATACCAATCATTGCATTCAGTTGTTATGTCTCCAATATGGGAATATTTCTGAGTCTTTGCATTTCATGGCATTGACATTGTTGAAGAATACAGGCCAGTTTTGTAGAACATCCTCAATGTGGGTTTGCCTGATGTTTCCTCAGACTTGGACTAAAGTTATACAATTCAGGGCCAGAATAACACAGACATGGTGTTGAATTCTCAGTGCATCAAATCTCACTGTCAACTAGTTCCACTACTGTCAGTAAACTCTGACCATTTGGTTAAGGAGGTGCCTGTTGTCCACCAGAGATCATCAGCCAGACTTCCACACCTTATGTAATTCACAACTATCTTCTGGGGAAAATATCTAGATTATGCTAATATTCCATTATCCCTCAAATTTTCATCCTCTAGTTATGACATGCATTGATGATTTCCTGTATTCTTAAAGGAACTTTTCAAATACCCAAGAAGTTGCTTTACTAAAAAAAAATGCATTCTGTGAACTGAAAATGTTTTGTAAACCAAAAAATTATATCTGCCTGCTTTATTTTCTGCAGTCACAGCTGGAAAACCAAAGAAACACTTTAAATAACTGATGAGATCTCATACGATGCTAAAAAGTTCTAATCACTCATTTCTGTAAAATCCTATTATCACTACATTCTGTATGTGCTCTTAATATCCCTGATAACCTCTATGCCAATTTCAGTTTTTTGTCATGCTAAACTAGTAACTTGGTAAATAAATTCACAGATATTGGTGGTGTTTTCCCTATTGCAAAAAAAAAAATTTTTTTGTTCTTTTGGGGAAGAGGGGATATCCCTTACATCAGGCCTTCTTGTTTTGATTATTTCTGGATGACATGTATTATTTTTACTGCGGCTGCCAGTTTCATTAAAATCAGTGGGCCCATGACGATATTCAGTTAAAGATATACTGCAAAAATGCACATGACACCCCAAACAGTCAATAACCCATGGACTCCCAGGAACCCCATGTTTTCATCTGTGGTGAGGGAGCATCATTTGCTGAAGTTCCAGGGTCTCTGTAATACATCTCTACCAAATGCCAAACTGCCACTTGGCCTCTGGCAACAGAGTCCAAATGGAGAATCTTTCTCCAAATCAAGCATAGAAAAATGAAAGCATGAATTTGGATTTGCTCAGAAGTTGTTAGGAACTCTGGGGAGAAATGAAGCATGAAGTTTCTGCTGTTCCCTTCCTGGGGGCCTCAACAGAACAATATTTTTCAGCACCTACATGCAGAGAAAGAAGCGCTGGCTGCTTCTGTGACTTCTGAAATAAAAGCAAGTGAAACAAGGAGCCTTTTCACTGTCCCGTGAGTAGAGCTAAAATCCTTTGACTAGAGTAAACTGGAACCTCCGTGTAGCAGCTAGGGAGTGGAACTCAGTCAAAGACGGATTCACCTCCAACCTCACCTAAAGCAGTTTTTGTTACTAACAAAACACACACACACACACACACACACACACAATTATGTAAAAGGTATGGGCCAGGAAATCAACAGTCTAATGAGATCCAACATAGGGAAATATGATAAATTCATGTTGGCGAATATCCCTAAGGCAGATTGTCAACAATAAGAAAGACTTTTTAAAATGCCACCAACTTCACCCTCCAGCTTGTACACACAACTGGCAGCCACACATTAACTCTACCATCTACAGTCAGTATACACGCCAAGACTGGTTCACAGTTTAGCAAACCCAGACTTCAAGCCTAAAAGGAAAGGGATCCTTTAACACCAACTTTGGAAGAAGTTCCTGCTTTTCTTCCTAATTTAAATGTGTGTCTCTGTGGGGTGTGAGTAAAGCTCATTGAGGCTGGATCAGCTGGGAGATCACAGAAGCATATAAACAGCATTGACTATTTTAAGTGAAACCATTTTAATAGACAGCTGGTTTAGGGCCCAAACAATAGAACACCAAGAAGAAGGCTTATTTTCATCCTCCATAGTAAATCATGCGTCTGCTCCCTGTGAGGAAGGTAGTCTGCTGTGAGAGCGACAAAGACAACAGTGGTTTAAATAAATCAATGTGTTTACCAGGAGTAAGGATGGGAGGCCTGTCACAGTGATGGGCGGGCAGGGAAGGGAAGACATAGAAAAATATATTATTTAAATAAGTGAACGGATGGTAAAGCAAGTTGAAGTTTTAAGCAAGGAAACAAAAAATACAGTATCAAGTAGGACACAATGTTTACATTAATCCTACCAATGGCAAGTAAATGCCTTAAGGTGGCAGGAATGCTTGTTCAGGAAGAAAAGTAGAAGAATAAACAGAGTTAACTTCATCGCAACTTTAAAAACCTGGAGAAATTGACAATCAAAACGACATATTTAGAGTAGATTTATTTTTCTGATAGACTAGCCTCCCTTTTTTAATGCCCTCCTCTATTAAGCAGAAAGAAAATATGCAATTATTTTTAATACTTTATTAACTTTCATATTGAGAGGTTTGTTTTTTCCCCAGAATAATGTTTTATAATTAACAAAAATGAAGAAAAAAATAGGAATTGTTAAACTTTCACATCCTTATGCAACAAGGCAGAAGGTTTACCATGAGAGGATAAAATGCCATCAATTTCAAGTGCCCAATTATAAATTAACCTACAGCATCTTTGCAAAGAAATAATCAATCAATAGTGAAAATCTGCATTGGTTGCCACTGTTTTTAGAAGGCATCTTGTGAAGTGTGATTCATCCTGCTTTTCTAAAATATCACTGGGTTTTAAAAGTTAATTGAAACTTACTGTGGATAAAGACCACACAGTAAAACAAAAAAATATATGGTGAACATACACTCCAGGATCACACTTCAATAGGATGCCAAAGGAAATACAGAGAATTAAGCATGGCCTTCTTTGTTTATTTTTCTAATAGTTTTAACTCTTCGTGTTCCTTGCCAAAAGAAAGAGGGTGAGGAGAATATTTTGACTTTGGTTCCTCAAAATCCAAACGGGTTTTAGAAACAAAATGTTTGTATTAGTCGTTTTGGTTTACAACCAAATAATAGGAGATTTGTCGTCATTAGTTTAGAGAGAGAGAGAGAGAGAGAGAGAGAGGTAGATAGGTTATCTATAACTAACAAAAATGCCTAATTTTCCATTTAAACCAAAGAGTAACCTTGAATATATGTTACTCTTCTTTTCCCACACAAAATAAAAGGCCAAACCTAATGTGTCACCTTAAATAATCAGTTAATTTAAAAAAAAAGAGTTCATGAATGTACAAAGTACCTCCTTCAACCAGAAGTGAAGCGTCCTCTAAATAGATTGTCAATAAGGCTTTGGTAGCAAATTATCAAGAATTGAAACTAATCAAAAAATAATACTAACACCTACAATATCAGCATACTGTGACATGAATCATTACATTTGACCACCAAGTTCCACTGCTTGTCATTAAAAAAAAAAAAAGTGCTAGCTAATGTGATCCTAGAAATTTCCAGAAGGTTGGTTAGAAATTAACCTGAGCCAAAGAAAACACTACACATCTGACATTTCATAAACAATTGTGTCAAACAGCCTTCCAACATTAATAGTGGGATAAAATAAAAAATTATTTTGCTTCAATTAGCAGCTTGGCTACTGGTGAACAAATTACAAAGATGTAATTTCAGCTCAGCAGCTAAGCGGGCCGTTTTCAGGACTGAATTAGGAAAGTTGCAAAGGAATGATATCATATTCAGTATGCTGTTCAGTTACATCACAGCCCTGAATAAAAAGAGAATGTGTACCAAAAGCAGTTAGCTTTAGAATACATCTTTTATGTCTCAAAAAAAAATAAAATCCCTTATATTATTCAAACGCCAAGATAAAAACTGAATCATTCTAACAACCCCATATTATAAAAGATATTTCACTCATATGATAACTACATTTACATCTATATTAGTGGATTCAACTGGCTTTGTCAACCCAATAGGATGAGGATGATGATAATAATAATAAAAACAGCAGCTAATTTATTAAGCACTTAATGTGTGCCCATCACTATTCTAAGCACTTTACATGTATGAGTTCATATAATTCTCACAACAGAGCTCCGAGGTAGGTGCTCCCCTAATTTCCATTAATTTAATTCCAAATGCTTACATATTCTAATTACTCACTAAGACCAAATTATTCTTGTTCAACAACTATATAAACAATTCACCAATATCCAAACCCTCCTTCCTGCCTCTCAGCAATGTAAGTAAAGGCATAAGAACAGTCTATCGGTGTACTCATACAAGTTCTAGAAATGCATCACTACTAATATGTTCGTTTTTTAATGCTGTTCAAACATTCACATGGAAACAGCTCTAGCGTAAATATCCCCGAACAAATGGCTGTATATTATCCAGGAGGGAGCAGTTGGACCGCCAGACTGGGGAAGTACTAGGCCATCTGGCTCCGGCAATCTCTCCAAAACCATCAGCTTTGTTTTCACCCCCAGACTCCAAACAACACATTTTCCACTGTGATGAGTTTACATTTTCCCAAACACAGGTCCTGATCATGCATAAAAATTCCAAACTTCTTCATTCCTCCATGTGCAAGGAAATTTAAATCACCTGCATTTTTTACGTTTTACCAAAGAAGAAAGAAAGCTGCTGAAATATGGCTCCTGACTATAATCTTGCCCTATGCTCTTTGTTGTTTGTATGTTTTTCCAAAAGTATGAAAGACCCTCTCTCCTGACCTAATGAATTCCTTTGGAACTTATTGATATACTAAAAATGTGTTTATCTACCAATGAAGAACCACGAACTGAAAGGGTTGTTAATCAAATCTACGTAGCTGTGGCAGGATATAATGAAACAATCAATAGGGAAAAATGCACTTGCATCAATAACTTAAAGTACCAGGAACATCAAAACAAATATATAAAGATTAGTTGGGAAAAGAAATATGACAGCATTTCTGATTATTGTTCCTTGCACCTCCCACTGTGCTGGGACCTTTTAGACTTCCCTCACCACATCACCTACCTTCAAACCTATACATTCAAGGATTATGTGACCATTATTTTCCCCTTTCCAAAAAAAAAAAAAGCTTTTGTTTGGGGACAGGGAGAGTTTTGTTTTTGATAACTTTATGGACTTTGATACTCTTTCTTTGAATTATAAAGCTGTCACTTTTTTTAAAGCAAGATACTAGGAGGAAAGATAAGTTAAATGCTTTTTTTTAACTATTGAAAGATAAATAACTCAGTGAAGCAATCACAGAACATAATCCAATTTCAAATACTACTTGAAAATCTGAAATGAAGCAGATTAAACCTCAGACCTCCCCACCGGGTTCACTTGAGCTTCTGCAGTAGACACTGTTTCTGGATGCAACAGCCATAAAGTTCTGAATTCTACAGGCCTTTTTGCATGCTCACTAATGGAATACCAAAAACAGCAATGACACAAAAACAACCTATTTTTAGTCCAGCTAAACTTGGTTTTGAACAACCCTTCCCAAAAAGCAAGCCTCTTATTTTCTAGTTGGTGGATGAATTTTTAAAATATCATTATATCCTCTGTGTTTTATACGAGAGGCAGAGGGATAGGGGGCTCAGGTCCTTACACATTCACTTCTAATGAAGCTTCATCTTTCTGGGAGAGTCCAAAATTAAGAGTCATTATCCAAAAGAGTGTCATGAGACACTTTGAAAAGGTGTGAAATAGTGTGTGTCATACCAGCATATCTTGGTTGAGTACATTTCTGTTTGATCTCAATGATTCTAACTCCACCCAAGATCAGGGACATTCTATGAAAATGTGGAGTGCACAGCTAGTTTTGGATTCTGCTTGCCAAAGATTCCCTTTGATTTTTAACCCCATCTTGTGAGGCAAAGATATGACATCACACACATAACGCTGTATCTCAGATCTGAAAAGTGTTACAATAAACCAGCAGCTAAGGGAAGACTTGAACTGTGGCTACGTATTCTCTCTGAAACTTATGATGCTATTAGAACGCATCACATCACTGAAAATATTCCAGTCTGCATTCTAAATATCAAAATCCTGAGTCTATCTAGAAAGCGGCTCTCAACCTGTGGGTAGCCACCCCTTTGGCGGTCCAACAACCCTTTCACAGGGGTCGCCTAAGACCATCCTGCATATCAGATATTTACATTATTATTCATAACAGTAGCAACATTACAGTTATGAAGTAGCAACGAAAATAATTTTATGGTTGGGTCACAACATGAGGAACTGTATTTAAAGGGCCAGAAGGTTGAGAACCACTGATCTAGAAGAATTTGAGTGGGGGTGGGGGGGTACCATTTATTCAGTCAGCTTTAGCCTTACTTCTGATTGAATGTGTTACTGCATATTTAACTAAAATCAAAAATTGAAGAATTTTTTATCAGACTTGGTAGTTAATTACCATAGAATAATTCAAGCTAAATGAACACCCCTTGTTTTACTCATCAAGGCTAAAATATAATAATTATGTCACAGCTAAGGAAAGTTATGCTTCTTCAAACTGATCTGCTTTTTAAAGACTATTGTGTTAATTGTGTACACAAGAAGCTAACCTACTTCCCAAACTCTAACAGCACATAATCAACGAACGTGCAGCCGGAGAATAGGCAAGGATTGTCTTTCAAAGTGAAAGCTACACAGAAGGCATTAGGAAATTCTTATGAAAGCAAACAGGTATGACTCAAAAAAAAATCTCTTGTTCTTGATATTTTTAGACTAAATTCAGAGAATTATTTAAACCTTTTCTCAGGTCACTCCTCACCAAAATATAGAATTGTATACATTTATAATTTTAACTTCCAGGGAGATGTCATATTATGGCAAATGACTTTCTCATACCTGCTATTATTAAAAATAAACTGTATCTTGTTCTACTCCACACACACACACCTGGTAGAATTTATTATAACCAAGAGGTCAAAGGATGCCTTAAGCTATAATTTTTCTTAAGCTCTGTAACCTAGTTAGTAAAATGATATTTGATGTGTTGCTTTATAAAAATCATAAAATTGCTTTATAAAAATATAAAAGATTATTCTCCCACCATATGAAAGTGTGTAAAGTCAGTTCATTTCATAATGGGAAAATTGATTTTTGGTAGCACTTTTTGTGTAAGGGGTCTAATATAAAGTTTTGAGAGAAGTTAATCACTTCAAACATGTCCTAATTTTGTGCACCATACAACTGTTGCTTTCATAGTGCTGCCTATAATTTAATATTTAAGTTGTCAATGTTGCACAAGCAGACAGGCCTTATATACTGGTATGTGGAGATTTTTTATCTTTCAAAAAGTAAATTTTAACAAATACATATGGAATACATATTAGAGTTCATACTTTCCCCACCCCCTCCCATCTTTTCTTTCCTGGGATGAGAATGGCAGGAAAAGATAATCAAGGTACCAAAGACAATTTTTTTTAAAACAAAACATCACTTAAGACATTTTTGTTTTGATATCGTGAAAAAAACAACTGTTATTGAAATCAGGCTTTTGTTTTCTGCTTGGCAGGGGGGAAAAATTAACAAAATATAATCTACCCAATTAAAAGGGAATTCTCCTATATAATTATAAAAACCAGTAAATAAAAAAAAGACTAAAACTATCAATGTGGATTTACTCTGAACAATCAACCAAGAAATAACTAGATCTTTAAGAAAGTCCAATTTTTTTTTGCAAATACTTGAAATAGATTTCAATAGATATTTATTATCTTAAAAATATGTCTCATACCCTCATTTTCTACTTGGTTCGCAATGAAATATGAGGTAATATTCAAAATTAGCTGTTATTAAATTTATTCTTGCTGATAGATTTTAAACCTTACAACAGCTTAATGATGTGCATTTTGTACAACATATTTAAGCCATGCTTATCTAAAAACAAATTTTAAATATGCATGTCTATCTTCATTTGAAACCTTCCAAACCAATATCAATGAAAGAAGATCACCTCCCTTATTTTAAAGGGAATATTTTTAAATCACAATCAAGCAAGTAAGTTTTAACCCTCCTACTGAATTGGTAGTTGGTACACAATGGGTAACTTTTCTCTTTGTTCTGATTTCTTTCCCTCACCCAATAAAGCTGTCTTCTTTTTTCTGTGACTAAGTTCTCCAACTACCTAACCAGCTATTACTTAATTCTGAAACTAAACTTTTTCTTAAAATTTAAAAGAAATGGGAGGGGAAAAACTCCTGTGCCTCATTAAAACGTCAGGCCTCTTTTCTGCCTGGGCTCATAATTGTATCTTTTAAACCATAACTCAACCTTAATGTATACTGCTTGACTCAATGCTTGTTGGGGAGCTTAAGAAACGCCGTCTATGTACCTTTAAGACCACAAGCTCACTCATGCTGCCTGGCTTCTGGCCAAACTTGGAGGCAAAGGCAGGAGGATTTTTGCAAAATATCCTCTAACAATTGTCGCTCCCTCTTCCAACACATCACCACCACCACTACCTCCTCCTTTTAAAAAATCTGTGAAGTGGATCACCTGTGTTCTCAGCCCGCCTCGCCACTCCTGGAGAAGCTGCCTTTGCCCCCACCCGCTCCCTCTACCCCAGGCCTCCTGGGGGAGGCCCAAGCGGTTCGGGTTTTACACATCTGGCCCACTCCTCACCAGTTTCCCGGGACACCTTGTGCGCCCCCTGGGGCACCCGGCGGGGTCAGGCAAAGTTGAGCCCACATTCTCCCCACTCAGCAGCCCATCGTCCTAAGGTCTGCGTTTCCCTGAGGAGCCGTCGAGCCACGTTCCCCACGCGGCGGGCACAAATGCCTGAATGCATGTGCACCTGGAAGGCGGCGCTGAGAGCCGGGTCCGCGGCCGGCCCTGACGCTGAGAGTTCGAGTCCCAGCCCTCTCGCTGGGGAATAGCCAGTTTCTTGACTCCCCTAAATGTTGCGGCCCTAGAGTACCCCTGCGGCGCGAAATGAAGAAACAACTTACTTGTTTTGTCATGGAGTCAATGAGGCGCACGTAGAAATCCTGTTCGGTCCTTATCCCTGGGGGCACGGGGGAGGGGAACAAGGAGAATGAAGTGAGAGAGGATCTGCGCGAAAACCAACAAACAAACAAGCACACAGAGAATGGGACTCCAAGGCCCCCAGAAGCACAGCCAGGACCCCCTTCCCCAGGGTGCGGAGAGGGGCCTCGGGCCTGGCCCTAGCCAGCCAGCCCCCAAGCCCGCCGCGGGGAACGGGGCCGGGCCCCACCTGGCCACTCCGCCTTCCCACGGCGGGGACCCCTCTGCGCGCTCTCCCGTGGCCAGGACTTTGGGCCTGGAGTCCGGGCTAAGCGGAGGGAACCGGCCTTAGAAAGGGGAGGAAGGGGAAAGCGGCCCAACGAGGGCCGAGGAGCCACACCTGGCCCCAGGTAAGCCCAGGCCCGACACGCCCGTTCACGGGCCACTCAAGGGCGTCTCAGGTGAAGGTAAGCACAGGCCTGACACGCCCGCCCACGGGCCGCTCAAGGGCTTCCAGGTGAAGCCTCTGCAGGCGAAACTCGGGTGAGCCAGGACTGAGCCTGCTGGCGCTCTCCTCCCGGCAGTTGCCCGCGCCCCCGCCCGAGCCCCGAGCCCCAGGTGCCGGCGGCGTGCGCGCTGGGAGCCTCACCATTGCTGTAGAGGAGTTGCAGCCGGTAGTGAATCCCGTTGTTGGTCTTTTCGCTGTTGGCCTCCTGGGTCGCATCAGGACGCAAAGACACAAGGGACGCAGGAGAGAGGTCGGCGTGAGCGCGTGGCCTGACTTCGAGGCCACTTTCCCAGCCGGGCCCCTGGCCGGGGAGCCCGGACAGGCCCGGGCACAGCAGAAACTGCGGCCAACCCGGATCCCTCTGCCGCCCCCCAACCCGACCCCGACTGCTCCCTCTTCCCTTCCAGAAAATTCCGTGGGGCGCGCACAGGCGGTCCCCAGCCCCTGGGGGCTCGGGCCTAGCCCAGCAGAGGCCGGAGCCGCGCGGGGTCGCGCAGTCGAGGGCGGGTTCATCCCGGGCGCCCTGGGCTCTGGAGCGTGAAGCCGGGCTCGCCTCTCTCCAACTCGGGGGGCTCCGCGCAAACTCTTTTGGGAGCACAACGTCCCGGAGAAGGAGCCGGGGTGCGCCCCGGACGGGAAGCGGCTCGGGGACCCCGCGCCCGAGGGTGGGGAACGCTTGGCACGGGCGGAGGAGCGCGTCTCCCGAGCGCCTGGGCCTGCTCCCCCGCCGGGCGCGGGGCAGCGGCGCGGCGCCCACTTACTTTTTCCTTCTCCACGAAGCCCACGAAGGCGGTCCTCTCGATCTCCACGGGCTGGCCCTGCCTGTCGTAGAGGGCCAGGACGAAGTGGAAGAAGTTGGATTTCCTCAGGTTGGAAGGCGGCTGCTTCTCAAAGTGAGCCCGGGCCAGACCCACCCCGCTGCGGCCAAAGAGGCAGAGTTAGACGGCTACACGGGACACCCACCCGCGACCCCGGGTCGCCCCGTCCCCACGGGCCTCCTCCGCCCCCCAAACGCCCGGGAGGGGCGCCCACCCGACGGCGGGATTTGGCGTGTTCTCGCGCGTCCTGTCCTCCACGCGGATCACAGGGCGCGCCCCCCAACTCGCAGATGCGCTGCGAAAGTTTTGTTGGGGTTTTGCGCGGGAGGTAAAGCATTGACTCCGACCTGACGCGCGCTGCGTGGGGAGACAGGAGCGTGGCCGTGGAGGAGGTGAACCCGCGTACGCGGAATAGAGCAGTTCATTGACAGCTTAGAGGGAGGGGGCATGGGAACCGGTTCCCGCCACCCCCTCGATTCTCCCGTCTCAGCTCCGTGGGCTGGTGAGGAGGGATGGGGGACACGCTCAGCTGCTCGCTGCGGAAGCCATCCTCCAGGAAACCTCATGCACCCCTGCAGGCGAGGACGCCCGGCCTCGGGAAGCCACATGCTCCCCACCCACCCCCTAGACTCCTAGAGCATGGAGAGAAGGACTCTCAGGGTGGAACTCGGAGCTGTCAGGGGTGGTCACTGTGGAAAAGGGAGCTGGGGGTGTTTTGTGTTTGGTGCTTTAAAAAAAAAAAAAAGACCTGTCCTGACAAAGTTTCGCTGTTCCGCAGTAATCCTCACACTCGTTCCAGAAACCCTAAGAACGAGGGCTGATGGCTGAGAGCGCCCACCCGGGGCTAGAGGCTGGGGCGCCCCGGGAGCAGGGCGGCGGCCACTGACAGCTCGACCTGCCCGACACAAGCGCGCTCACATACACACACATACACACGTGTCACTCACACACACACACACACACACACTTTCACTTCAAGTCCAGTTATCCAACTCACTCTCACTACCTACCACCCCCATCTTTATACACAGTGGGGATGGAAACAGTGTTAGCGACACTTGTCCGCAGCCCAGAGAAAATAAGGATGATGTAATTAGTCATCTTCCTTCTTCCCCTTCCGCCCTCTCTGGGTCCGATAAGGCCTGGGGCCACCAGATCTCCCACTCCCTGAAGCCCAGCTGGGGGCCTAGAGGGGTGGGGGAGCACTGGCCATTTCTCAGTTGGGACCAGGAGTCCCCAGAAAGAGTGCTGAGGGTGCCCAGGAAAGTTCCCCCGTCAATCTCCAAAGGCAGTGCCTCAAGGCAACACAATCTAGCATCCCAGAAGCCAAGAGTGGGAGAGGGGCTAGAGGGGCCATGGAGACAGAGGGTGGGGAAGACTTTTAGGAGATGTCAGAATTAAAGTTGGGAGTTGCTGATCTCCGGAGTGGACTGAGAAAAACTGATAGGAGACATAAGAGAAGATTCTGGGGCAAAATGAAAACAGAAAAGAAGAGAAAAAAGAGGGTCAGGGATGGGGAATGAGGGGGAGGAGTGAAGAAAGAAGAGGAAAGAAAGGGAGGAAGGAAGAGAGGGAAGAAGGGAAGAGAAAAGGAAGGGAAGTTAAAAAAAGGAAGAACGGAAAGAAGGGAGAAAAGGAAGGAAAGAGGAAGGAAGGAGGGAGGAAGAAAAGGAAAGAAGAGAGGGAGGGAGGAAAGGAATGAAGGAAAAGAGAAGGAAAGTTTTAAAATGAGGGAAGACAAAAAAGCAAGGCAGAAGGAAAAGAAGAACGAAGGAAATAAAGGAACGAGAAAGAAATGAAAGGAAGGAGGAGAAAGGAAGGAAAGAAGAAAGAAAGAAAGAAAGAAAGAAAGAAAGAAAGAAAGAAAGAAAGAAAGAAAGAAAGAAAGAAAGAAAGAGAAAGAAAGAAAGAAAGAGAAAGAAAGAAAAAGAAAGAAAAGAAAAGAAAGCAGTCATAAAAACACAGATATCCAACATCAAGCTGGTGAGACTCTCGCCTCTTCTGGCTTAAAACAAAATGAAAACAGTCACAGACCCGGCAGGGGAAAGTGCCGGCAAAGCGTGGGCTCCTCGCGGGAGCTCCCGGCCCTCCGGCCTCAGGCGACTAAGGCAGCGCGGCCCCGGGAGCGCGGAGCCCGGGAGGCGAGCAGAGCGGAGCGGCGGCCGCACCAACGCGGCCAGGCCCCGCGGCGGCCGCCGCCGCCACCGCCTCCCGGCTCCTCTGCCCGCGGCTTGCCTCCCCGGGCCGCGGTCCCCGAGCGTTACCCACCTCTGCGCCGCCGTGTTGGCGTTCAGCACCCCGGCGCCCTGCATCCACGTCCGCACGCGTTCATGCGCTGCCCAGCGCTCTCCATCATGCTGCTTCACTCCGTTGGATGCTTTCCTGAATCC